>NC_092233.1:62986859-63349359 GCF_036320965.1 Panulirus ornatus
GCTGTCACCAGGACCATCTCCCAGCTATTGCAACTTGCATGCCCGGATCAATCACGGAAGGAGTGAGGGGGTGAGGGGAAAAAGATGAAATAAAAGAATGCGACATAGGAACCCGGCCGGTGACGCGGTGACAAAATAGAAAAAAATATTCTGTACTTCTCCTGACTTTAAGCGGGTAAATAGGAAGTGTGTTAGCGGCTTGCTGGGGTTGTCTGGTGCCGATGACAAGTCTTCTTCTCCGGCCATCAAGAACACTTCCCTAACTGCCCTAGAAGAGGTTATGATGGTTAGAATAGAGGATTCTGTCTGTTTGAGCAACGGAGAGGGGAGGGGGGTGTTCTACTTGTTAGAATAGATAGTTCTGTTAGTTAAGGCAACAGAGGGGAATGCTTGTTAGAAAAATAAAGGGCTCTGTTTGTTATTGCAACAGAAAGACCTGTTTTTTATGGTAATGGAAGGTCTTGTCAAGGAATAAATATTTCCTCCCATGACAACATCACAGCACTACCTCTACCTTACCATTTTAGTTTAATATGTTTTCTGAGAAGGAAGAAGTTCTATGGGCTGGTGGGATGTCGCCCATACCCGCCGCTCACTAACAGCCTCTCACATTAATAAGACGTAAGAGCAGACCACCTTGCAGGGACCTTGGGTCTGTGTGGTCTGTGTATCTGTGTAGGTAGGTATCTCTGTGTTAACTCTAGCCTCACCATCTGCCTCTTACAGTAATTAATCAAAACATCGGAAATACACACACACACACACACACACACACACACACGACCGTTGACGCATCTGTTCCGTGCCTCAAACAGGCTCTGTACGTCGAGGCAAAATACTCTGACGACACCGAATGAGAGAGAATCGAGTTACCAAAGCCTTCTATCGCCCTGACGCTACGGGGACAAATCCAATCGCCCATAGATATAAACCTGGAAATCACGAACGGCAACTCGAAGATAAAAACAAAACAATAAAACACACACACACACACACACACACACACACACACACACGCGCGCGCGCGCGCGCGCGCGCGCGCGCGAGACTAATAAAGACAATCCAAACCGATGTCGAAGTACGAAAAGAAATGGGTAAAAACAAGTGAGGTTTTCTTTGGGTGAGAGCGTCGGGCAGGAGGCTGTCAGGAGCGATACAGTTGAATTCAGGGCAGGGGAGGAGGGAGAGACCTCCAATGGACTGGGGAGGTTAAAAGTGATTAAAGTGTGTGGTCTTCGCAGACTGGGTCCCCGTGTTGCTGCTGGCCATGCTTGACCAGGGTCATACACCCCAACCCCCCCCGTCCGTCTCTCTCTCTCTCTCTCTCCCCACCCTTCTCCCCGCGGGCCGGCCACACCAAGGAAAAAACTTTTTTAACCTTCCCGAGAGTTGTGTGTGTGTGTGTGTGTGTGTGTGTGTGTGTGTGTGTGTGTGACAGAGAGAGATAGTAAGTGTTGAGAGTGAAGCTCGCGAGAACAGGGGTAAAACCAGAGCTGGAAGAGACGGCCAGAGGGAAGGATACAGAGAGAGAGAGAGAGAGAGAGAGAGAGAGAGAGAGAGAGAGAGAGAGAGAGAGAGAGAGAGAGAGAGAGAACAGCTGGGATGGAGGAGTCAAGACTTGCCTGGAGAAGGGATGAGGCACCAGGACACGGCGTAGGAGGCCCGGGTCTAACACAAGGACCTCGCGTTTGAATTTCAGCCACACCCAGGGATGTGAAGGGGGGTGGTGATGGTGTGGGGCGGGCTGTTGGGGGTGTGGTGATGGTGTGGGGCGGGTTGTTGGGGATGTGGTGATGGTGTGGTGGGCTTGGTGGGGTGTGGTAATGGTGTGGTGGGGTTGTCAGGGGTGTGGTTGAGGAAGTGGTGACAACGATGGTGCTGATAAAGGCTTTGCAGGGACGGTATAATTAACGGCCTGGTGTGGTACTGTGTGGTAGGATGGATGGCGCCTAGTCGCGTGGTGACAGTGTAGTGGTGGAGGTGACCTGTGTGGTGGTGGTGATTGCTTCACATGACAATTATGCAGTGTATGTACAGTGACCTACAGAGAGGCAGGAAGGCGTGACCCTGTAATCCACAGAGGCTCCTGGTGAAGCATACAATGTCGTGTGGAGCGTCATTCTTGCAGGATGTTCCATCTCAACGTTTTCTTATTCCCCTTCCTCTTGCCTGGTGTGTTGAGCCGGAGGGAGCGGTGGGTGAGGATATGCCCTCTGCTTAACCATCCATTCTGTGACCCTATATCACGCTATAGCTATACCATTAAATCTATTTTCTCGTGTTGACTACAACAAAGTAAAAATATAATCTACAGTGGTTCTTCGTCCCCCTCCCCTCCCCATTGTTAAGTGAGTGGGGGAGGTCTCTTCTATCTGTGTGTTTGTCCTTTAATCTACCTGTGTGTGTGTGTCTGTATGTCTGTCTGTTACCTAAGCCTAGTGAACCTTCCCTCACACTCTCTGGAGTGTGAGGGAAGGTTCACTGGGCTGAGGTAACTAGTACTACTACTAGTACTATTGCTCCTACTACTACTATTACTACGATACAATAATACAATAATAATGATAATAATAATAATAATGATAATAATATCAATAATGATAATAATAATAATAATAATAATAATAATAATAATAATAATTGACTGCAAAAGTTCAAGTCAAGATTGGCGTTGTTCACACATCACATGTTATGTGCGTGTAGCTTTACGAAGGGTCAGCGCCCTTAACCACGACGTTACGACCCTTGGGCATGACTGTGCGGCCCTTGAGGACGACGGTGCGACCCTTGAGCATGACGGTTCGGGCAAGAGCAGCAGCTTACGTGAGGCGGAGGTGGCAAAGCCTGCATCCCGCAACCCCAAACCCACCTCCACAACACCGACCTCACCTGCCTCCCCCCTACCTGCATTGTTGCACTCCTGGGAGGGAAGGGGGAGGAGGAGGAGAAGCCATGGGCCTCCTCCCTGCAATACACGAATGCATTTCCTGACCTAGTGGTCCACCCCCCTCCCCCCCCCCCACCTCCCCTCTCACGGCGGCAATGCAGGGCCGTCCCCCCCCCCCCCCCCCCCCCCTCCCTGCACCCCGGGGTCAGGACCTTCCTCAATGCAGGTCGGCCACGGCTGTGGGACCGTGACAGACCTGACCCACAAAAACCAGCGTCGCCTCCAAGCGGGACACACCTGTGGCAGCCCTTGCTCTACGAGGCCGGTCTCTCTCTCTCTCTCTCTCTCTCTCTCTCTCTCTCTCTCTCTCTCTCTCTCTCTCTCTCTCTCTCCACACACACACACACACACACAGACACACACATGACAACGGTTCGTCCGTGATACGAGTGACCACCACACACGCAACTCGTGACGCGCAGGCTGGCTCATGTGACGCACTGGCTATGCCAAGTATGGCCTGGTCTGCCCCAATAGGGTAATGCCTACAAGAGAAGAGAGAAGAGTAACAGTGTGGCGGGGTGGGGCCAGTGGTTCAAGCTACGGGGGTCAGACTGGGGAGGAGGTGTTAAGTCGGTCTGTTTTGGGCTCGATCCCCTCTCGCTTGGCACCCCCTCCCATAAAGCCTGGCACCCCCTCCTCTCGCCTAGCACCCCTTCCCTCGCCTAGCAACCCTCCCCTCGCCTAGCACCCCTTCCCTCGCCTAGCACTCCACCACAGGCTTCTCACACCACACCTGGAGCCTGGACAACACTCAAAAATGTTTTTCAAAATTTTCCTCACTATTTTCCTTCCACGCTGGCGAAATTCTTATATCACTTTTTTTTCCACATTCTTGCTTTGCTTGACTTTAATTTCTCCAATACTTCTTTTCAAAGAGTTTCTTTTTTATTTTAGTTTAGAAATAGTCACCAACAAAGATCTCCCGGTGTAAAATATATTTTTTTCTATTTGTGCGTTTTTTTCTGTGTCGACTCCTTCTGTTATCCCCGTGTTTTTGCCCCCCTGGCTGGCTGTCTATTTCTCCCTTGTCTGTTAACCTGTTGTCCTCTTCACCGTCTGTCTGTCTCTCGCCTCTGTTAACCTGTTGTCATCTTCACCGTCTGTCTGTCTCTCGCCTGTCTGTTGACCAGTTGTTCACATGGCTGGCTTATCTCTCGTCTCCGTCGACCTCTTCATACCCCAAGTCTCTCACGTTCTCAACAGTGTTACACACATCTCTCACATCTCGTCTCTACCATCCTCTCGGCTTGTTTACCTTTCAATCCACACTTGTTCGCTTATGATCCCTCTTGACAACTGTCACGTGGTTGTTGTTGTTGTTGTTTGTTTGTGTGTGTGTGTGTGTGTGTGTGTGTGTGTGTGTGTGTGTGTGTGTGCGTGTGTTTTATCCGAGAAAATACACGTGACATATTCGTTAACTCTGGTGATCAAACAGTCATCAAGAATGATCCTGCTGTTGCTGTGTTGGCTACATGTGGGCCGGGTAGGGGCACACGGGGCACGGGAGGTCTACCGCTACACTTCCCATGCATCATCATTGACTCTCTCTCCTGTTGTTGTCCGGGGCGGCGTGTTTCCTCTCATCTCCCGGGCCGGACCTGCCTTATTAGCTGGCACTCCGGCGCACAGGCCAAGCAAGGCAGTGAAAATGCCTCGTAATTCGACTTTCAGCGTCGGCGGATCTTTTAAAGCACCAGATACCTGGTCTATTGTCCGTCCCACAATGCCAGTCCAATTAACTGATGAGCGGAGGGTTCCCCCCCCCCGTCCCCACCCCACCCTTTACCTCCTGCCTCCAGCAGCAGAAAGCAAAGCCTCCTCCTCCTCCTCCTCCTCACAGAACGTTATCCTCACTCATATTTTGTGAGGGATGGACAACAACGACTCCACCAGTAACACCCATTCCCTGCACTGACGACGGTGGCTATGGTCCAAGGCATTCTCCTGAGGGAGGGAGGCGGGTGCTCCCTGCTCCTGATGGAGAGAGAGAGAGAGAGAGAGAGAGAGAGAGAGAGAGAGAGAGAGAGAGGATGGACGGCGAAGTCCGATAACACAAAAGAACATGAAAGTTCTAACAAGCTATTCCAACCAGTGATATCAAAGGGTCTACGCGTCCGATTCTTAATCCCAGCAGGCTACCACCGGGGTCTCGCTTACCCTCTCTCTCTCTCTCTCTCTCTCTCTCCTTCCATGGTTCCACGGCCGCCTCCTCCTCCTCTGTACAGGACAGAGCCACAACCAATGCTCGTGGCTTCAGGGCGGGACAACACCTTTTATCTCTCTTGTTTTTTTCCTGCGGAAATTCCTGCCCAGGAAAAAAAATGATAAAAAAGATAGGGGGAAAAGTTGTCCTCTTTCTTTATTTCTTACTGAAATCGGAATTGTTACGAGAAACTGTGGCAGGATAGAACAGGAATCTTGATAACGGTAAATGTGGTATATGATAACAAACGTATGAGAAAGAATATAGGGTCGGGTGGACCAATGGATCACTGAAAGGTCAGGTGGATCATTGGGTCACTGTAAGGTCAATGTGGATAAGTGGTAACGTGATTCACTATTGATCCAGAGAAACTAGTATAAGGTCAGGAAGATCGTCATATGTTTCTGCAAAGTTACTACAAGATCGTATGACGTAGTGCAAGGTCAGGTGGGGTCACTCTCATGTCGAAGAATTACTTAGGGTCAAGCAGGTTGCTGCAAGTTCAGGTTTGGCCAGTTAGGTATAAGGTACATGACAGTATAAGACTTGTGAGGTAGTAAGCAGATTATAATCGGAGAGGTGAACAGGGTGTGCTGAAATGGTTTAGACATTCGGAGAGGATGAGTGAAGAGAGACTTTTAAGATGACGCATGGGTCACAAGTGGAAAGAGTAGGAAACAGAAGGATATCGAAGGCACGGGACGGAATGATAGAGTGGAAAAAACCTCTGAGTTACTGGGGCCAGAACATGTGTAGAAGGGTGTAAGACCAGCGTTGGATTAAGTATATTGGCGGGATGTGGTATACAGGGGGTGACAATGTTGTCAGTGGGTTGAACCTGGGCACGCAAAATGGTCAGGGGGAAGTCATGGGAACGTCTGTGGGGTTTGGCTATGCATTAGGGAGTCATGGTATCCGTGCATTACACATGACAATTAGAGACGGGTTGTGAGCAAATGATGCCGTTCTTCTTTTGTTCCTGGCGCTACTCTTAAAGGAGCTAACAAGTATGAATCCTCAACCTGAGGTAACTTTCGCTATAATTCAAAGCTGCTCGATTACCTATTCTAAGCGAGCCTTCAAGGCAAATGTGACGTGCTGAAAATCTTGCCCAGATTTTGAGGTACATATATCCATAATCTTGGGTCTTAAGTGCTACGTGTCGGCCATGAAAAAAAATATCTGACTAACGAACAGTTCAAAGCCAACGTGCTGTAAAATGAAAATCTTGCCCGGATCCTGAAGTACCTACACACAAAATATGGCGCCTTTAGGTTCGCCTGCGACAGAGTAACAAACACTGCGAACTGTCCTTTCTTTGTCCGTTCCCGGCGCTACCTCGCTAACGCAGAAAACGGCGATTAAGTCTAGGGGGAGGGGATATATATATATATATATATATATATATATATATATATATATATATATATATATATATATATATATATATATATACCTCCTTGTAGGAAAGTAAATTAGTCTACCGAAACTCGCGTCATTCAGCAGCGTTTAAAACCATGTCAGCAGAGCATGGTCCTCCCCTCCCTCCCCCGCCCGGGCCACGAGCACTGTACTGGTCACACGCCTCGTCAGTGTCAGTTTAGCAGCCTATCGACTACACGCGGGGGCGCGCCTCGCGCTACTCATGGCAACCCTGTGTTTTCTCCGATAGGAGAAGCCTCACAATATATTACATATTCATCTACTTTATTACTTCACCTATTTGTCTTTTTTTGTAATTCAATTTCACACCTTGTCTTAAAACACAGCTTGTGGTTCGGTAGTTTTAATGATTATTCCAAGACTATAGAAGTCAAAAATACTAAATTCGTCAAATGAGAGTTTTCTCGCCAACACACTACGAGATATGCGTGAAAACGGATGTTTTAGTCACCTGAGCTACAGTGTATATGACCACCACTACCTTAACCTTATATTACAGACATGATGGTTACAGGGTGAACTGCACGAAGACTTGTCAACATATAGGCTACGGTGGTGTGGGGTAAGAAATAGGTGACCACCTATTCACTACAACCTACAGCAACAGACCTCGGATTACTAATCAGTTTATCATCTTTGTACAACAATATTTAGTAACAAATACATCAAGGTATAATACATCAGCTATCTTTTATTCAACTCTTATCTATGCTTGTAGAATTATAAAGATAACGTCCTTGGAGAATCCTTGTAGAATATCTAACTTCGTAGTAAGATAACAGTGTTTCCCGTTACTTATATACCTGGTGTAACTGGAATATACCCAGTGGTAGAATAACCTTACCATCTCCCGTGTCGCTAGAGCCACACCACACTGTTCACATCACCAGGGTCGTTATTTATTAAACACCTTGGGTTGCACGTAAGATAAAATTCACAAAATGTCTTCCCGTCTTAAAACACGCACGAGAACACCTGCCTATCTACTCCGTCCGGAATATATGCAAAGAAAAAAAAGCACACGTAAATCATCCTTGTTCATATTACTGTAAATTGTACATCCACCGTAACATCCAACTCCACCTCCTCCTCCACATCCGTAAACTTAAGAGACCACTGCAGCGCCACTAGGTTCGCCATTGACGGGGGGTCCTGGTTGTCGGCCAAATGGCACAGCTTGCAAACCTTCACCAGTCAGTGCACAGCTTCGGTGGATGTTGTCCATGGCAGTTCATGAAGTGTGCTTGCTCATCTCAGGCTCCCGCTCCCCCCATGGCCGGGAAGACAAGACTTGCACGAAGGGGGGGTTGGAAACGAAGGAAAATATTGAGCCACCTGCCACACCCCACCTCATCCCTCGCTGCCTCAAAACACTCTACACAACGCTACAAACTTTTTTTGCCCGGCGGATTTTTTTAGCGTGACGTCATTAGGGTTAGCAGGTACAGCAAGTGCAGCCCCTCCGACAATTACGGAACTTTTTTTTCCAAGGTCTATCGAAAACTCGATCCTCCAGCAACCCGCACAGACGTCTGTTCGTCATCCAGAGGAAGATGTAAAAATGCCCAAGTGATATAGAAATGCGGTGTGATTTTTAATGATGGGGCAACGTATAAAAAGAGTGGAAAATATTGCTATCTGGTAACTTCCCATGGCATATTCCCGCGGTCTTTTGTTGGCAGGAGATCAGTTGTACCAACACACTGGAAGGTAGAGGGTGGCACACCGCTCTCCCCGCCGAACTCTGCACTTACTTTATTCTACATTTTAAATACACTACTGGATTACTTGTATTGTAGTAGCATTACGTAACAGCTTCCCAGCAGGAAAATGGCCGATGCAGCGGAATAAAATGAGTCTAGGTTATCTAAATGTTTAATGCGCACGACACTATGACATTTCATAAAGAGATTTCTGGGCCCAAAAACTTCGCGTATCTTAACCCCTAAATTCATATCTCAAGTACTGACGAAGGATCTATGTTCAAAATCCCTAAAATACAACCAATGCAAAGGATAGGAACCAGGATTTGCCCTTACGTATGCACTACATTCTGAATGAAGGCTATTGCGGGTGCAACTTTTTTTTTCACTCTTTCCTCTCTTTCTTTTCCTGTGAATGTAACATTAAAGAATGCAAGTGGGCCCAGCTGCAGTGGGAGTGGGTCACGGGGCTCGGGAGGGTTACCTGCTGCAGTGCCTCTCTCACCCAGAGAATTCATCTGCATTGTTGATGCGCCCGGGGAAGGTCGGGTCAGAAAAAAAAACGTATATATAAAAAAGAAAAATGCAGCTCACAGGCAGGATTCCCATACACCTACGTCTCGGGAATCTCTCTCTCTCTCTCTCTCTCTCTCTCTCTCTCTCTCTCTCTCTCTCTCTCTCTCTCTCTCTCTCTCTCACACACACACACACACACACACAGTCAGTCGAACCCCAACCTCGGGACCTGTCTGTATTGCTTAGCATTGGCGCTCATTTGCATGTTGTAGTCTGGCAGACTAACGAAGACACCTGCCCTGCTTTAAACATTTGTTTCTCTTCCATGACGCGCCTAACCTGTGTTAGTGGGGTTGTACATAGTTATAACTGACCTCGATCATAGCTCAAAGCAATTCATGATCGCCACACACCATACAATGAGGGGAATATAATCAACTCAGTTGCAGTAACCTAACGTTGGAAGGCGTTTAAGGGGTTAGTTTTGAAAATCTGTTGATATGAAGAACGTTCACTGAAATATACTGACAGTATTGCTCTTACATTATTGGCAAAATAACTACCAATGATAATAATAATAATAATACTAATAATAATAATAATAATTCCGACTCGCATCCGTCAAAATATTTTTGTCAACAACTTCACCTTCAATTAATAAAGTAGCCTCAATCTCTCCTGTTCTATATCAAGACACAAGAAGACGCAATCCCTTCTATATCTTAGAATACGAACCCAAGATGACAGCTGATCAAGAACACCTTGATCTCCAGTCATCTTGCCGGTGCATGAGAAGGCCTGGTACAACCCAGCAGGTGAGCAAGGACGCTCAGAATATAACAACAATAACCGCTTCGTAATAGTGTTATGGATGTTACCGTTGTTGTAGTCACTAGTCCACGGAAGAAAACATACCATACGTTAATTCTTCCATGTACAAAACTGGGAGCATTAAGATAGTACGCAAGTCTGAAGGCCTAAGTCAGTCTTGGTTCCGTTTTCCATTGGTTTGTAGGACCATCTTCGTCCTCGGGTAGTTAAGAGGTGATTACAGACCACACAGGGTGTCAGCGGTCCTGGGTCTGGCCCGCGGGGCTCACGTCGCGTCACCAGATGCCCTCCTGACATTAACCCACTACGGGGAGGGGATGGGGAGGGGTCTGACTAAGACCCTTTGTGACCTCTGTAATCCTTCTGCGCTACCGCTCACAGGATGAACATGGCGGTGCACAATAAATTTGCCGGGGTTACCGGCACAAATCAAATCAGTCCTGATGCCTCGCGTGGCTGACGCTAAGACCCAACTACCCTCCTGACACCCTTGCCCCGCGCGGTTGACGCCAGGATACGGCTGCCTTCCTGACACATTAACTGCGTCAGCATACACCTCGACTGACAAAGTCATCTGGCAGTGTCGGAGACCACCAGTCGTGTGACCACACGACACAGCATCGGTTGTACGAGCTCTCGAGGTCACAACACACCACCAGTTGTGTGAGCTTACTAGCTGCTTCATACATACCAACATTCGTTGAACACGTAATCATCATACGCACATCGGAAATTCAGGGTTTCACGAGGGCGATGCATGGAGGGGTCGTGTGGTTGACCTGACGCCCAACACACTGTGACCCCTTCTCTCTCATGACTTGAAGTCCGCTACGTCATAACCCAGGCAGTTCACGGGCGGGTAAGCCCTACTGTATTATAGCCCCTGTATCATTCACGTGAGAGGGACAATTACAAACAACTGTAGAATACAGTTGTGCAGGTCCACATGCAACATGCATGCTATTGGTTTTTTTTACCAAGTTATGTCTCTACAAGTCATATGTCGGAAAATAATTCTTTTTATTCATAACTGTTCGCCCGTTCCCATCATAGCCCTACATGCGTGAATATAACGTACGCATTTATCTTACGTGGAAGATTGACGATCGATCCTTCTCTGAAATCATCAACAACACGCCTGGAATACAGGGGAAAAGAATCAACTTGACCCTCTTGCCCTACGCCGCAATGTTGGTTCACTTTCCCTCTTCTATAGACAGTACTTTGGTTTTTGCACCCGAGAGCTGGCTGCCTGTGTGCCCCCCTACCACTAGCTAAACCACACAATACTCGGCAAGCTGCTGCGTCACATGATTATTGTGTGGCCATCGGCAACTCAAGGGTGGGCCGTTTTGATAACTGTTTCTTTCCCTACATCTCGAAGCTATGGAACTCTCTACATTCACGTGTCTTTCCCAATTATTATGACCTGGCACATTCTAAAGGGTAGGCTTTTCACTTTCTCCAAAATACTTGCCCTTGTCTCTTCTTTTACCCTTTCATAATTCTCTCTATATCCCAATTAAGGCCAGGCCTTGATGTGGACATTTGTCCGTGACCGAAGCCTTCACCGTTAAAAGAAAAAGTGTTGAAGAACTTCTTAAAAAAATATATTTGAGCGTCTCTGGAAAACGCAAATATAAACGGCAAAGACAATCGAATACACACACACACATACACACACACACACACACATTATATATATATATATATATATATATATATATATATATATATATATATATATATATATATATATATATATATATATATATATTTCTTAACCCACTGGCGCAAAGACTATAAACCAAAACGAAATTGAGAATTAGTCTAACAAACTTTAGGTGGTATAGTGTAATTTGGCCCATATGTGTCCCTCTCCCATTCTCTCTGGTGTAAGAGGCAAGGGTGAGACCAATGTGTACAGGGGTTGATGGCTACCGCTGCCAGCGACTACAGATCCTGCCCTCCTGGACCTGAGTTCGCTGCCTTTTGAAGTGTCGCATCACCTGAGACCAAGCACGACCGTGAGCCAGCAGTGTTGAATGCCAGGCGGTTTCCCTCAGGCTTTGCTGTGGTCCACCTCAGTGAAGTATGGGAGGAAGAGGAAGGGGGTTGTGTTGGTTGGAGGAAGAGAGGGATGGGGAGGGGAGTAAGGTTTGTCGGTGAGGTCCAGTGTGGATATAAAATTCCAAAGTGAGTCTGTTTACACTCGTGACGCACTCTATATACAGTATATGAAGGAGGAGGAATGGTTCCAGAGTTCGTGTTTTCTCTCGTCACGCACTCCAGTGGTACACATGAGAAATCATGCTTGACACGGACCTGCTTCCTCCCCTAACAACCTCCCTGCCCCTCCTATCTCACCCATGATCCACAAGGCAACATCTTGCAGCAATGTAGCGAGTAGAGTAGGTAGATCAGGAAGGGAAGTAGGCGAGTTAGAAGGTCGGCGATAAGCATATTGGTCCACAGTGAACACGCAGAGCTACGCGTCGCGCACGTGAACCATAGGGCTGGCTTGAGACTGTGCAACTCCCGCCTGCATTCACGTACACCTCCCATAGCACACGGTCCAAGCCACGTACAGGTCAACATCCCCGTCCGTTCTTCATACAACTGTTGACTGTACTAAATCAAGATACCTGTCTGTAACATTTGTTCTGGGTGGGTCTGGAGTACTGTTAAGTTCTCTGCTTATATTTGTGTAGTATTCACTTGTGGCAAAGTGTCTGCTTACTGCAGCGCGTTGGTGTAGTGCGAGAACCTACAGCATGCTGCTTTCAGTAATACAGGAGGGGAGTTAGTCAGGAGCACGTCTGTGTGTATCTGTTGAACAGGAATACTTCATCTGTTCAACAGAAATACGAAATGGGGAAGGAAGGAAAACTGATGGACTCGCGTGGGGCGTGAGTGAGAAGATCCTCGGCAATGATGTACTCCTTTCCGTCCACTGACGTCTCTCTCTCTCTCTCTCTCTCTCTCTCTCTCTCTCTCTCTCTCTCTCTCTCTCTCTCCCTCCTCCAGTGGAGTGGGGGAACCGGTAGCTAAGGCGCGACAGATGACAATAATAATAACCCCTTCCCATCACTCGGCCTTCACTCGGCCTGCACTACGCCAACAATAGATGTAGCGAGAGGTTCGTTTACCCTGCCACCACCACTAGCTAATATGGTAAGGGAAAACACCAAGAACTTTTGTTTTTTCTCTCCGTGAAATGATTAAAGACATTTTGCTCTACATCTAACAGTGGTGATCTAGCATCTCCTACATCTACGGGAGGTGGCAAGAGGCGGTCCCTCATCAACGAACTGTGCATAAATACAGACTCCGTCACACCTGCATAGCCCACCCCCCACCCACCCCGCCCTACAGTAACGGTCCACAAGGAGCTGCATTGCTGGTTTTTATGTTCGGGAAAGTGCAACATCCCCCACAACCCCCTCACCCATGCCCCTGCCTCAGCCCAGCTGGCCACCCGAAAGACTCTGGGAAGAAGGGGAAAAAAAAAGTCGTAACTGCATTGCTCTTACTTTTTGGGGTGGGAGTTGGGGTGGGGGGCCGGGGCCAGTACGGTTCGAGAGGGGAGAGAGGTGGGAGGGAGGGGAACACATGGAAGGGGGTTAAGGAAGGGGTGGGGATGAGAGGGGAATATAGGTAGGGGGGGGGAGCTAAAGGGGACTGTTGAGGCCTGCATGAGGTTGTCGTGTACGTAAATGTACAAGGTAGTACATGTACTCTGGTGTACTGGTGCGGCACAAGCATAATAAGTACATGTCACCATACAACCAATGATAATAATCACTTGCATTATCCACGAGTCAAAATGTCAAATAATGAAAGATGTTCAAATATTTCAAAACACACACACACACACATATATATATATATATATATATATATATATATATATATATATATATATATATATATATATATATATATATATATATATATATATATATAAGAAACAAAATATAGACGCCAGAGTCAAACACACTGGGGTCAGCATTCACCACATGACGTTGTCATCACCAACACCTCTCCCTCCCTAACGGTTAACAACCATCACTTCCCCAACACGTAAGATTCACGACACCAAAAACCTACTCATGCAATAAACGTGAGGGTGAACTTGCCTTCTGAAGTAGCACTGCAGGGCGTGACAGCCAGCGTAACGAGTTACCGGACTGCCATAGAGGGACACACACACACACACACATTGGGAGCTAATTTACATACTATAACGAACTTGCCAGCGGTAGGCACACCTACGGAGGTGCAGCCATTTTTCAACCAAGATGAGACGCATTCAAATGCAGCTATAACGTTTTGCCCCCTATTGAGGAGGGGGGTATATATGCAGGGGGGGTGGGGAGAGTGGAGGGGTGGGGTGGTTAACTGCATATGGGGAGAGGCCTGGCTCTACCTGCATTCAGGAGGTAAACGGCGCGCGCAGTGTGTGAGGGAAGGTCTTTGGAGAGAGAGAGAGAGGGAGGGGGGGGGAGGAGAGAAGGAAGGGGTGTAAAAAAAAAAAAGGAAAAAAGTCATATGAATCGTGAGTAGTAATGAGGCTGTGAAAGGTTGGGTTTGCAATGGACGGGTCTTAACCGGGTCTGTCATGTGGTGCGTCTGACATAAATCAAGGCTATGGTCTGTTACTTATACGGTAAGTATGGCATAAATCATGAGTATTATTTGTTAATCATAAGTATGGCATAAAGTAGGGCTATAGTCTCTTAATGATATGGCAAGTATGGTAAAAATCAGGGGTACGGTCGGTTACTTACAAGGCAGGCACGGCAAGAAGACATACTGACTTGCAAATTAAGATTTGTTTTATATGACACAGCGGCAGTTAAAAGTCTTCCTCGTAGCCTTGAGAACATGAAAAGGAAATAACAGACGTATATAAAATACTCTGTGAAGAGAAGAAGGGGATGTAGGAATGGAATATGGAAGACAATATCATGTCTAGCCCAGAAGCTTTGTTGGAAAGACACATATAGAGATGGTTCCGGCCATCACTTGACCACTGCTAAGGCAGGAGGATAGTGCTTCCCTGGCTGGCTGTTGTCTACAGCCTACTACCGGTACATGGATGAAGAATATGGTCAACTACTGTCACATCCACACGTGTTCCTTTGGATAACAACAGACTGCCCGCCGACTCTCTCTCTCTCTCTCTCTCTCTCTCTCTCTCTCTCTCTCTCTCTCTCTCTCTCTCTCTCTCTCTCTCTCCAGTAACCGAGTTACGACGGTCAAAGATGACCTCCCCCCCACCCCCACCTTGGGTGCGGACCTATATATATGGATAACTTTGGTTGCACAGGAGACAGCAGCTCCCTGAGGTCATCAACCCAGGTAATTGCTTGGGTGGACGACCTTAATGACTTGCCTAACGATCCCTCATCACCAGGCCCCGTCAGCTGTCACCAGTTCCGTCCAGTGTCACCGTCCAAAGGACACCCTCACATTAATGATCGCAGATGACCCCACGCCACCCTCCTCTTTCCTGAGCTCGGCGACGCCTTCTATGCGCAAGATGGCACCGTCCAGCCCCTGAGTGGCCATCTCCTATGATCTCCCGTAATCACATGATCGTGTCATCTTAATGTTCTTTACGTCGCCTGGTCTGGGCCAGCCACATCAAGACGCTGTCCAGTACACCGAGGTGACTAAGCTTCTGTCGCATCCTGTGGATGGCTGAGGCTTAGGCCCACCACACCTACCACGGGGCATTAAGCCTACCCGACGTCAACATGCGGCGTTCAACAAGCGACTGACTGACTCCCTCAGCCTTTCCGACCGAAGACTCTCCCTTGTGAAGACGTGAGATCAGAGGGAAGATGGGAAGAGATTGGGCGATGGAAGGGTACTTTATCTACTCCAGAGATTTACGTATGGGAACGTTATGATGGGGAGGGGTGGGGAGCTGCTCGTAATTATGTCATGTTGGTCTTCAAGACTCCACCAACCTCGCCAAGACTGAAAGACACGGATACGGAGCCACTTATCATCTCTTCAAGGCCTCTTTATTTACCATGTCATTTCATGCTCCTGAATATTATATATATATGAATATATATGAATGGAGAAAAACTGGAGGAAGTGAAGTGTTTTAGATATCTGGGAGTGGATCTGGCAGCGGATGGAACCATGGAAGCGGAAGTGGATCATAGGGTGGGGGAGGGGGCGAAAATTTTGGGAGCCTTGAAAAATGTGTGGAAGTCGAGAACATTATCTCGGAAAGCAAAAATGGGTATGTTTGAAGGAATAGTGGTTCCAACAATGTTGTATGGTTGCGAGGCGTGGGCTATGGATAGAGTTGTGCGCAGGAGGATGGATGTGCTGGAAATGAGATGTTTGAGGACAATGTGTGGTGTGAGGTGGTTTGATCGAGTAAGTAACGTAAGGGTAAGAGAGATGTGTGGAAATAAAAAGAGCGTGGTTGAGAGAGCAGAAGAGGGTGTTTTGAAATGGTTTGGGCACATGGAGAGAATGAGTGAGGAAAGATTGACCAAGAGGATATATGTGTCGGAGGTGGAGGGAACGAGGAGAAGAGGGAGACCAAATTGGAGGTGGAAAGATGGAGTGAAAAGGATTTTGTGTGATCGGGGCCTGAACATGCAGGAGGGTGAAAGGAGGGCAAGGAATAGAGTGAATTGGAGCGATGTGGTATACAGGGGTTGACGTGCTGTCAGTGGATTGAATCAAGGCATGTGAAGCGTCCGGGGTAAACCATGGAAAGCTGTGTAGGTATGTATATTTGCGTGTGTGGACGTGTGTATGTACATGTGTATGGGGGGGGTTGGGCCATTTCTTTCGTCTGTTTCCTTGCGCTACCTCGCAACCGCGGGAGACAGCGACGAGGTATAAAAAAAAAAAAAAAAAAAAAAAAAAATATATATATATATATATATAAAGGAACAGTTGTCGCCCCATCCTAGGCACCATGCCCCTTCCCCAACCCAAGAGGACCACATACCACCCCCCATCCCCCCCGCCAACCAGCAAGCGCCCTATGCAGGAGGAGGACCGCTATCAACCCCCCGCTTTCCTTTCCTGCCCCTCGCTGCACCGGGAGAGTAAGGCAGCAATGCAGTAGGGCTAACGGCCGCAGATGAGGCAGACTGCATTGTCGGATACCCCCACAACCCCCCCACACACCATCACTACCACGTGATAGATGGTGGGGGTTAGGGGCGAGGAGGGGAGGGACGGTGCGGTGGGGGTGGGGGTTGCAACAGACAGCCAAGCCCGACCAACTTTTCAAATCGTCACACACACACACACACACACACACCTCCCCTCCCTCCCCCTACCCCCGTTCCGAGCTTGTTGGGTCGGGGTAGGAAAAGTATATGTGAAGAACCAAGGAAAAAAAAATAGTTTCTCTCTCTCTCTCTCTCTCTCTCTCTCTGTGTGTGTGTGTGTGTGTGTGTGTGTGTGTGTGTGCAATAATCTACTTATTTTGTCATGATCTACGTCTACTTCACGTTGGGCGAGTCTTAAACAAGTGGGACCTTATCATGACTATCGCACAACCTTTCTAACTTGTGTAAGGTGGCAATATTGACCTCACATTCTCTCAGGTCATCCCACTGCCCTTATGGTATACGAGATGCAGCCATTTGTAAGTAGTTTCTTCGACACTTTACGTCGTCTGTTTGGTCTAGTCTTAATCTTTCGAAGAACTGTTCACTGTCTACCCTTATCAGTCTGGTTTCAAAATTCATGAGGCAGTAATCACCACTCACTCTCCTCTCTTCCATGGTGGGCCAATCTAAGGCCTTTAGCCTCTCCCTGTAACCCAGCTCTAATCCTGGTACCATCTTTGTTGCCTTCCTCCACGAGAAGCGTCGCTACAAGCACACCAGACGGAGCCAGGATTCTCTACGAGAAGCTACAAGCTCGATGGATGGGGACAGGAATCGTATCCTGGGCGTCACCCATGAACCAGACCAGTCATACACCCACCACCTCATCCCCGGATAATGTGGTCTTCATGAACTACAACTGGCGCACGCGGCCACCAACGTGAGATGGGCAGTGAAAACCCCGAGATATGGACGGAATCTCCTCGATAAACCAGACTCACAAAAAGCCAAAATGAGTATATGAGTCACGGGCATACGATTCTCACAGAGGCAGGCTGGTGAAAGGGATGTGTTCACCAAATCAGCTCACAAGCGACGTGTGACGGGCGGCAGATGAAAGTTCAGTCACACGGAAGAAAAAGGCAAGTCTCGTAGGATTGATGATGACACAGGAGAAGTTAGACGAGGCCCAGGCTGGATACGGGCTGGAGGATGAAGCTATCACCACTAGTACACCATTATCCATCACCTGGTCAGGTGGAACCACTGGTAGTGGACACTAGGACACTGCTACCACTTACCTGGTCAGAAGAAATGAATATGTCAAGTCTAAAAATAGGTGTATAAAGATATGGACCACCATCTTTCCATACACTAGAGAAGTAGAAGACGATAACTAAGCGACCGTAACGCCAACAGGTGTCTTATAAAATCATCTTCAGAGCAGCGGTGGCCATGACGACCGTACAATACTCACACACATCTTACCAACAGAAACCACTGCACCGATGGACAACACCAGACCATCATCGAGTGTTACCGTGGCCGGGCCACCCACCGCCTGCAGCCGTATGGGTCAACACTTGTACAGGAGGCACCTCGCCCAAGGTGAGGATCAACACGTGAACGCAACAACGACTCCTGCTTCTTCAGGCGTCTGCGTCAGGGGAAGGTTCACACCGCTGGAGGGAGCATATCGCTAGGGGCCCGCAGAACAGAAACATAACCTGCTCTCTCTCTCTCTCTCTCTCTCACGGTGCTGTGCAAGTTGTGTGTGTGTGTGTGTGTATGTGTGTGTGTGTGTTGGGAGGGGGTATACAGTACACGCAGATCATAAAGTATCCGGTAACTATGGCTGCATTGTGCACGTACGGACGGAGGTTCGCTCGGCCTCGTTCATCGCGACCAAACCAGCAGTTGGGTCGTATGTAGAGTTAGGAAATTAGAGAAGTTTGTAGTATTTTTTTTTGTGTTTGTGTGTGTGTGTGTGTGGGGCAGGCACCTCCGTCGGTACCGGCCGCTGCCTCCCTCACGCCGCCCTGACCAAAGTCGCGTGACAACCACGGTCCAACTCCCTGGATTCCCCCGTTGCTCTCCGCGTTTGACGGACGGCCCGAACCGCACACCGGTGCCGCGGCAGAGCACGCCGGAATAACCGTACGACCGACGTCTAGAGAATAGTAAAGACGCATTTCGCATTAACGAGGTGGAGGAGAGAGGGG
This sequence comes from Panulirus ornatus, assembly GCF_036320965.1. Classification (NCBI taxonomy): domain Eukaryota; kingdom Metazoa; phylum Arthropoda; class Malacostraca; order Decapoda; family Palinuridae; genus Panulirus; species Panulirus ornatus. Next base: position 63,005,828 of record NC_092233.1, read on the forward strand.
CCGCTGGCGGGACGGAAGGGGGACCCGCGGTCGCACAAGAGAACAAACCGCGTACATCACTCGGTTAACTACGTGCACGTCAAACCCACGACGGTTGCATATGCAATTGGCCCCATTTGGCTGCATTGTTGCATTATGATATATGGATGATAATCACGGCAGGGGAAGGTAGATCGGGACCCGGGTGGACCACCTCAGTTTCTATGACTGCGAGGAGTTTTTGTAGCAACCCGGCTGGTCCTCTTGTTTGTTGTAGGGGCGGAGGGAGGCGCCCACCTGACTCCACCCGGTGTGTACTTTTTACTTTTTTCTCCTCCCTCTCCCTCCCTCCTCCACCGTGTCACTGATGCTGTTAATGTAATGTGAACAGCGAGATGATGACCGGGGCCGTGGGTACACTGCGGGAGGACGGCCCCAGGTGATGATGTCCCCACTCCTGTGTGTACCGCACGGTACACGCAGGAGTGGGGACATGATCATTCCTGAGGCATAATTCTCTCTCTCTCTCTCTCTCTCTCTCTCTCTCTCTCTCTCTCTCTCTCTCTCTCTCTCTCTCTCTCTCTCTCTCTCAAACTACATCTCGGCGAGTCATACAGACGATACCGCCACCACAAACAAACGTACCCACCGCCATTGCCACCAAGCAGTATTACCTAACATCTTCACCCTTCTTCCGGAATTCGTAAATATCTTCTTCTCTCTCTCTTCTTCTCTTTTCCCTTACATTAACACCTCTATATTTCAATCGAGGCCCGGCCTTGATGTGGACCTCCGTCCCTGACTGGAGCCGCCAACGTTGAAAAAAAAATTATATCTTCATGCCGAACACGTCTCTACCAACACAGCTGCCACCACAAGTCGTCCCCAACCTACACACTGCCTGCACTCGTTTTTACAAACTATCATTACTGCTATCGTTATCATAACCTGTAATTATTACCGGTCATTATTATAGGCATTATTATTATTATCATTATTATTATTATTATTATTATCATTATTATTACTATTATTATTATTATTATTGTTATTATCATTATCATTATCATTATCAATAGTATCAGTAGTAGTACTCATTATTATTATTACCTCATTAATTATTATTATTATTATCTATATTATCATTATTATTATTACCTCATTACTACGACCACCAACACGACGACCTCACTTCTAACATGACCATGGGAGAGGATGGGAGGGTTGTGGGGGTAGACCCCCCTCGCGTTAGTTCACATTTCTAATAATCTTAATAACATTACGTGCACTAAAGAGGTGTATCAAATTATCCCCCTGTACTTAAACTAGATTATAAATCACTGTACAAAAGATGGGAAAAAAAAAGAGGAAACACCATCGCTTTGAGAGGTAAGAGGATTCCATCCTGAGCTATGCAGACAGAGTGTGTTTGGTGCAGTGCCGTCCTGCCTTGGAATAAAAGGCGCCGCTAATCAGCTTTGGGGAAAATCGCCACACATTAGTCCTGATTCGCGACGAGCAGCGAGGCCGGCTAAGTAGAGTGCGCGTGAAGAGAGGGAATCAACCTTAATGTCCAGCAACAGTGGCTGTCTCATTAACGCTCTCCCCTACACCATCCTCTTCTATATGGAAAAGATTAACGAATTATCCACTAAAACGAATGTATTCACTTCTCCTTTATGATAGTTATCCTCAGCTCGGCAAAATGATATACCTCATTTGTTTACATTCCACGTAAAAAAAAAAAAAAAAATATATATATATATATATATATATATATATATATATATATATATATAAATATATATATATATATATATATATATATATATATATATATATATATATATATATATATATACATAAGTTTCCAAAAATTTGTAGAGAAATTTTCATGCATCCAACTATGGCAAAAACATGCAAGTTGAGACTAGCCCCAGAACCTGATACTCTTAAGTTCAGACTACGGCAAAAATCCAGTCTGGGAATACCCTCAGAACCTGGCAGTTATAAGGTCAGACTAAGCAATTACAGTAACTTCACAGTTTGAACGATGTTGAGTTCAGACGACTGTTCTTCTGCGCTGGATGACGTCAGATCATAACCCACGTCAGGTGGTGAAATAACTGATGACAGATGAGTGCAGGAATGAAAGCAGGTGAAACACGGGGCACCTATGCATGCTTCAAGCACAAGGAAAAGAGAAAGAAAGAGAAGTATTGTCCAAGTAGGCAAATGCACCATCGGCAGGTCCATCGCTCACAAAGACCGATGGAAAAGGAGAGAGAGAGAGAGAGAGAGAGTGTTACCCACAAGGCCAAGTGTCTCAGTGATTCCTACCTTACTAACTTGCCATCAATCACTTTGAGAAACGACGGAGGAACTTTACCCGAATGTTTCGTGCCACCTTCGTGAAGCCGTCCCTACAACAGAGAAGGAGGGAGGGTGGGAGGGAGGGAGGGATGGATGATCTGAAGCGGCTGATGTGAAGCACAGAGTGTAATACGTCAAGGGGATGAGGAAGATGCCACAACGTTGAGACACACCACACCTCCACCCACCGCCTGCCTGTACGTGCCAGCAAACCGGTTCACGTCCACACCACAGGACACGCAAGCGGGAGGGACATACCGGGGGAAACACTACTCACACAGCACCACAGCGAACAACACCACACACACACACACACACACACAACACACATACACACACACACACACACACACACACACTACAACCACAGTCACGATGGACCTAATCACTGTCACCCGCCTACAGGCCAGAGATGGTGAAGAGTGCGTTACCAGTGTCGTCGGATGATGGTGTAGTTCCACGCCCAACGCACTCATGTCACCTTTTTAACTCAATATGTTTTTAAACGTTGGACACATCGGGAGGTCAACACGGCCGGGTCATACCCACTACTCGTGCACTGGACACGAGGCGGCGTATGTACATCTGTCCTCAAGTACCTCAGAAGGGACAACACCGAACGGTCCTTTAAAAAAAAAGCCATTGCAACACTTCTTAGAATAAAAAAGCCAATGAAACACCGACCAGTGTCTCAAAAAAAAGCCATTGCAACACCGAAATCTCAAAAAAAGCCACTGAAACACCAAGCTGTCTCATAAAAAAGCATTGGAACGTCAAGTTTCGAAGAATCTACTGCAACATCCCAATCTTCAGAAAAACAAAAATGCTAGCCACTGCAACACTGGTCTCGAAAAAAGCCACTACAACACCAAACTGGCACAAAAAAATGCCAACATTTCTGCAATCACAAGAAGCACGATGCTGTGAAATAATCAGTAGGAGAGCAAGGCCCTCAGAAATCAGAGACTGAATTGGCCAGAAGTTTACATATATATATATATATATATATATATATATATATATATATATATATATATATATATATATATATATATAAGAGAAGAGAAGAGAAATGAGAGAGAGAGAGTGAGAGAGAGAGAGAGAGAGAGAGAGAGAGAGAGAGAGAGAGAGAGAGAGAGAGAGAGAGAGATTCAGTAGAGGAGGGGACGTGAGCCTCTATCCTTACCAAGATAACCTCCGCTAAGCGTTCAGCACAGCATAAGACATCCAGGGCGGCGGACCATGAGAGAAGTAGAGAAGCCACGTAGGAATGACAACTGGTGTCCCTCAAACACCCACAGTAGGCATTTCGAGTGGGAGGAGGTAGAGAGGGAGGCACGCCTCACGAGAAGTGGTTACAAATATAACTGTGCTCATGGATCCTCAGGCGAGCAGGGATAGTGCGCGCGCGCGCGCGTGTGTGTGTGTGTGTGTGTGTGTGTGTGTGTGTGTGTGTGTGTGTGTGTAACAGATTTACACACAAACAAGTACTCCATTAACAAAGCAGAAAATGCAAATGACAAACCATAAAATCAAAACATTTTCAAATTACAAAATCATCAAAAAAAAAATATGTTAACAGACATTCCAGAATGAAACTCACCAGAATATAAACGAATGCTATTAATTGGAAAATACACACTAGTCTCAGACCCACAGGGGGTTGAGGAGAGGTCGGCCATGTTGGAGCAAACATGAACTATTGAACATTACCAAATGACTACAACATAGCCTTTACACAGAGCATCAGGCAAGGAGAGAGAGAGAGAGAGAGAGAGAGAGAGAGAGAGAGAGAGAGAGAGAGAGAGAGAGAAGAGAGAGAGAGAGACTGTATGATTTAAACATCAGTAATCCGAGTCAACAACAATTATTAGAATAAACAAAATTCACGACCACCCCGGGGGCGTCCGTGTTCCTGGTGGCTGCTGGAGGCAGCCAGAGAGAGAGAGAGAGAGAGAGAGAGAGAGAGAGAGAGAGAGAGAGAGAGAGAGAGAGAGAGAGAGAGAGAGAGAGAGAGGAGACCCACCTACCTGTAAGTACCCACGAGATCTTTTATATTCTTTCAATCAGACAGTCAGCCAGCACGTAGGAGAGTTGAATATATAAAACACAAGTGAATTCTACATCTTTACACTCAAAAATATTCCACCTTTACAATCACCATGGGAGATGACTACCCTTAAAATCATTCCCCATGCTAAATACACACACACACACACACACACACACACACACACACACACACACACACACACACACACAATTTGTTACGAGATTATTATGAAAGTTGTAAACGTAACGGTCGAGCCAGCTCGCTCCCTGCCCGCCTCCCTCCCTCTCTATATGATCGACACTATCTTCTCCCCAACTCTAACTACCGTTCCTTGCTATTCTGATCGTATTACGCGCTACGCAACGTGACTCTTCCCAGAGTTTCGTCTGGTCTGTAGATCGACACAACACTACACACCTGTGAACTGGACAGTACAGCCAGACACACAGACGTTGCGTTCCTTATTGCGTCTATCTGCACTTCACCCCAGTCGGCCCAGGCCTCAGTCACCCCCTTGCCCATCGCAATTTCCTCTTGATGCAGATGGCGTTCGCGACGCCAGTCCCACCGCGATGTCAGGTACGGTGCTGTGCTGTCCTCCCGCGAATGATACAGGACGTCCTACCCTAAATGGAAGCTTCAGATGCAACGATGATCTACGTGATTCTTCAACACTACTGACGAACGGTGGCGTACCTGGCAGCAGGGGGATATCAAGGCTAAGTCTCATTTACACACACACACACACACACACACACACACACACACACACCAACATCATCAGCAAATACTGTAAGTCTTGGACGTGAAGCGAAATATTCATCAAGACTATTCTAAAACGTATGTACAGCACTGTTCCAGCCATTCTAACTGGTCCATCACTTCATATGTTAACACTCCCGTTAAGGCCTCCCACAGGACACATACAGGGACCTCCTGTGTTTCCTCATCCTCGTGAATGCCCCGACGGACGTGCCCGCTCTGCGGAAGTGCGTTGACCACTCTAGCACTGACGTCAGCGTTGACGACAGCTCTCCTGACTACACCCCCCCCCCCCTCTAGAACACCTCTGAGGAACCACCACAGCCAAACACGTCACCATCAACCAAACCAAGACCCGGAGTCATGTGCCTCAGCTTCGCTTCCAGCCCCTGTCGCATCCATAGACCCCAGTCCCTTCCAGGATATTTAGCCCAACAGGTTTCTGGGCGTCATTAAGGACGACAAACTATGCTGGAAGGAACACGTCAGCACCATCTTCATCAATCTCCTCCAGCTGTCGTCTTTACATTCTCCGTAGGCTCCAGACACTCGGTCTCACCTGAACTCAAGAACATCTCAACTTTCATTCTTCCCAGACTCACTTCTGCCTCCCCTCTCCCGCCTGGTCTTCCTCCCAGACCACAACACAACAAAGACTAAACGAGAAGGTTCTGGAAAGAGCATGTAAGATCAACCTCTGTCCCTCACACGCCTACCATCGAAGTGACGGTGAACACTTTGGTCCTCCCGACTCTCTCCAACCTTCATCAGGACTTCAATACATCACTACAGTTAAGCTACTACACCAAACCCCGCCACCGTCACTCCACTGCCAGTAGAGATCATGCGTCCCCGAGTTGCAGTCCGGCACCACACGAGCTCGTACAGACCATCTACAAGAACATACCCATCCACTGCAACCCATGTGAACATTACTAATCCACCGAATGCCAACCCACTGTTGTGTGTAAGACTAACACACCTTCCTTAGTTTACCCCACTGTCTCTATCATCTGTGTTCTCTCTATCTTTTCAGCGTTTTGTTGCATCTAATTCAATAAATCACTTTTCTTTAATTATCATTATTAACATTATTATTACTATTATCATTACACAAAGGAATACAAAGGAATTCAAACAGCAACAGACCACTGGATGCTTTCGAGGTTGTTTGTGTTAGTGGAAGATGATATCAGGAACTCACAGAGTAGTGTGGTAAAAGTCAGAAGACGTACATATAATTCAGAGATAATAACCTGCAAACTGTCACTGTGACTAAAGAAGGCGCAAATAATACAAGTCGAGGACGTGAAGCGAAGTATCTATCCAGACTATTCATCAACGTATCTGTAGTACTGCTTTTCAACCACTCCAACTGGCAAATCGTACCATTTGTCAACCATCCTATTGAAGAAAATGTACTTCGCCTCACTCGAAGTATAAAAAAAAAAAAAAAAACGAGTTGTTGTTGTTAGCGACACTCTCATCATCCCTGCGCATCATGCAACTGATCGGAGAGCAGGTGCAGCACAAGCAGATTATCAGCAGGAGGGCGAGCAGTGCGCAAGGCCAGCAGCAGCCTCTAACCTGGGGATAACAGCAAGACACCGACAAAGCCACTGAGACGTGACCCGGGCCTCCTCACCTTCCCCTGGACCAATGAAGAAGAAAAAACCCCTGCACTCCCTGCACGGCAGGATCACGGGCAGTGCCGAGTGTAATCTCATTTAGCGAGTGCAGGCGAGGCGCGGCTGCACCTGGGTGGACGGCAGGGAGGGGAAGAGAGAGAGAGAGAGAGAGAGAGAGAGAGAGAGAGAGAGAGAGAGAGAGAGAGAGAGAGAGACCTGCTCCTCACTGATTAATTACCCTACACAACAAGAAGGCCGTTTTTGCTGGCGTTCCACCCAGCAGCGTCTGCAACCTCCAGCGTCCAGAACTCACCATGTTGTTGTTTTTCGTCCTGTTTCTACCCCTGTACCACAAGCCTCCCCCTTTTTACTTTTCCCCCCCTGAAAGCTTACTAAGAGACAGAATTAATAAAATCTTATGAAAAAACCTGTTTTAAAAAGGTACAGCCCTCGGCGGTGTCCGTAAACTAGAGCGCGTACGAAGGTGGGAAAGACTCTCCAAGTCGCGGTCTAATCTTAACGTTGTGACCGCCGTCCGACGCCGAAGAGGGCGCTGCGAAAGGACAACACGAGGCTGAGGCACGATAACTACTGCTTCAGGAGGAAGAGAGAGACCCTCTCTCTCTCTCTCTCTCTCTCTCTCTCTCTCTCTCGACCTGCAGGAGGCTTCCCGTGGAAAAGTCTTCACGCCATCCGTCTTCACGTGTTCCCCCAAAGCGATAGGTATTGATTCGGTAAACTGTTGCTTAACTCTTAGGGGGTCTTGTTTACAGCTATCCATAGTCCCAGGGATGGCCTGGGATGCTTAGCTGCAGTTGCCGGCTGTAGTCTTGGTGTACATCTATGCAACTCTTGTGTCTTTCTTTCTGGTTGACTGTGGTTGGCTCAGGTCGTCTTCCTCGCCGTCAATGGTTGTGTCTGGTTCATCTCTCGTGGTTGTCAAGTCCTCCTTTGGTTGTCACTGGTACCCCCCGCCTGGTTGTCAGTGGTCGTAACGGGCTGCTGGTCGTCGTTATAGTCAGGAGAGGTCGTCCCTGGTCGTCACTAGCAGTCATCTGCAGCACTCCTACTGTCTATGGTCATCCCTAGTTGGTCGTTCTACGTGGTGACGGGTCCTAACTCTTTACCTCTGGCCCTCTTAAGGTCGTCTTTCCTTGTCTCTAGCTATATATAATCGTCTAAGCGTGTGTGCTGTCGTTCTTGTCCGTCTGCGCACGTTCCTGACGCACTCTGGTCACATCTAGTCGTCTCTGTTGGTCGTGATGTGTCGTCTCCCGCTGCGAGAGGTTCTATCTTCCCCTCCAAAGGATGATGTCTCTCGCAGAAGGTCGTCCTTTGGAGGAAGAAGTCGTTACTTAGAGGAAGAAGTCGCCTAGGAAGTCGTCCCTTGGAGACTGTCCCTTGGAGGAAGGAAGTCGTCCCTTGGGGAACGAGGTGGTCCCATCCTTAGAGAACCAAGTCGTCCCTTGTCATCCCATGGAGGAGGAGGTCTTCCCTTGGAGGAGGAGGCCATCCCATGGAGGAGGAGGTCATCCCTTGGAGTAGGATGAGGTACAGGGGGTTCCATCCATAGCGTCTGCCGTCCCCTTCCATTAATTTATCAATATTCATATTTTCTTCCCTCCTCTCATATTTACCTCGTATTTTTCCCTGTTCACTCCCTCTCTTTCATTCTAATTTTTCCCCTTCTTGCCCTTCCTCTCTCTCTCTCTCTCTCTCTCTCTCTCTCTCTCTCTCTCTCTCTCTCTCTCTCTCTCACGTTTCCTTCCCCTCCCCAAGTTGTCATATTTTTCCTCTCCTACCTCCGTCATCTCTCTCTCTCTCTCTCTCTCTCTCTCTCTCTCTCTCTCTCTCTCTCTCTCTCTCTCTCTCTCCCCTCGTACTCTCCCCCTCCCTGATTCTCTATCTCTAATTTCCTTTTGCGAATTCTTCCCTGACTCCAGCTTCCTTGCCCTGCACCCGACTCTCTCTCTCTCTCTCTTCCCCCTTAGGCTCACCACCGCTCTCCTTCCTTCATCCTCCCTCACCGTCTCCATCACTCTACTCCCTCATCTCATATACTGGATCTACCACCCATTCTCTCTCTCTCTCTCTCTCTCTCTCTCTCTCTCTCTCTCTCTCTCTCTCTCTCTCCATCTATCTATCTTCAGTCTGCCTCCCTCCCTCCTTCTTCCGACTCTCTCTCTCTCTCCCTCTGCCTCCCTCGCTCGTCATTTTTTAAGGGCCAGAACTGCAACACATTACGGCAACTCTGGGGCTGGCGAGGGGCTTAGCCAAGCAAGGCCGGCGCTTCCAGTGGGCTTCGCTCCTTCCCATAACTAGCGTTCCAGCCGCCACCCCGTCACACACACACACACACACACACCGGCCCAGCCCAGATCTCTCTCTCTCTCTCTCTCTCCTCTCTCTCTCTCTTCTCTCTCTCTCTCTCTCTCTCTCTCTCTCCTCTCCTCTCCCCGGCCTCCCTAAGACAAACATCCGTATCAGGAGGAGACAGGCCGTCGTCGGAATCGTAGCTGAATCCCAGAGATGTGGAAAGAAACACACACACACACACACACACACACACACACACACACACACATATATATATATATATATATATATATATATATATATATATATATATATATATATATATGTATAATGGTCAGGGCAGACTCGGGCGCCCCCCCAGGACCATATCAAGGGCAGATGGGGTTGGGGTTGGAGGGGGGTGGGGTTGGGGGGGGGTTGTACGTGCGTGCGTGTGTGGGTCGCTTAAGGTTATGTATGGGGATCATTACCATGGGATTACGAACACTGTGTTTATTCAGCCTAGCACCAACGGCGCCTGATTACTTCCAACCCCCAACCCCCCATTCCTACCCCCTACCCTTGACTCTCTCTCTCTCTCTCTCTCTCTCTCTCTCTCTCTCCAGCAGACCTTAAAAGGAAAACACAGAAGACAGGAGCCCGGCGCGAGGGAAGTGGTTAGGAGTGCTGGGGGTTGACAGGCCTTGTGGTGCTGGGCTGGGCGAGACGCACGGAGGGGGAACTATGGATAATGCTGAGAACGCATGGCAGAGAAACTGTGGATAACAAGAATGATGGCGCATGGCAGGGGGGAAATATGGATAATACGAATCAGGGGAGAGGGAGAGGAATGAAAGGTATTTAAGGAAGAAGTGCTGACACGTGTGTCTGATGTGTGTGGACTGCGGACGGTGCAATGTGGGCGTTGTTGAGAAAGGGTAGCGAGTGGTGGAATGAGGAAGTTATGTTTGTTTCTGAAAAAAGAAGAAAAAAAAAAGAGGAATATGGGGCGATAACTGCAGAGGAGTACTGTGTGCGGCTGGGAGATGTACAAGAGAAAACGGTAAGAGGTCAGGAGCAAGGGCTGAAAAAATAGGGCAAAATAAGAGATGAGCTGAGCGAGTACCAAAAAATGAGAAATTAAGATATTCCTGTGAACAGTGAGAACAAGTGAACAAAAGGGAGCACCAGTGAATGGAGCATATGAGGTGAGGAGGAACTAAAGTATTTTGAAAAAAAAAAAGAAAGAAAACTTACGCTGTAAAAGAGTGATGCGATGTGATGGGGAACGAAAGTGAAGTGAAGTGAATAAGATTAAATGACATTAATGAGAAGAGCAACTGCGGGACACAGCAGAACGGGGCTCCTAATAAAGTAACAATCATCGCCCTCAGGCCAGTAACCATGAACACCACTTAAACTAAAGCCCCCAGCAGGAGCACACGACGATCCTGCAGCACTATGAGAGAGAGAGAGAGAGAGAGAGAGAGAGAGAGAGAGAGAGAGAGAGAGAGAGAGAGAGAGAGAGAGAGAGTGCTACAAGACTAAAGAGTGGTCCTGTAAGAACGCAGACACAGATGAAGATCCAGCAAGACGACACAGACAATACATGTCCTACAAGTCCAGAGAGACTGGGATCCTTCATGGTCACAGAAACAGAGATGAAACACCACAAAATCAGATCCCGTAAGATCAAAGAGACACAGACCTCACCAGCCATACCAAACGAAGGGTTCTAGAAAACCACAGATCAAAATACCTTTTAAGGATAACAGAACAAGGATCTTACAATTCCACAAAGACAGACTCCATAGGATTGCACACAAAGATCCTACAAGACCACATAGACTTACCAGACCACAGACAGGTCCTAGTGATGCCACCGGGCCACAAAAGCCCTCCAAGACACCAGACTGATCCTACAGCGATGCTACCAGACCACACATAGATCCTACAAATTATATCACAAGACCACCGAGAACCTTCGAGGCCATGACTGTATCCTACATAAAAAGTGACGCCTCCTAAGACTACAAAAAATGGCCTTCAAACACTACAAAAAAGAGCCTTATAAAGTACAAAAGAGCCTCCTAGCACTCAAAAGCAGCCTCCTTACACTTAAAAGCAGCCTCCAGACACTCAAAAAAAGCATTCTAACGTTACAACAGCAGCCTCATAGCAGTAGAAAAGTAGCCATTTAACACTACAAAACAGCCTACTAAGACAACAAAAGCAGCCTCATAGCAGTAGAAAAGTAGCCATTTAACACTACAAAACAGCCTACTAAGACAACAAAAGCAACCTTATACCACTACAAAAAAACAGCTTCTTAACACTCTAAAAGCAACCTTATACCACTACAAAAGCAGCCTCTTAACACTACAAAAGCAGCTTCCTAAGACTACAATAGATGCCTCAAGCCTACAATCCTTGTACACAACTACACTTCTCGTTTGCGGTTCTCATGTGTAAAACTGTGATTCCAAGATCTATAATCTCAGTTCCTGTCTATAACATGCTTCCAACTGTAGGTCCCCTTGTCCTATATTGTCCTTTTCTGTCTTGATAACAGATCATATATCTCATAACAATGCAACTCCCCCCAACCCCCCAACTATACACACACAAAAACAATTATAATTACATACAAAAAAATTGAATCAATAAAATCATATAAAATAAAGTAAAATAAAAAAGTTCCAAGTTGTCATTCCTTGAATTGTTTTGAAGTTTGGCCCCTAAAACATATGGGAACTCATTCGAACCAGTTTCATGTATATTAATTAGGCCAAAAAAAATCATGTTTCTTCCCATTAAAAGAAAAGCAACTGTAGAATTTATTATGGGCGTACTATAATGTCCAATTTACAACTCACAATAACAGAAAGCGCGTGAGGAATAACTTTTACACTAAGTCCCAGACTGACGTTCATTCCCACCGGAGCAAAATCAACTAATCAAAAAAAAAAGAGTGAAATACTCACGGAAAGAAAAACTCTACCCTCAACTCTCCCCACTGACTAAAGCGACCCTGACCAACTGGACGCACAGCACATTACTGCAAATGCGTATTGTGGCTGGGGAGGATTCTTTACGCCTCTTTCCAACACCAGCTAAAACTGGCACGCACTGCGTGGCATTTTCCGACGATCCACTACACTTTCAAACACTTTCCCTTACTTCCCTACTCTTTACTGCAAATTCCCATACACTGCGGCATTTTCTGTCACTCCTCGACACTCGTATACTTTAACGTTATGTTAATGTTCTACTAGTCGTATAACCAACTCTGCCTGTTAAAATTTCATACGTTATCATTACCTTACATCTACACTTCCTGCACCATGTGGCATCCCATATAAATTGGGTTTACAGAACCTTTCTAAACCTGCAGACTTGCTAATATAAACTCAAACTGTACAAGCATATTCTCTACTTTGCCACACTTTTCCGCTTTCTGTGACACTTCCCACAAACTCTACAATTCCTTTCCACATTTTACGATTCTTTCTACAATCTATGGTAACTTTCTAATGTGCTCCATTATACTTCCCCATATTCTAAGGCACTTGCAACAATCTATGACACTTTCCCACAAACTGTGACTCTTCATCATGTTCTGTAGCACTCCCTACACTCCATGCTACTTCCACCTTTTTTGACAATTTTCAAAATGTATAATTTTACACCCATTTATACTTAACATTTCACAGTCAAAGGCTCTTTCCATCACTGAAAAACTTATGACTTTACAACACTTTTCCACATTCTAAATAGCTACCTTATCTACTCTGACACTTTCCCCACTTATTTGCACTTCGAAGTACTTGCTGACAGTTTCTCACACTATATAACAATGAACCACTGTAGTTCTTTATCTACTATATTTACAAGTTTACCTGAAATAATTGCATCCCTAGGACAAAATTCTTGCCTTACGTAATTTTAACACCTCTATCCGATGTTTGTATGACCTTCTACCGTATATATATATATATATATATATATATATATATATATATATATATATATATATATATATATATATAAATTTGTTGGGTGATTGATCATTTTAGCTCCGCATCGCTATTGGGTCTGGGATATGACTATTTATATTTTAGGTGTTTTCCACAGTTCGATGTAGTTACAGAAATACCTTCCATTGATCGATTTATCTTATCTTTCGTATTGAATGATATCAAAGAACGCGATAGTAGTAAATCAGGGAAACCGGAGTGTTAAGGTGAACCTAGGTAATACACTTCTAAAAAATCAACATTACCCATGAAAACCTTCCCTACCTTCCTTTGTGGTTAAGAATTATGTTAAAGTTCATCGTATAGTCAAAATATACCAGTCAGTCATGCAAATGCATGGCCAACATGGCGCCCAAGGGAAACTAACCCACACACAGAAAGCATCAGCAAGAGACGATTATAATGATGGTATTTTTGAACCATCATTTCCGCTACTAAGTGACATCTTTATACGTTCTGTTAATATTTTAAACGTATATTACCAATTTTTACATCAGGTTCTGTTGATATCTTACAAGTGTATTAACCCCTTTTACACTAACTATTTAAAGTGCACTACACGCTTTTACATTAACCCTACATTTCCCAATATAAATACCCATTATCGTTCAGTAAAATACAACGATCCAAATCATGTTTCGCTTTAATTATTTTGTTCTCCAACCACGACATTAACAACCATCACAGAACAGAGTTAGTCAAGAACTAGTCTTCACAGCGATGCGTAGCTAAACTGATAAATCACCTATGTTTACCTAACCCAGTCACCATGTACGATTTTAAAATCAACAAACCACGTAATTTCTTTAACATTTTTACGTCTCTTTACATAACACAAGAACTCATAATGCTACTCTCAGTTTCCTGTAACTCTTTGAGTTAACTGATACCTTACGCCTTTACAAAAATCTATATTAATCTTTCTTCGGTTGTCAGTTATTTGCAATCACAAAGTAAGACACACTCACACAACCCCTACATCCCTTTCCATATTTCCACTCGAGCAGAGCTTTTAAGCCGAGGAATATTATGAGAGAAAAGACCATGAGCGCGGGAGCCAATAATCCGATAAAGGGTTCGAGGAGTTACTACCTGGTCTCTGGGCCTGCCACAGTGGTCCACGGACTCGCCCACTGTGCTATAAATGCCAATAAAGTGGCGAGGGTGAAATCGCCACTAACCTAACCTAGCCTTAACTAACGTAGCTTAAGAAAGCCTAACAAAGTAACTTAACCTAGCTAGCGTAGGGCAGGCTAACAGAGCAGTGGTCCGTGGGGTCCGCCGTGGTGGAGTACAACAGAGCGGCCCAGGCGGACGATAGACCAACCACGCGTCGAGCCTGAGAGAGACAGGCCCCATTTGAATAATCCCCCTACTTAGAGGGTCTATAATCGTTACGATTAACTTCCATCTTATGGGTGATAAATGATAAAGAAACAAGAGTTCCTCAGGGAATAACTTCCTCCCATGACATGAACACTAAGGCCCAACATAGCATGCGTCTAAGACGTAGGAGTTACGAGACCCACAGAGCCAACAACCTACCTTATATGTCTGACGACCTTCTTAATCCCGGCCCAGGAATGTGGAAACGGCACCCGTTGTCTCCGTTTGGTTTTCTCGAGAGGATTAATAATGAAGTCTGATGATGATGGAGAGTCAAACACGTGTTCTGAAGTCACACTCCATCACTGCCGGGTATAGTAACTACCGCCCGCAGATATATCGTTCTTTCGCCACACTTCACAGCGTTCTACCTCACTCGAACCTCTACCCGGACGTGCTCGACATGTTAATGATCACTCACGAAATCACGAATAACACCGCAAATGACAGATGACCGGATAATCACACAGAGAGAAGACGATGTACTTAATCAGCTTAACGTCCTTCGATCACATACTTGAGAAATGTAAACACTCCGGGACACCAGTCCTAATAGGTGTTCGTCCGAGCCATAAATCTTTCCCAGAGGATAAGACCTTTAAAAATAACTTCAAGACGTATCTACTACCATTACAGTGTGAATGATGATGTTTTATATATTTTCTAACTAAACTACATTTTTGTATGGGGTTAATGTATCGTCTATTTAACGTATCCGTGTTATTTAAGTATTCATTTCTCTTCACTTTGAACGCAATGTAATCTGGTTACGTTTCGAAGAACAAACCAGAATAAATGGAAGTTAAAATAATAAGTCACGACCTATCTCTACCTTTAGCGAGCACGTAATATTACAGATATAATCTTAAATACGTACAGGTACTTTTTTATGGTGCTTATTTTACCGGGTATTCGGTATACAGGTGGGTCAAAAGTTATTTTGCCGATTAGTTCAGTTTTCGAAAAGATTTACCGTGCGTCACCTGCGATACGCTCAGGTACGCTAGGGTTACGCCGAGATCAGCAGGCTGGGGGTGAAATCTCCTGACATTAGGGATTGTGGAAAGTTGACTGGACTTTGACTATTTCAAGCCCACACTGCCCGGCTTCAAGATGGCGACGGGTATGAGGTCCACATAGTGATTTTAGAAAGGAACTGAAATTGGCTTTTGCGTTCATTAGAACTGATATCTGCATGATTCTCGATGCTTGTGATATTCTTAATGATATAAGAAAGGTCGAGATATTCTGAAACGAATTTAAAATAAAGGAAAATAAAAACAGTTGGCAAAATGGTACTTGATCCACCCTATTCCATTTAATACATCATGACACCTTTATCATACGTGCTTATCATGATGATAGATGATCTCTCTGTGAATTAACCAATATATCTATTTATTCATCTGCTTTACAGCACTTGCGGGGCAAGTGTCCGGTCTTAAAGCAAGCAGCCTACACTTGCTGCAAGCGGTCAGTCTCAGGACCAAGCGGTTAGGCCAGCCGAGGAGCAAGCGGCCACCTCCAATGATACAATCCTTACGAGCGACCAATCAGAGGGACGCACGGTGTCTAGGCAGTTAGTCAGTGACTGCCATGTTTAGTGTGGGTTGTGGGTTCTGGTTTAACTACCTGTTGTTGATACATATCAAATCCATGGCATAACTATGTATGTATCAGTGGCTAGGGGGGTGAGAAGATGGGCGATGAACCAAGAGGATGAGGGAGCACCCAGGGGGAGAGGCAGGAGCACCCAGGGGGAGACAGCAAAGCACCCAGGGAGAGAGGCACTAGCATCCAGGGGGGAGAGAAGAGCGCTCAGAGGGAGAGGGGTGAGCACCCAGGGGGGGAGAGAGGAGTGCTCATGGGGGATGGACGATCACCCTGGGGGGGAGGGGTGAGCACCCAGGAGAAGGATGAGCAGTTAAGGGAGAGGGATGACGACCCTGGGGGATGGAAGAACACCCAGGGGAGACGTATGAGCACCGAGGGGCGAGAACGAGTTATAAGCGAACGACTCTCCCTCATTTACCTCACAACACCTCACCACCCCGCACCTCACACCTCCATCCCCACCGTACAACTCGCACCCCCACCCACCCTACATCTCACACCCCAACCTACACACCCCACTTCTTTAATCACCCCGGATGGTCTAACCTCCCCACCCCACGCCCCTCTCATATAATTACCATAAACATGTGAAAGACACTTATGTATTCAGGGTAATCATCCCCCCCCCTTCCTCTATATCACTACCTCCCAGCAACACAATCCCCCCCCTCCCCCCATATCTTCCAACTAACCCATCCCTACATTTCTATTTCCTTCCCTTAAACCCCCTTTCCCATCTATCCACATCCACCCCACACCCCCTTTCCCATCCAGCATTTGTTCCATTCCTACACTTCCAGTACACACCTCCACCTCCTTCCCCTCCCCACCCCCATCGTTACTCCCTTTCCACCCCCACCCCCTTCTCCCCTCGCCGGCCCTCCCCCCGGCACCCTGTCATCACCATGATTGATGGACCCACACATACACAAACCCCCCGAAATTGAATGGCACATTTTGATATCACAAGGTCCAGTATGGCGGGCAGTGGAGCCAACATTTTGGGGGTCATTTTCAAATGCAGGTCTTATAAAGTCTGTCCACAACTGCCAGGAAAATAAGGAATGGTCCGATATTTACCAGCTTCTATTCGCCTATTTTTCAAAGGAACGTTTTCCACAGTGAGGGAAAACGGGTAAGAGGACCTGGGAGAGGAATGGGCGCCGTGTTGTGATGGGTCGTGTCAACAGTGATGGCCAATTATGGACGATGGTTTTTTATGGGGTAGTGTGTCGTGTGGTGCACACATGTGACACCTAGATAGGCTTCTCCTGTGGTCTACACATCTGACACCAATCAGGTTCCTGGTGTGGTCCACACACCTGACTCTAAGGTAGGTTCCTGGTGTGGTCCACACACCTGACTCCAAGGTAGGTTCCTGGTGTGGTCCACACATTTGGCGCCAATCAGGCTGGTGTGACTCTTCCTAGCGGAAGATGATGACTGGTTCTCCAGCGTCTCGCCACAGGACCAGAATTACTGGTTCCTGCATGACTTCCCACCAGAGGAGGAGGGAGGGGGTGATGGCAGCATCCTGGAGGAGTTGTAGGAGGAACGGGGGGGGCTCCTGTAGAAGGTGTGGGTCGGGTTCCTCGCTGGCTTCTGCAGGTGGGTCGTGGTGTACTGTATGGAATAACGGGATACTGGTCGGGTCTACAGAGAACTTCGGCAAGTCTCTTATAAACGGCGTGACGACTGACCTCGACCAGGTCAGGGGGAGGACCTGTGACCACTGCTGACGATGACGACCTGGTGAGTGGTCCATCTTGACCGCCAGTGAGGCTGGACACATCATGAGATGCTCATGCACGGCGCATGATCAAATGTGGTACCAAACAGACGGACGGTCCACTGTTACTTGATTTAATGACTCGAGATATATCAGTCATGTTCTAGATATCCAAATACACTAGATGTGGTTCTAGATATTGCTAATCACTTCGGGTCGTATGATTGTAAAGATCTAGTGTGTTTCCTTAGGTATGATTCTATATATAACCAATCACGTTCTACATGTATTAAGTCTTTAAGGTCTTGCCTAATACCGGTTGTGTAGGTGTTGAGATCTCTGTCTACATTTGGGAACCGGGAGTCCTGCAGGAGTGTGTTCTGGTTCCTAAGAGTCCGGCAAGAGGGTGTCCTGGTCCTCAGGATTCCTGCAGACGAGTGTCCTGGTTACCAGGAGTCCTGCAGGAGGGTGTTTTGGTCCTCAGGAGTCCTGCAGGAGGGTGTTTTGGTCCTCAGGAGTCCTGCAGGAGGGTGTTTTGGTCCTCAGGAGTCCTGCAGGAGTGTGTCCTGGTCCTCAGGAGTCCTGCAGGAGGGTGTCCTGGTCCTCAGGAGTCCTGCATCACATTTACAGCTTCAGCAGTTCGCTGGTCTGAAATACGTTAATAAGACTGAAGTGATGTATGATACATCAAAGATAACCTTAGGTGTACTGTATGATACATTAGATGATAACCCTAGATGAATTGTATAATACATCAGAAATAACTTGAATGAGACCAGCTTAATTACATAATGATAAAGGTAAAAGAAAACAGCAATTAGAACAGTTTGTTAGGTCAATATGTACATCCCTAATAAAGGTATATATAATGTATATATAATGCTTTCCTTTACCATGTTACAAAGGGTATATTGCCTTCCTTCAGCGAACTGCAAAGGATATGATACCTCCCTTTAAAGACCTACAAAGGTTATAATACCTTCGTTTAACGAACTATAAAGGGTTATAATACCTTTGTTTAACGAACTATAAAGGGTTATAATACCTATGTTTAACGAAGTGTAAAGGGTTATAATACCTTCGTCTAACGAACTCAAAAGGGTTATAATATCTTCGTCTAACGAACTCAAAAGGGTTATAATATCCTCGTTTAATGAAGTACAACAGGCATAAAACCATCGTTTACCCAACTCTACAATATCCCCAGACTAAGCTAACAACATCCCCCCCGCCTGGTTCACAAGAACCACCACAATCGACGGAGAAAGGACGATGACGAACTTTGAGTGTGTGAGACGCAACGTTAACACCCGGATGTGTTAGTCTGTGTTCATCCGCACATTTTGTCTCCCTGAATCATCATCCCTCACTTCAAATCAAACCCACAAATTTCCCGTCGACGCGCGGGGGGGGGGGGGGAAAAGAGGAAAGAATCTCTCTCTCTCTCTCTCTCGTTTTCATCAACTACATTAACTAATGATAAAACACGAACGATATCTCGAAATTCAGTTGGAAAATATAGGAGAAATATGCACTACAGGTACTCCATACTCTCAATATAATTTTTTTACCCCCTTGCTCGTTTATAGGTACAGACTGGGGAATCCTCTGGTCAAAATTATCTATAGTGAGAGACGAGTGAGGAAAAATGTGTGACAGGAAAAGTTAATTATCTTTCTCTTTACAGTCGGGCTCGTGTTGAGTGACAGAAGGGCAGGGCCCAGCTCCCTGGTCCCGACCAGGATCAGGTAATGAGGAAGAGGCAGTGTGAGGAGACGGGCTGGTGAGGTAGTGAGGGGAGGCAGTATGAGGAGACAGGTAGGCGAGGTAGTAAGGGGTGGCAGTGTGAGGGAGGTGAAGTAGTGAGGGAACTAGTTAGGTGAGGAAGTCAGGGGAACGGGAAAAAATGAGGTGGTGTGGTGGACGGTCAGGTGAGGTAATTAGGTGATAATCAGGTGACAAGCCTGTGAGGTAATGAGGGAACGGTCACACCAGGTGAGGTAGTCAGGGGGCAGCCAGGTGAGGTACATGGCAGTGGAGGTTGTCTACGCACTACACCTTACATTGTGGTAGAAAAAACATAGTAATGCAAAAGGCACCTCCTTCCCCACCTCTCCCTCTGGCTTAACAGTTAGCGGGGGGAAATGTACATTATATATATATATATATATATATATATATATATATATATATATATATATATATATATATATATATATATATGTACACACACACTGTGTTGTGCGGAGAGACATACTGCCATGGAAATTCTGTAGGAGTGTGAACGGAAAAAAGTTTCTTGCCAGTAACCGTTGCGCTGGTGCTGGGATCTTAGAAAAAAAAATATAAGCCTAGACAAGGTTAACCATGTCATGATTCAGGATCATTTACTGATAACAGATATCATATGTGTTTAGCCTTGATGTGAAGTGTGATGATGTTCTTTGCATCAATTACATGCAGAGGTGGTTTGATCCTGTAGTTCCACAACTCATTTTACCTTCATCCTTCTATTTCTGGCGGCTGAATCTCTGTCCAAAGCAGAGA
This sequence comes from Panulirus ornatus, assembly GCF_036320965.1. Classification (NCBI taxonomy): domain Eukaryota; kingdom Metazoa; phylum Arthropoda; class Malacostraca; order Decapoda; family Palinuridae; genus Panulirus; species Panulirus ornatus. The sequence goes on from NC_092233.1 coordinate 63,026,231, forward strand.
AATTTTCGCGAGTCGTGTAACCGGAAGTCTACAGTATTATGAAAAATTCTGTTAGGTCTTGGAGGTCAGGCTTTTTATTTATAGGAAATAATCTTAAGGCGTTCAAGACTTTTCCTATCAAAGTTTACTTCTGAATGAAGGGATGAGTATAGTTGCTCATCTCTGACTTCGTTCTTGTTCATCACTTTTGATGATCAGGTCTGGTAACCGGAACTGAGCAGCTTATCCCAGCTGAGTTCTTACTAGGGTGTTAGAGAGAATGAATATCATTGCAGCGTTTGTGTTGTAGTATCCATCTCTTGCTGTCAAGCTTTGCATCCTGTTGACTTTCTTGTAAGCAGTTTTCCAGACGGAAGATCATTGCTGATGATCACTCCAGGGTCCTTCTTCTTCTGCTACTTCTACATAATGGTTTATCAAGCATCAAGGTTCGTGATTTATATTTCAGGCACCAAAGTGCATTTACTTTGCATTTGTCTATGTTGAAATGCATCCGTCGTGTCCCTGTCCGTTCCACTACTTTGTCTAAATTCCTTTGACTCCTCAGCAAACTTCCTTTCACCTGGCTTTATTTCCCAGAAGCCACGGTGGTGCTGTGGTCAGCGTTGTTGGCTACTCATCCACCGGCCCGGGTTCGATCCTCGGCGAGGGGAGACGTCCCACACTTCACCCGGCTGTTCATCCTTCCTCTGTTTGGTTTAGATAATTGGTTAATACCAACTTCGGCTTTGGAACATAGCGCCACCATATCTGTGATTGGTCAAACCAGGCGATCAGGTACGGGCCATGGCTAGACCACTGAGCCTTAAACATAAATGTATTTCTCTAATTTCGTGTCGTCGACAAATTTCAAAATTTCTCCTGGTAAGCCACGTCTCCTGGTAAGCCACGTCTCCTGGTAAGCCACGTCTCCTGGTAAGCCACGTCTCCTGGTAAGCCACGTATCCTGGTAAGCCACGTCTCCTGGTAAGCCACGTATCCTGGTAAGCCACGTATCCGGCCGGATAACTGATGTGAATATGGAAGAATTGCGGGTCCTGGGGCCTAGCAGTGTGGAACCCCGCTCGTCACTGTAAGGCAAATGACGGGACGACAAGGTGAAGTAGTGAAGGGGAACACCTGGAACGAACCAAAAAAACACTGTGGACCGCTGGAACGGACACGATATAACCCCTGAACATGACAATATAAATGATTTCAGCCGGGTAAGGAAATATATACACATCTGTCCTAAACCCGCAAGAACGTGATACAAATGTGTATATATTGTGACGAGAGAAGGACATATTTAGACAAGATAGAGACATTATGAACAACGGTTATTTTACATACTGCCAATATGGCACAAAACATTACACAATTCATGGTCACGGGTGATGACGTATTAGCTAGGTGTTATTACTGAAATACAATTCGTTAATTAGCAATGCAGTTTGAGATGAGGTCAGTAACAGGCGAACACAACACGGGGGAATGTAACAATTGCCCGATGTGAAATTATAATTCCTTATACATCTGCTTGAATATATATATATATATATATATATATATATATATATATATATATTCGATAAAGCTATATCTGTTGACAATGAATTATCAATAATTCGAAAACCATAGATAATTGAATTATTGATAATTCATAAGTGTTCTGTGATAATGAATAACCGGAGGAAGATATGAAGGCCTCACCTCCCACACCCTGGCCAGACACACTCATCACAAAGCACCAGAAACTATAACAAAAGAATTATAGTAATCATTCTATGGGCAATACCCTGATCATAGGAACATTCATCCACTGCATTTATAAAGGCTGCTCCACCTGCTCTCATCCTGGACATGTCAACAACTAGGGAAAACGTGTTATGGGTATTATGTCCAGCATCTGCCCGTCCGCCCTGTCCACAAGACAGGAGAATGTCCCGTCACAGATTACCCGTACGTGCGTCACAACCGCACTGGTGTGCGTGCGTCACAGACCCGTCGCAGACCTCTGGTGTGCGTGCGTCACAGACCCCTGGCGTGCGTGCGTCACAGACCCGTCACAGACCTCTTGCGTGCTTGCATCACAGACCCCTGGCGTGCGTGCGTCACACCCCTGGCGTTCGTGCGTCACACCCCTGGCGTGCGTGCGTCACACCCCTGGCGTGCGTGCGTCACAGACACCTAGTGTGTATGGGAAAAGTTAGCACATTTTCAGTGTTTTTTAATCAAAGATAGTGATATTTCTGTCGGCTTTACAAGAGCTTAAACCATTTTCTTTTTTTGTCATCTGTTGCAAGTCTGTGTGTGTGTGTGTGTGTGTGTGTGTGTGTGTGTGTGTGTGTGTGTGTCCTTCTGTCTCTCTCTGTCTCTCCCCTGTCCTCACGTCTCATCTGCCTCTCTCCTCGCCTCACCCATCTCCTCACTCTTGCCTCTCCCCTGCCACTCCTCTCTTTCTCTCCCCTTACATATTACTTCATAAATAAGAAAGAAAAACAGAAAACTGGCGAAGGGTAAAGTTTACAAGGGGATGAAAACTGTGGACTTGCTGTATGGACGAGTTTACAAGGGGGAAGGATGGTGGATGTGCCAGAGGGACGTGTTTACAAGGGGGAAGATAGTGGGCTTGTTTACAAGGGGGAAGATAGTGGGCTTGTTTACAAGGGGGAGTATAGTGGACGTGTTTACAATGGGGAGTATAGTGGACGTGTTTACAGGAGGTCGAGAGTGATGGACGTGTTTACAAGGGAACGAAGATGTGTGACGTGTACCAGGTCAGCAAGTCATCATGGGTGAAGCTGGTGTGTCACAGGTACCAGGTCACCAGGGGAGAGGCTGGTGTGTCACAGGTACCAGGTCACCAGGGGTGAAGCTGGTGTGTCACAGGTACCAGGTCACCAGGGGAGAGGCTGGTGTGTCACAGGTACCAGGTCACCAGGGGTGAAGCTGGTGTGTCACAGGTACCAGGTCAGGCAGTCTCTTGGAAGCCAGACCTCAGTTGGCTACCGGTCACGGACGTGGTTGAGACAGCTCTCTCTCTCTCTCTCTCTCTCTCTCTCTCTCTCTCTCTCTCTCTCTCTCTCTCTCTCTCTCTCTTACCGCACCACTTCCTACAAACAGAGGAACAAATCAAACTGAACTACATCTCGTCTTTTAAGTTCTGGGTTAGAGGGAAGAGAAGCCAAATGGTTGTTCCCCCAGACCTTGGGAACGGGGGAGATATCAGTCTGTTATCTTTTGTCATATGATATCAATCGGTTATCTCTCGTCCTAAGATATCAATGAGTTATATTTTTTCGTAATATAACAATCAGAATATATCTCACTCTGGTGTCAGCTCTGCCATTGTACACCCTTGTCAGAACCTACTGGTGTCAGCTGTGACACACTACACCTAATTATCATTATTGTTCTTACAGTTATTATGATAATGATGATAATCATTATCATGATTATCATGATTATCAGCATCACCATCATCATCATTAGTATCATCATCATGATCATCATGATCATCATCATCAGCGACTATATGAGACAATGTCTGCAGGATTATGTAACAATACACTGACAGGATTCTTATACAGAGAGAACATAATGTAATATGTTCTTGTTATGAGTTCTTCTCTTGATGCTGTTGGGCTGGAGAACATTTCCTCCTGAGGAGATGAACAGTGAGTGATGGTGTTATTCACGTGATGATGAACATACTATGTTTACTGTCATGTTGAAATATGTTCTATTACATTATTGTTGAAAAAAAAAGGTGTAATCTTCCTTGTCTTCTTATTATGATAAGATAAAAAAAGATCAGAATTATGAAATGTCAGGGAGGGAGGGCAGTGAGTGAGAAGGGAGGGTAATGAGTGGGAGGGATGGTGAGATGGAGTGGCAGGAGGGAGGATAATGATGAACAGGGTTCGTGGAATGGGGGGAAAACTGACTCGGGAACGGAAAAGGACAATGGAAGGGATGAGGAAAACATAAGAGTAAGAAAATAAGATGAGGGATCTTACTGAACAGAAAAGGAAGAGAGACGCGGAGAGAGAGAGAGAGAGAGAGAGAGAGAGAGAGAGAGAGGATAGGCGACAGAAGATTAGAGACTTAAAAGGAAAGGGGACGGGGAAATATACAGCGAGGAGCAAAAATTATGACAGAGCTATCGAGGGATATGGGGTACAGAGAGAGAGAGAGAGAGAGAGAGAGAGAGAGAGAGAGAGAGAGAGAGAGAGAGAGAGAGAGAGAGAGAGAGTAAAGAAGGGAGAGAGCAATGGAGGGAAAAGGGGCAGAATTAGCTAGAGAGCAAGAGGGGAGACACAAAGAATCAACAACACGGGTCAGAAAGAAGGGGCGGAGGTAGGGAGCACGGAAGAGCATCACCTCCAGTCCTTACACGGGCCGACCCTACCCCCGACCCCACCCTGACACCCTCCAAGAGCCAGAGATCAGCAATGCTGGCTAGGGTGAGGGGCGGCCCGGTCCTACCTCACCTTGCACTGCCTCACCAGCACTCACCAGGGAGCCTACCTCACCCTGCACTGCCTCACCAGCACTCACCAGGGAGATAGACATAGACAGGCGGCCTCATCCTCCCCGGCCATGAAGAACATCAACAGGAAGACGTATGAACAATAATCATTCAAAACAAAAAGTGGAAAATAAAGCCAAGAATTAAAATTGGTTTCTCAAAATTAAACTAGTAAAGAAAACGGAGAAGAAATGGAAATGATATCGACTGACTCTTTTATGAAAGGCCAATGTCACATATATATATATATATATATATATATATATATATATATATATATATATATATATATATATACACACACCCAGCCTGGAGGCACCACTAATCAATCGGCGGGCACCGGTGATGGTGGGTATGCGTCAAGGATGTGTGATGTCACCATGGCTGTTTAATCTGCTTATGGAGGGGATGGTGAGGGAGGTAAATGCGAGGGTTTTAGAAAGAGGGGTAGGTCTACAGTATGCTAAGGGGGTTATGGAGAGTGAATCCATTGCTGTTTGCAGATGACGCGGCTCTGGTAACAGACTCCAAGGAGAAATTCCAGGTGATGGGAAACAGAGTTCGGGAGAAGTGTGTGAATGGAGAAAATCAAGAGTGACCGAGAACATGAGTAAAGTAATGAGATGGAACAGGTTTCATGGGATGGGATGGTTTGGGATACGTCTGAATGGAGAGGACCTGGAGTAAGGGGAGTGATTTAGATACCTGAGGGTGGACATGGCAGCGGATGAATTCACGGGGTCTGGACTGGGTCATAGGTTGGGAGATGAGAGCTAAGGTCCTCAGTAGTGAAGTGTTTGTGGAAGGAGAGGTCAGTGTGTCTGTGAGGACAAAGATGGATGTATCTGGAGACATAATAGTTACTGCAATATTGTATGGATGTCAGTCTTGGGCTCTGAACCCAAAAGAGTGGGAGTGTGTGTGTGTGTGTGTGTGTGTGTGTGTGTGTGTGTGTGTGTGTGTGTGTGTGTGTGTGTGTGAGTATGTATGTGTGTGTGTGTGTGTGTGTGTGTGTGTGTGTGTGAGTAAATGCTGGAAATTAAATGCCCATGGACAGTTTGTGAAGCGAGGGGAGAGTTGATCACGAATGATAGCGTGAGAGAGAGGTGTGGTAGTAAGTGGAGCACCGCTGAGAGTGTTGACTGAAGGTGTGCAGAATGGAAAGGATGAGCGAAAAGAGACTTGTGTATGATGATCTATGCGTCAAAGTGGAAGGAGGAAGGTAAAAGGGAAAACTATGAAGGAGACGTGAGGAGAGAGTGAAAGAGAAAGGCAACGGGACCTGAACATTCAGGGATAGAATGAACTAGATCTATGTGGTATATGAAGGATGACGTGCTGTCAATGGACTTAACCAGGGTATGTAAAGCAGCCTAGGTGAACCATGACACACTCTGTGGAGCTTGGCTAGGGATAGTGAGCCTTGGTTTTGTTGCATTATGCATGGCAGCCGGAGAGAGTGTGTGTGCAAATGAGGTCATTGTTCGTCTGATTCCTGACGTCACCTCGCTAAAAGAAGAGTAGCAATTGTAAGATGGAAAATAAGATATCAATATACAGGTAGAGGACTCAGTATTTACAACTGGAGACCTTCAATTGTCCTTTTACAAGATCAGAATTTTGATGTGACAGAAATCCATTTATACAACCTGCCACACTTACACAACTTACGTCACTTATAAACAACTTGCATACTTTGACAGTGAGTGTGTGTGTGTGTGTGTGTGTGTGTGTGTGTGTGTGTGTGTGTGTGTGTGTGTGTGATACATTCATCCCTCAGCCGTCGCAGGGTAAGATCTCCGGTTCGATCCATCAGATGTTTCATCCAGGTCTACAGACGGAAGGTCGGACGCTGAGGATGCAGGGCGTGTTGTCTACTGTTAGGGGAGGAGGGTAGCGTCAACCCCATCGATCACCCTCCCCATTCTCACATTAGGGGGGTCTGTGGGGTTATGGGGTTTCTGGATGAGGTTCGACCGCGGATCCGATAATGGTCTGTGTGATGGTGGTTGATGGAGGTTGGGGGTAACTCCTGTTGTTGTTCTAGGAGAGACGGGGTTGGCTGTTCTTCATCCACCCTATGTTCATCACAGTGGTCTCAGTGGCCTGGGGTTCCTCAGTGTTCACACGTTCATCATGTTCGTCCTTGCCAGGGGTGAACTGTGTTCATATTACAAGTTTACCTCACCGTTCCCTGGATGAATGTTCTCCAATGTTTTCACTGCATGTTAACAGTGTTCTCCAGTGTTCTCACTACACGTTCACTGTTTTCTCCGGTGTTCTCACTACACGTTGACTGTGTTCTCCAGTGTTCTCTCTAAACATTGACCATGTTCTCCAGTGTTCTCACTACATGTTGACTGTTTTCTCCGGTGTTCTCACTACACGTTGACTGTGTTCTCCAGTGTTCTCACTAAACACTGACCATGTTTTCCAGTGTTCTCACTACACGTTGACCACGTTCTCTAGAGTTGCATGGATAACAAATTCTGGGCGCGGATGTCGGCCCCATGCTCATCCCAGGTGTTCATCCTCCCCTCGAGGTTGGTCGATAAATGGGTAGCTGGCTTTGGCTGGTGTGTGTGTGTGTGTGTGTGTGTGTGTGTGTGTGTGTGTAAATACATAGGAATCAAAACCTGGTAAATATATACCTGGTTAAGAGACAGAGCAACACGAGAGTAAAACTCTCTCCGCAACACACACACACACACACACACACACACACACACACACACACACACACACACACACACACTGTTCTGAAATGCTCTTCGAAATTTACAATGTAGCAGAACATAAATATATTTAACTTCAAAAAGAGAACAATTGTTTAAAAAGGAGAGAAAGATGAGGTTCAAGAAAAAGTCAAAAAGAAAAAACTCAAAAATGAAAAGAGCTTTGAAGATGGACTTTGTAGAGAATATAAGTAGGGCATTACAGGGAAGCCAACCCTGGAAATGTATGACACAAGCAAGGAAGTACTATAACATGATAATAAAGGAGGGAGGAACACAGAAACTGTATAAAGTATTTGTCACAAGGTTGAGGACAATCAGAAACTTTTCCATAAAATAAATCAGGTGTAAGTCATGTGTTAAAGATCATCTGATTAAGTTAAGGGAGTTGGAGGATAGAGGTACAGAGGATGAGGTTTATAATAAGATACGCCAGGGACGGAACTAAAGTTACAAAAGGGTTTTTCTCAGTGGGAGACGCTATGTACCCATTAACACCAATGGGATGGGACAGGGGGAAGGTAATGGGAAGTACTGGGATATCTAGAACAAGACAAAGAGATTCCTAAGGTAAATGGCGTGTGGCTCTGATGTACTATACCTCCGTGTGTGTGTGTGTGTGTGTGTGGGATATATACATGGCAACACAAGCTATTGGAAATTTTCAAGATGTGGCGTTGCAAAGGGAGAGGACCAAGGAAATGGGTGATGGGAATGAGAGAGATACGATGAGACAGCAAGCAGAGGACATAAGACATCGTACAAGAAAACTTATTCTAAAAAGATGTCAAGAATTACATACATTTATAGCATGAGAGTGCACGGCTGAATGGCGGAGACTGAACGATGGTGTGTGTGTGTGTGTGTGTGTGTGTGGAGAGTACGAGACACCCGAGTACTGAGTTACCGGACTCCACCCGCCTGTGGGTACTACGCGTGAGAAAAGTCTCCTTTGGCTAGGTTGTAACATGGTCTGTGACGAAAGTACAGTTTCTCATTCTGAAGAGTCCATCATTTCCCTGCAACTGTAAGTAGCGCACCCTTGGAGCTTTACGATGATAAATGATTCTAAATATATGGCGTAACAACAGTCCATTCTCATAGGTAATATGAAAACATTGTTACATAATTAGCAATATGGCGCCACTGGTATCTTTCAGTAGTAACAGCAGTAATGTCTTCTAAAAGGAAAATACAATAAAGTGTAATCCAACCTGACGATAAAATCAAATGACTGACCTCAGACTGATAGTTCCCACAGGACAACGTAAAAAAAAAGAGAGAAAAAAAAATTCCAGTGGATAAAACATGTTAACGCACTACTTTGTCAAGCAGGACCGCCTCGCGACTCACTGCTCCTGTAGGGATATTGTTCCGCCACATTGTTGACACTTTTCCTTATTGCCACATATCTTATATTCCTATGGGAACGGATTTTCTTACGTCCTGTATATATATATATATATATATATATATATATATATATATATATATATATATATATATTCGTGTTCATATAATATACATGTCTACATTTGATTATATATCTATAACGACCTACATAGCTATCTATCTGCATATTGCACGGGACGGAAGTTTTACAATCGTGGGCCATACATTTTGAACAATCTCTACCATACAACATTTTCTTAAATTTCTGTATGGTTGATGTAATTTCTGCTTAATATCATCTCGTAGCCTCTGGTTGTTCTGTCCCTGACGGTGTCCCTCTAACACAGTTTCCTGCTGGTTAATTCGTTTTAGATGATATTTATAATGAAGTATTTTTCCACCGTGTTCCATACTTATGACACTGACTCCAAATGAATTTCATAAGCCATATATGAGACCAGCTTTGTGTACATCTCCTTGTAAAGCTGTTGCAGTCCACCTCAATTATATATTTCCCTCATTACCTCGGCATCATCTGCAAACATATCAGGCAGGATTCTACTCCCCTCAGGCAAGTCATCCGCACAGAACAAGAGCAGCATTTGTTTCTGGACCTAACCCTGCGGTACGCCGCTCATGACTTCACCCCATTTCGGGTTGGTTACCCTTGCATACATCCTTTGCTCCCTAAGATAATCTAGCTATCTATCGCGCCAGTGTCTCACCTTAATTCCCGCTGGAATATCCAACTTCTTGTACCAGCCTCCGATGTGGTAAGCGTCAAAAGCTTTCAGGTATTCTTGTACCTACAGGCAACCCACCCAGCATTCTCTAGTGTCTACAAAATCTAAGACGATCGCTACATATGACCTCCTTTACTTGAAACAATGCTCTCTCTCTCTCTCTCTCTCTCTCTCTCTCTCTCTCTCTCTCTCTCTCTCTCTCTCTCTCTCTCATGTAGGCTTTCCTCTGTGGGAAGTAATCCAATACCTTCCTATTATCTTTCCCGACAACACCTTTACGAACCACACACGTCAGGGAAGGTCATCTGTTGCTCAGCTCCTCTCTCTCTCTCTCCAGTCTCCTCCTTACACACAGGTGTGACCTTTGTCCTCTGCCGCTGCCTCAGCACTCTACCGTCTTCCCCAGGCGACGTCCAGAGCAATATTTCAAGCAGTTTGGTCGACCGTATTTACCCACGTCATCAACACAGACGAAAGAAATGTCACCACAACATCATATGGGTCCAGACACCTTGAGATGCTGTGTGCATCTTCTCTATGCTATCTCTAAGACTTGTAATATCTCCTACCTACTTTACATCGTCTCTAGATCATTTCTATGACTTGTAATATCTCCTACCATTCCATATCACTGGTGCTGGGGGCTATGGCGTCTTCTACTGTGAAGAAAACTAGTTTTGAAACCGTCATTTAGTTTCCAGCATATCTACATATCATCTATATAAGGCTTCAGACTGGTGTGTGTGTGTGTGTGTGTGTGTGTGTGTGTGTGTGTGTGTGTGTGTGTGTATGTGTGTGTGTGTGTGTGTGTAGCGAGGCTATAGCATCTCTATCTTAAGAATCCTTATCAAGATAATCTCTTAAGATATGTGTAACACACGGAAGTGACCGGTACAGCCACACTACAGTACATTCCTGTTGTGTTCTTGGCGTCAGTCTACATGTAGCTACGTACAACACAAAGTCACATCTACAAGACAATACACAAAATGAGGAAAAAAATAATGTTTTTTCTCCCCGAAACAACCCATCCTTCCTAAGTTTCCCCACTTCCATTTCCTCCGCGTTTTCCCTCCGCCTTGACGCAGTCGCCAGTTCCTGTATTTTAATTTCCTCTCCCATCTACCCAATGAATTAATATCATATTAACAAATCCTTATTCAGTAGAGACGGACGGACGGACCCCCGCTACAAGCGACGGCCCTCCCCCTCAGCAGATCTTCCCTCCACAGAACCCTCCATACATCGACTACAGACCCAGTAATTAGGTAAATCCATTTCTTTCCTTATCTCCATCAGAAAAATTAATCTCGAACTAATCTATAATGTCTACCGGACATGAAAGCCAGCCCCCCCCCCCCCCCCAGGACGAAATTCAGTTCTACATGTAATTTGATTTTCGAGGAGAATATCTGGTCCCGAATTTTCAACTTGAGCAAATTCCCCCATTCCATTGAGGCGGCATCTTCCCAATTTCCCTGCCATCTCCCTTTGCCTCTAGCCTCATCCGCCTCTAGGGAAAAAATCGACCGTTTTTTTTCCCCCGCCACGCACGGCCAGTGGGTGGAGCTGATTGGCCGGGAGGCGGGGCTCGGTATGAGAGTCGGGCGGCCATTGGCGGAGAGGATGTGTGGCGGGGGAGACGTGGGGGGATTAAGGCGTCCGCTGGGAGGGACCCGAAATGAGGAGGCGGGATTTTTGCTCGCTCGCCTCAGCCAGGGAGTTCGTATTTGATTAAGGTTTCCATTTTGGCAGGCTGGATTAATTATACGGGCGGACCTACTTTTTCCAGACGTCCATGTATATTCATCAAATAATTTTATTGACATAGTAAACAATAAAGTTGAACGGGGCCGGAGTAACTTGGCGCGAAACAATAAATCTTGTGGTTTTCGTCAAGTTCTCGGCCGCGGCCGAGGGTGGGGGGAGGCCCAACCCCCCCCGGAACCCGCTCCCGTCATCGTTCACTTTTCAAAATATTGCGACTCGTTATCTAAACAGCGGCAGATGGAGTAGCGAAATTTGTTCTCGACGAATGATCGTCATTTTAAATATGATTAGCTGAAGTAACAACAGTGGAGGTAGGAGGCCGGGCGTTGGTTCGCAATATAATAATAAACTGGGTAGAAGTGTCTGCGTTGTCGGCTGGAGCCCAACCATTTCTAATTAGGACGGCGCCATCTGCCTAGTTAAGAACTGCTAAAACTCGACTAATCCTGCTTTATATTTATCCTTCAGATATACACATGTATACACCGCCTGATTATTGTGAAGAATTTATATATTTCTTTTTGCATGTCTTTGCCTTACTGGCTCAGTTTCCCCTTGTGTGTACCCCACATGTGCGTATGAGAGGTTATCAGGGAGGTGTGTGTGTGTGTGTGTGTATGTGTACACCCGTCATGGTACAGTGAGCGTATGAATGTATATAACTGCACATAATGAGTGTAACCGCCCGTAAAGCTGATTGTTTCGTGTGTACATATGTGTGTGTATAGCTTCATCATCTGTCGGCGGCATTAAGACTCGTGCGTCCGTCTGTCTATGTTTGAGTGTGTGTGTGTGTGTGTGTGTGTGTGTGTGTGTGTGTAATCACCTATTTGTTCTAGGGGGGGTGGGGTGGGGGGGTTGCGTCCATGTGTGCAAATGTCTCAGTGTGATTTTGAGCAGTTGTTTATTAGCGTGAATACTGTGTGTGTGTGTGTGTGTGTGTGTGTGTGTGTGTGTGTGTGTGTGTGTTATTTGTGTGTTACGAAGAGTTTTACACTTGTAGTGCCACGCGCGCGCGCGCGTGTGTGTGTGTGTGTGTGTGTGTGTGTGTGTACATCTCATCCAGTCATGTAAGTATCCAACGTGTGTACGCTCAGGTTGCATGTAGATCAGGGCGGCCCATGTGTACAGAACGTGCGTTTGGATGTGTTGGGGGGGAAGGAAGGGGTAGGTTGGGGGGGGGGCAGCTGTGGTGCTGTTGTCGGAGGTAGGGTAAGGAGGGGGGGGGACCACTGACGGGGGAGGGGAAGGGAGGAGGGAGGCCAGGAGACAGACAGTGATGCCAACCTTCCCCCCCCCCCCACCCACCCGGCAACACCCCCAACAGGCCACCACCCCCCTACCCGTTCTTCCCCTCCCCTCCTACCAACGATCACCCGCCTGGTCTCCCCTCACCCCACCAAACCCCCAACAAGTCTCCCCCTCCCTCCCCTCCCCAAGAACCAGTCTCGGCGAAGAAGAGTGTGTGTGTATGTGTGTGTGCGCACACATGTATGCATGTACGTGTGTGCGTATAGTAGCGCACGCGCGGACCGGCCCACAGGACGCACATTTCTTCCAAGATATTTCGCCCGCATATATTGCACGGGTATACCAGGCAAGTATAACGGAGAGAACATACCATTTACCGGTATACTCACTCAAGGGTTGGGGAGACGTGGCTGGGTAGTGTGTGAGCGGACCAACCGCCCAGGCGAGTCTTATGGCGGGAAAAAAACAAACAAATGAAGGTGTGGCGTAGGGCGGGAGCCTCCCCTCCCGTGTGTGTGTGTGTGTGTGTGTGTGACTGCTGGCCACGCACAGCCACCCTCGTCTGTCTGTCTGTCTGTATACGCCTATGAATGTGCCTGTCTATAATTGTTTTTTTCTGTAAGAATACCATATCTCGCATTATTATCATGTTAATGATAATAATAATGATAATAATAATAATAATAATAATAATAATAATAATAATAATAATAAAAATAGTAATAATAATAATAATATTATTATTATCATTATCATCATTATTATTATTATTATTATTATTATTATTATTATTATTATTATCATTGCTACCATCTATTCCTTCTTTTATTCTTGTTTGCTGTTTCCTGCGCTAGCGAGGTAGCGCCAGAAACAGACAAAAAATGCCACATTGGTTCACACTCAGTCTCTAGCTGTCATGTGTATTGCACCGAAACCACAGTTCCCTTTCCACATTCAGGCCCCAGAGACATGCCAATAATAATAATAATAATAATAATAATAATAATAATAATAATAATGATATAGTAATGATGATAATAATGATAAATATAATTATTAAATTATCATTGTCATTATTATCATGATCATCATCATTATCAATAAATTTAATTTCAACACTACAGTATTCCCTGTCACTTTAATTATATACTTTCATTTATCCACTCATTTATCATTACCCACACATCCACCACATCTATTCCTACTTACTATCTTATGTCTAGAAAATGTTTTCTTTATATTTGTATGATATCATAAAATAATGAGATTTTACACAATCAATGGCTTCATATTACGTAATCATGGCTTCCCTCATCTGTCTTTCCTTCATTAGGGTAAGAATGTTTTCCTTCATTAGGGCAAGAATGTTTTCCTTCTTGTTGCTCAGCTTATCTCATCATAAGGCAGAGTGCCCAGGGCAATCCAGCATTATGTGCAATGGGTCCAGCATCATGTGCACACCTAACACACAACCGTCTGTATGTTGTCCACATCCACTGTCTCATCATACACTTCACCCTCCTCACCCAACACTCGTACAGTACAACACAGGCGCCTCCTCAGAACTTCACTACCAAGTTTCTCGCTTGATTTCACTTACGGCTTCTTGATGTTCGATGTATGCATCTTTCAAAGAACTGTACCTCTCATCAAACTGGTTTAAAACCTTAATGGTTGTGATCGTCACACCTCGCTCTTCTTTCTTCCATGGTGAACACATCTAAAGTCTTTTGATCTTATCAATCAATTCCCAGTATATACCGACATTATTCCTCCTTAACTCCTTCCTCTAATTTCTTTGTCTTAATTGACTACTTCACTACTGTAGAATTTAAGTTCTGGGTTACCTCCTGCCTTCAGCGGACTTAACCTGCTTAAGGCGTCTCTAACTCCCTTATACATCTCATATGTTGGCTGGCTGGCGCGTAATGTGGAATTTTTCCATGGAATATCGCAAAGCTCCTTTGTTTCATGACGTCATTTATCTAACCTGACCTCTTCTGATTTTTCCTTATCTCTGTACATAAGACCAAAGGTATCCATATTTCACTCTCCTTCCTTGTAAATTACACAGATGCCTCCACCACAAACCTCTGCTCCTTGGCTACAGAACTCCCACTCAATGTTACCAAAAATCTTGTCAAGTTCTGTACAATCTTCACAATCATAACTTCACTTTGGCTCACGTTTCGTTTCTACAATTTTTACGTCCTCAACAAACAATCAAATCTTACCATTACATGATCAATTTTCTAACAGGTGTATAACACATCGTATTCTCAAGTTCCATGCTACTGTGTGTGAAGACCAGTTCCAGTAAAGATGGTGTATCGGTCACCTTGATCCTCGTAAGCTCTGTGAATCATTTATCATCATGAGAATCTGAACCTTCTCCACTCCATCTACTTACGGTTAAAATCCTCCGCTGTTTGTTCTTTTGTCATTTCTGAGAAGCGTTTGTTTCATTGTTCCAAGCATCATCCTGATTGTTCCTACAGTGTTATCACTGTACAGTTGTCCCACCTCGTGAAAAACATATCTTGAAGGAGTGTATAGCATTAACACTTCCGTGCATTCATTGCTTAAATTTCTTCTTCCAGTTATGTGTTCTCTGATTAGGCCTTCTACCAGTATTCCCTGGAGCTTCCTTCTGTCTCTTAGTAGGAATACAAATCCTGTTCTTTCCTTTGTCATCTCTTACCCTTCTTGCTCTTGTGTACCCCTCCGTACAGAGCAGGTGTGATATAGTAAGTTTCGTCTCTGCAGCAACGATATCAGATGAATTCTTACCCCTAGTTTGATCCTAAAATCCCAGCTCTTCACCACTTGAAAGACTAATTCATCTGTACTTGTATACAGTACTCTCAGTGCCGACATTTCCATCACCTAACATTCCTGATGTCTGCGCAGTGTTGACGGGGCTACTCTGTTCTCTTGCCTCATTTGGTGTCTCCCATTTTTTTGCCTTTCTGGCTGTAGTTTCTACTTTTCCCCCTCTCTTCCCTCGATTGATCACGTTTGATGGAAACCTATTGAATTTCACCTTGTCTAGACCTATCTTGACCTACATGTGTACCTCCAGCTTACCCTTACCTCGAGGCCTAGCTTACCCTCGCCTTGAGGCCTAGCTTACCCTCGCCTTGAGGCTCAGCTTACCCTCGCCTCGAGGCCCAGCTTACCTTCGGATTCGAACCTAACCATAACTGGTTGTCCTCTCATATCCTCATTATATCCACCGATTTTCCTTTCTTTTACCACAGAAAATGCGGTCGACTTTCATTTGTTTTACTTGTCTGTTAGGTTACAGGTCGCAGAAGTAAAGTTATTTACAGGACTAATTACTGTATCTTCCCCAGACAACAGTGCTCAACATCTCGCACAGTTTCAAAAGTAACTCTTATTTGTGGCGGAGCCAGTGACTGCGCCCGTGTCATGGGCCGGAGCTACGTATGTCCGTGCCAGCAAGAGCCACGCACGTCTGTATAAGCCACAACCACGCACGTCCGTGGTAGCCAAAGCCACGTGCGATGAGGCTGCTGGAGACAGTCTTGGATATCTAACTCTCCTCGTTACAGCTGTGCTGATAATGTTACATGAACGGACGGCTGTACTACAGGAATAACAGAAAGCCTAAACAATTACAGTAGATTACACGAGACGTGATGGATTACAATGAGTCATAATTGTATGGGACGTGGCACATAAGAATGAATGGTTGGGTTTAAGACAGTAGTATTCAACTGGAAAAATTACCGAGGAAAATGGAAAATTTCAATCAGGCAACACAGACTGTAATATATATATATATATATATATATATATATATATATATATTCGTGATGAACGATATCTCCTCTCTATATATAATTCTAGATCTGTCGCCAGACTCACATTGAATTATTTTATATAACGTTTTTGATAAGATTATTTTCTACGTGAACTTATGACGAATGTTTTCATTCTCTTATCCAGTTACTGATTTTCTCTTCTCTCTTCTGGCCGCAGGGGGACGGGCGAGAGCCGCATGCAGTGTGCGGAGTTAACGCCGCAGGCTCGAGGTGACAAGGATCAACGAATCCCTGGCAGACGGGTCGATACCTGTGTTGTCGTGTCGATAACACGACTGTAAGCTGTCGCCGCCGGGCCCCTCCACCACGACACGTCGCCCCTCTTAATAACCTCCTCCAACACTACACGACCACATGCCACCCTTACCTTCCCTCCAACACTACACGACCACATGCCACCCTTACCTTCCCTCCAACACTACACGACCACATGCTACCCTTACCTTCCCTCCAACACTACACGACCAAGCGACAGCATCCCCCCCCCTCCCCCTCTGCAACACGACACATCTGGTTGGGTGAAATCTTGTCGAACTGTTCCCACGGAATGGTGGGTGACCACTGTGATGAAGCCATGATGTTGACACCCCACACATGACCTGGCCCGGGTCACGACCCTGGACCTCCCTACTACCACACCCCAGTCATGACCCACCCCTAGGTCACGCCCCTAAACCCTTCCCACTACCACACGTCTCCTCCACCTCCCGTACCACAAACAAAAGGAAACCAGTAGGATTTCTTCCCTCGCTGCTTCTCCTGCTCCCGGCCATCCTGGGGCGAGGGGGGGGGGGGGGGGGGGGTGTCAGAATCCACCCTAAACCTCCCCCCCCCCCCCACCTCCCCACCTACAGACACTAACGACGCACTCAGACTAACCCTTTAATCGTAACGATCCAGCCGGCTGACCCGCGTTAATAGGGCAGTTGCTGGCGTTGTCCAGAGGTGAGCGTGGGGCCACGTGACCTCGCGACTTACAAGACGATTTACTTTAATGATTGAACGAGGCAGGATCTTAGCCACGCCTACCGATAACCAGGCCTCAAACACACACACACACACACACACACACACACACACACACAGTCTGGTAGCTAATCATTCAATTACGTCTGAGTACATGGATAAGGAGATGCTTAACTGGCTAGTTACAACATACATTAGACCTAAATTAGAATGTGCTTCCCCGAGTCTGATCAACCTCACTCCAAGATACATCAAGATCTACTGGAGAAGATCTAAAGGAAGGGAGGATAACGCAGATGGTGCCTGGAATAAGACGAGTTATAAGGAGAAGTTAGGGTCCATAAAGATGCCTACCATGGGAGAAGAGAAGAGTAAGGGGAGGCTTGATCACATCATTTAAGTTTCTAAGCCAATTTGATAACGTGGATCCTTTGAAAAAACCAAGAAATGAGAGATTAAAGTGTGAACAACATGTTGCCAGAGTGAGGGTGGGGTCAGGCTGGGTCACCGGCGTAAGGGTGGGGTCAAGCTGGGTCACCAGCGTCAACCCCTTAGGGAGAGACAACACTGGTCATCCTAATCATGTCTAAGGTCAACACTTCTCACTCATCTATATACTAGGTCATCCACACTTACCACAGAGACCCCACAGGTCAACCTAGATCATACGGTGTCACCACAGTCCCCTACTATCGCCTTAGCTCATGTAAATTCGCCACAGTTTACCAAAGGTCACAGCAGGTCATACAAAATCAATTCAGGTTGTTGTAACTCACCTCAGAACCATACCAGGCCATAATGTACATCTCCGCCGCTCATCCGGGGTCTTGTCACGTCACCGGAGGTCATCCTAGGTCATGCGAGAGCCTCCTGGGACCTGACCTGGCCATAGATGACCGAGTGTAACCCTCCAATTCACCTGTTGGTCGCCTGGTCATGATGTAAGGGCTGGTGAAGCTGTCTCGGACGCCCGCTTCGACCAGGTCTCGTGGCAGCTGCTCAAGTCGTTTGTCAGGTGGTTAGTGTCGTGAGTAGTTATCATACCTGCAAACAATAGGGGCGACTTAAATTGCTAGTTAGCGGCATATCCGAGAAAGGAAAAAGGTAATTAAGACTAAAATCAACCAACTCATCATTGCTAACATTCATTTACGTATCTGAACTGGTCTATATTAGATGATGTATCACCGTCAGTGTGTGTGTGTGTGTGTGTGTGTTGGGGGGGAGGGATGGCCACGGTACATCCGGATCAATGTAAACTATAAAAGACGCCGAGTTAAAACTCCTTTAAAATGAGCATTGTCAAACTGGAATCAACGCTGCCGATTCCAACAAAATCCATCGACCAGAGCCGAACTGTTAAGTGAACAGAGTGGGGGGGAAAGAACAACAACAACAACAACAGAAAAAAAAAGAGAAAAGGGTGAACAAAACGGAAATGTAAAACAATCACGTTCATTAAAACGTGAACAGATCCTGCATGGAAAACAATTTCCAGTTTTCTGGAAAACAATGTTTTGGCCGTCTGG
This sequence comes from Panulirus ornatus, assembly GCF_036320965.1. Lineage (NCBI taxonomy): Eukaryota > Metazoa > Arthropoda > Malacostraca > Decapoda > Palinuridae > Panulirus > Panulirus ornatus. The sequence goes on from NC_092233.1 coordinate 63,044,978, forward strand.
TGCTTGGAAAACTGGCTTTGTTCTAGTGGTAAGCAGGAGCTGTAAAAAGGCCAAATGTTATTCTTTCGCCGGAGGATCACATCTGCTAATAATCAGACATAAAGATCGTACCTCCACCATTGTTCACGGAAGGAACGACACCAGCGGGCAACCGAAGCGTGGTCGGTTACGATCATAAAACGTAGTAAGTAGCGGGCCTGCGGGGCGTGCCGGCCACGTCCGTGTCCCCAGCAGAAGACATGATTCGTGATTGTAAACAGGAAAGAAACTGTATTGTGGGTGGGTTACGCTCACAGATGATGTTCGAAACTGTTTAAAATCAGGATATTTGTTTTTATCGTTCGAACAACTTATTAACTCCTTCGAGACGTCTTCAATAATAACTAATCAGTTTCAGACACGGCTCAGTAAAACTTGCAATCACAAAATCCACATCAAGAAACTCACGGCTGAAGCATTGCTAATTCAGGTTTCTTATTCAGAACTTTATTGACGAAATTCACACGTCATAGTTCCCCTCCACACGTCAGTATAGCCAAGGCCAGCGACTGACACTTGCTACACGACCCTTTTAAGAAGACACAGCATCGCCAATACACACTCTCGCTCCAGAAGCTCAGCAGTCAGGAAATATCCGTCCACCTTATATCAAACGAGATGAACCAAGGAGACAACATACTGCTTTATACTGCCGCGCCTCACCACGCCACAGGGGCAGGGACACGCCCCCGCAAACACTGGACCACAACCACACTTTACAACCAATACAGGACCATAGCCACACTTTCCAACCAATACAGGATCATAGCCAGGCCTGCCACTAGCACTGGACCACACCTACCCCTCCACACTACTGACACTGATGAGAACAAGTGGACATAACTCACCGTCCGTGTAATAAGAAGCCACATAATCACTCCAATCACTTTTCTCGAGCCAGCGTTACGTGTTTAATTAGCGAAGTCCGGGAGTTTTTTTCCCATTTCGTAGCACAATGTCCGGGACACACGACCCTCGTCTCAGTACTCACCTGTGGAATATGTCCCTTTATCCCCACTGGATAGACACTGCCGTTATCCAGGACTATATCTGGCGACGGTCTGAAATATTGTGGACATAACCCCCATGACGGAGCTATGCGAAGCAGTGAAATGAAGCAGTGAAGCTCCAACGACCAAACATAGTCCCAGACATATGCAAATGGTAGAAGGGAACGAGTGATATATAACATTTGTTAACACTAACTCCATTCTTCTCTAGTCTCCTCTTTCGATCTTTTTGTCTCAAGTCTATAGCGGTTTTGTTATTCCATGCGAATATGAGTTGCAGGTTTGCTTGCCTATCATACACAACGCCCGCCTCTTCCCTGTTCAGAATCATTCGAAATCACATACATATAGATTTTTCCTTTTCCCACGAGGTACGGTTTAGCATTTTCTACACTCGTGCAGACATTAAATACGCTGAAGTATTTAAGCTGGGCAGGAGAGACTAAAGGCTTCACACAGCGTGAGGTGCGTGAGTGAGGAACCCGCCTCGAATCCTCTTCACTAGCGAGTCTACCAACCCTGCTTGTTAGCGCCTTGTTTCCCTCAAGTTAACGAGACTCTCTCTCTCTCTCTCTCTCTCTCTCTCTCTCTCTCTCTCTCTCCTAGGTCACGGTCACATATGGCCTGCGAAGGTCAGCAACGCTGCTGTGACCTGGAACAGCTGATTCCATCTCCGATGTAAACAGTGACCACTGGACGAGTAGTCCCCCCCCCCGCCCCCCGCACGCGTTGACAATCTGGTCGACGGGAACAGGAATGGGGCTGGCGTCATCATACAAGGCGGTCGTCGACCAGCTCTATATTCCCATGGTCAGAAACGCGTCACACAAGGTGCCAGTCTGTCCAGCAAGCGACTGACCGTAACACAGAACGCAGTCTTTATGAACGCCAGGTGTCTGGAACGTCGTCACATAAGCGTTCTGGAACGTTCAGCGGCCGGAATGATGATACACAAACATGCGCAAGTGATTCGTCGCTGAACGAAGTACAGTTCTTCGTGAAATGTGAGAACAACCGGAGAACACAACATGAACTTAAGCAAGAGACTTGACTAAAAAGATGTATAGAAGCATACTCATACAATACTAGTGGTGGAGGAGTGGATTAGAATGAACGAGGATGTGGTAAATGTGTAGGAAATACTAGAAGTTTAAAAGGTTGTATGATAGGTAAGAATGCCCAAGAGATGGGGCCCCACGAGTGTAGAACTCCCTCCCCGTACAGTTCGAATTATCAAACATGTTATTACACACATATGAACGACCACATATACACAAACATATTCAATATGCGGTAACACACATAAGCAATATATTGCACACGTGCAGCTTACGGTACGCACACAAAGTACGGCATGCACACATATACATACACAACAGGATAAACACATAGAAAGCGGTTGATATACAACATAGAGTAGAGTCACAAAACGGAGTAGATACACAACATAAGGTAGATACACAAGATAGTGTACATACAGAACACAGAGTAGACACACAATATAGAGCCGATACACAACAGAGAGTAGATACACAATATAAGGTAGATATACAGTATAGAGTATATACACGACATAAGGTAGATATACAGTATACAGTAGGTACATAACACAGAGTAAACATAAGGTAGATAACACAGAGCAAACAGATGACATAGAGTAGATGCACTACATAGAGTGGATAAACAACATAGAGTAGATACACCATACAGTAGACACATACCATGGAGTAGACACACAAAATAAAGTAGATAGACAAGATAGAAGAGACACATTACATAGAGTAGATACTCAACAAAGAGTAGATTTACAATACAGAGTAGACAGACAATATGGAGGAGAGAGACAACATAAATAGACACAGAACATATGGTAGATAGACTACACAGAGTAGACACAACATATAGAAGATACACAGTACGGGGTAGACACAACACATTTTAGGCACACAATATAGAGTAGATTCACAACACAGAGTAGATACCTAACATAAAGTAGATACACATCACAGAGTAGGTATACAACATACTGAGGACACACAACATACAGTAGATATACAACATGGGCACATACAACAGGGCAGACACACAACATAGAGTAAAAAGACAACATATAGTTGGCAAACAACATAGAATAGACAAACAACATACAGTAGACAAACAACATGGACATACACACAGTAGGGCAGACTCACTACACACAGTAGACACAACATGGAGTAGATACACAACACATGGTAGACACACAACATAGGGTAGACACACAGCACACAGTACACAACATAGAGTAGACAGACAGCACACAGCAGACAACCCAACCTACGGCAGACAGACAAGACAGAGCACCTGTTGGGGAGGAGCGGGGGGGTGGCGTCCTCTGGCTGGGGTGGGTGGTCGTACCCGGGGGTTCCCTGGCTATAGAGGTGGTACCTCACACTCCAGACTCAGACCCAGCACTGGTGACTACCACAGGTCACCCCTGTCCCGCTTCCCAAGCCAGACGGAGGGAGGCACCTGGGAGGGGCGTGTGTGTGTGTGTGTGTGTGTGTGTGTGTGTGTGTGTGTGTGTGTGTGTGTGTGTGTGTTGCATGGGGTGTGAGTTGTATACCCGTGGGAGGAGGGGGGGTTCCTCATCTCTCAAACTTTCTCTACTGTCATATAACTTTTATAAATTTGCTGCAGTGCTGTCGGTAATTCATGATTTCATTACTCACATTCATTTCATTCATCAGCTACTCTCATGATAACAGACATAAGTCTTTTACGTCTTTCTTAAACAAGCTTCTTTCTTATCCTCTGGTTATGACGTTTGGTCACTCTTTCTTTCACCTGAGACTTCTCCACTGCCTGCATTCCATATTGCTGGAAGGATTGTGACCAAGCCTCCCCTTCTACTACTACTCCTCTTCTCTCTTCTATGGTAATATGATTTATAACCTCTAACTTCTCCCTGCAGCAGTTTTCCTGATTTAGTGATCTGGCAACAGCTAGAGTATAGTGTCCAACCCTAAACCCTTTTCACACAGAGTCATGCCATTTCCTTCCTGCCAGAGTATATTCATATCAAGACCTTCCTTCAGTCCGTCTCATCCTCATTACTATCCATCTTAGGTTGACCTTAGCCACCCAAGGATCACACCATAAAGTATATTGTCTAATACCTTTGTAAATCGACGGAAGCCTCGTCAGTTATCTTTCTCACAAAACTAAGTTTCATCCGTCAAGACAGTGAGTCCATTCCTGTCAGTCACATAAGATCAAGAAGAACAACGGCTTTGTAAAGACTCAACCATGCAGCACTCGATGGTGACTACACACAACCCATTTCGAGATGGTTCGTCTAACATGCGACGCCTGTTTCCTCCCACTAAATAATTTTCGAGCCATCATAGCAGTTCTGGAACACAAAGTCCATCTATCCTCATCTTTGCTCTAAAACAGAACTCACTCTCTCTTAGAACTCGAGAAGAGTTGTTCAGCGCGGCCAGTTTTCTCTGGATCCACATCATCTTTTATTTGGGTAGTTTTTCCTTTTCAAGAAATTTTCTTCCATTTGTTTTGAGGTTATCTTTTCCAGTGTTTCATTGATCGTGTGTGTGTGTGTGTGTGTGTGTGTGTGTGTGTGTGTGTGTTTTCATCTCTTTCATCACTTTTAGATTTAGATAGCTTCACATATTTCTATTCATTAACTGATCATCAATTCAGGTATCTTCTACCTACTTATGTTACATTAACTAGTTAGTTCTCAAACGTAATTACTCTACTACTACTACTACTACTACTACTACCACCACTACCACCACCACTACTACTACCACTACTACCACCACCACTACTACTACCACCACTACTGATGATAAAGATCTTTATTTCTTCGTTATCATGGTTGTGTCAAAGTTAGGCAGGCAGGTACACCCCCTTCCTTCAGCGTATCATTAGATGGACTTGTTGCACAGTCTCTTGTCCCCTTCATTGTACCCCAGCCTCCTACCAACACGGGGTCTCTCTGTACCCTGGAAGATCACTCCGTCGCTCTAAAAAGATAAGACATGTTACCTCCTCGAAGGCAGAGGGCGGAGGTACGCCAGGTGTCGTTGCTCTGATTCTCCTGCATCTCGGCGCCACAAGGGATTGTGGAGACTTGGCAACCTCCGAGCATTGCGTTCCCAAGGTCTTTGTCGGAGGCGGATGTTGCAATGTTGCAACTTTCCCAGGGCCGGTCCTTGCTCCCAGGACTGTCTGAGGGGGTGAACCCAGCGGGTCTGGATCTGCAGGAGGGTCCCCCAGGGGTATGTCTGTGGGAGAGACCCAAGAGAAGGGCGTAAGGTCTGCAGGATGGCCCCGTGAGTGTGTAGAGGACCTGTGGGTGTGGCTCACAGGGTGGGGAGGAGCCCCGTGGGTGTAGGTGTGTGGGAATCTCCGTGGGTGTTACTTTGTGGTTGTGCCCGTAGGTGCAGCTCTATACAGGCCCTGTCGGTATGGGTCTATGCTGGGTGCCCCATGGGTGTAGTTATGTGACACTCTGTGGAGCTTTATGAGCACGTTTCTCTGTAGCTCTGTGGTTATTATCTGTTGTATCTTTGTCTTCGTCAGTGTCAGAAGTTATGTGTCTGAAGTTATGTATATATACTTATTGCCCTGCGTTGTACATAGTGTGTGAGTATCTATCTCCACGGTTGGTGGGTTTCTTTGAAGGTGGTCAGACTGTTTGTGTGTATCTGTGGTGGTCCTTGGGTTTCTCTCTGTGGGTGTCTGGTGACGAAGATCTATGAGTATCTGTCTGTGTAGCTTGGCATCCGTATAGGTAAAAGGGTATCTGTAAACCTGTGGTACCATACCTGGGGTTTGTGGTATGTACAGGAGTTCCCTAGACGTCTGTGGTGTGCCTACGAGGAAGTGTCTGGGATTAACGGTACACTCACCTGTTCTCATGGAAGGTGAGGTCACCTGGGCGTGTCAAGCCCATCGTAAACTGGAGCAGGACGTGTTCTTACCCTGTTGAACACCCGTCATCTTGCCATTCATCATCAGCGTAATGACGCTGAGAAGGAAGGGTCAAGTTTGCAGATGATGTGCCGTTCACCATCTGCGAGTGTTCATAAACTCCCGGCATGACTCGTCCCCCAACAAACCCGCATCCTGCACTCGAGTGTTAACATTCCACTCTGCCCCGTAACGACACGTTGGCCACAACAAGAACAAAAATCTTCACAGGAATAAAAAGTTGTACGAGAGTTAAGACCTGTGGCTCTGCCAGCGATCAGGAGAGGATAACCACTTACCTTCCTACCTGCTACACACACGGCTAGTCAGCTAAATCCCTACCTGACACCGTGGGAGTTGGGCTATGGTGTGTGTGTGTGTGTGTGTGTGTGTGTGTGTGTGTGTGTGTGTGTGTTTACCCATTTTGGAATACTACTTCGCGCACATGAGGAGGAGGAGGGTTGGACCCACCATTCTAACCAGACACACTCGAGTCCTCCAGTGCTGCCTTGCATTTCCTCCTTGCTTCGTGTGTTGCATCTGCCACGAACCATTTCCTCACGTCCTTCATGAAGTAGTCGTTGGTTCGCCTCACAGTGTACCCTCATGAACTAGAGTTCCTCATGACAACATAGACCAGCTCTGCATCAACATGATCGTGACCTTATGGAAGTATATATATGTTCTTTCTTAGGTAACATCTTCTTAAGTTGACCTTCCATTGATCAAGCGGAGGATCTTCCTTCTTTCTGCATTACTCATTTCTTCACAATTTGAGTCCCATCCTTGTATTCCTTTGTGAGGGTGTGTGCCTGACCTTTGACCTGATCTCTATGGCTCATGTCAGAGGCTAAATCATCATACACAACAGATCAACGTGCTCAAGGGTCGTACCATCGTGCTCAAGGGTCGTACCATCGTGCTCAAGGATCAAACAGTCGTATTCACGGGTCAAATAGTCATGTTACAGGGTCGTGCAGTCGTCCTACAAGGTCGTACCGTCCTGTTGATGTCAGTGTGGTGGTTCTGGTCGCACGGTATGTATGTGTGTATGTGTGGTTGTGGTTGTTGATCATAAGAACACCAACTTTACCAACCTTCTGTTCTCAAGGTCTCCACCAGGAAGGTCAGGTGAGGTGATAAAACTTGTTGAACCAGTTTCACAAAACACGAGATCTACAAGCAACAGTGAGTCATGGGACTCACTACATGCAACAGGTTAACAATCAAAGGACGAATAGATAAAGTTATGTACATATATATATATATATATATATATATATATATATATATATATATATATATATATATATATATATATATATATATGTAAACTATCTAACCACTCGGTTCCCCGAGAATCGAACTCCGGGCACATCACTGTGGCCAGACAGGCACCCAAACTTCTCTAGGTCCCGAGATGTAAACAATTCATGATTGAACATTACTCCACCTCATCTAAAACCCTATTACGGTTAATCAACAGTTAATAACATTTGTTAATTCACCTCAAGTTAATAAAACCGACGAGACAGAATGACCTTGTCTTGTCCTCAGGGGGGAAGAACTGGTCACGTAAAGCAGTGGTGCGTCTCAGACTGGGTCATGTTCCCACCACAGCCAGGTACTAGTCGTCAGATCGTGGTGGCCCGGGGTTCCCACGGCTCCAGCCATGCCCTCACCTCTCCATCAACACCCACCACCATTCTCCACCACCACAACTGTCGATCTCCCATAAAGCGACGCTTCCACACGCTTGTTTTACGAACATTCCTTCCTAAAAACATTTATGTTCCGCTTCAAAATCCTAAAATACAGTTCCTCCATCATTCCATTCCCAAAACACATTTTCTCGACAACACCCCTAAAATACAGTTCCTCGACCACTTCACTCCAAAAATACATTTCCCCGACCACGACACTCCTAAGATACCTTTCCTCGACTACAGCACCTTTCCTGAAATACATTTCTCGTAGAAAAAAACTTTACTTTCCTTGTTAGTATTATATAACGTTGGCCATCTTGACCTCAGTCACCCGCACTGCCGCTGGCGGTATTTGTCTGCGTCAGGTTTTTCATCTCCCAACGAGTGGAGGCAACGGTGAGGCAAGCTACAGGTCATTCCTCCTGTCCCTTGCAACACTTGCACTCACCCCACCCCCACAACACGAGCATGACCGTGAGAACATACAAGGGCGGATCAGTCCCATGCATACATAATACGAACAACTGTTGTACCGAGAAGAAAGAAAAAATTTTGGTTTCTGACTCCCAGTTTCTTAACGGTAAACTTGTATATTTGTGTCATGTGGCGTTTCCGTGGTACATCAGATGTTACAGCGGCACCAACCATGTTAAATGTTAGACTAAAAGAACCATCAAATAAAATGGCAAAGTTCTGAGGTGGTTTTAGAAAAAGAAAGATAACAACTGGGTTTTGAAGACATCAAAGTTCATCAAGTCCTGTCTGCATCGCTGGTTCTGTTCAAATCAGAGTTCATTTAGGAAGCTGTGACGAGAGCAAAGGTAGATCGAGGAAAAAAAAAGAACTGGACTGAATCAGAAAGACGTGGGTGAGTGTAACGCTAGGTAACCAGCACATCAGTGTATTTGGTTGTCACTTGCAGGAAGGAAATTGTTGATGGAAGACAGCCAGAATCCTGAGGGACGCTGTAGTTGCTATGGAGGGAAAGGCTGGTCCAACAACGATTATAGATATATCGGCAAAATAAGAAGCTTGATACGAAGGAGTAACATGAGGGAAGGACGCCATGAAAGAGGCGTTTGGAAATCAGACTAAGATGGCACAAGTCGCCAAAAGCTTTCGAAATATTATTGCATTCCTATAAAAATCTGTGGACAATGATGAACGACGTTACTAAGACGGGATATCATCGGTGGAATATGTTTCGCAAAAGAAATGCATACTGATGATCAGAGAAGAATGTAAATTTGAAGGAAAACGAGGATAAGAAATTCAAGGACTGTTGAGAGAGTCGAAGTCAGAACATTATGACGACAGTTGTAAAGGTCTGAACATTCTTCTCCAGGATAGGCTCTACCAATGTACGACTTCACGATGAAGAACATGTTAAGGTTTTCTATAGAAACAAAAGAGATCAGCAAGCTTAGGTGCAAGTTTACAAGTACCCACTTTCAAAAAACGAGAGGGAGGGGATGCCACCTATTCCATATACCTTGCTTGTGTCCAGAGACAGAGAGAGCGGGACTTTTAGGACTGTATGGAAAAGAGATTATAGGGAGGGGCTTGGGATTAGTAACGGGAGCGTCAGAGGGTGAGGGGAAGTTAGAGTCATCCAAGTTGGAGTTAGAGAGAAGATAAAAAAAAAAAGTTGTTTTGTCTTTGCGAAAGCAAGTTATGGTATCGTCAAAGCAAAGGAGAGAAAGGAAATATAGCAAAACAGGAGTTGTTAAAAGATGACTTTGGCTAAAGCTAAGAACCCCAATAGTAGATGAAGAGGTCTCACACTTCCTATGGATAAAAGAACGTTTTCTACTTCACGAACGATGACATTCTTAAGATGATTTTGAGCGGGCGAGTTCACTGAAAGCTACATGTAACGTAGGTAGGATAGTTCTCCAGGTCCAGTATGGAGATCTCTTGCCAGAGTGGCCTTTGGAACAAGATTGATTGAATCACGTGTTTGAAGAAGAGGTAGTCTTAGAGGCAGTGGCAATATATGCTTCCGTTTCAGCAATATTATATCTCTGTTAAACGCTCATCAGGGACAGAAGCTTTACCAGCACAGAAGAAATACTTTTCCCCTTAATAACGACGCTCCGATTCGCTCTATCCAATGCAAGCCTCGCCCCCTGTTGCAAGTTCAGGCCCCAGTCATTCAGACCTCCTTCCACCTCCGACTCCCGTTTCTCCTTGCCCTCTACTTGTGCTAGGAATCTGCTAACCACAGTCATTAGGGACGATCCATTCCTCCCTGAAGCAGAGGTGTGTGTGGAACAATCACAACACAATCACGACCTTAAGGACTACAACACCGCACAACACTGGTAAGGCATGATCATGGGCAAATATCACAAGTTGGTTTAGTTAATATCAGCCATCCCAGGTACAGTTACAAAAGGTTGAGCTTAGTATTACACTACTTGAAAGCGGATACAAAAAAGGCAAGATGGGGAATAGTGATTACAACAATGGTACTCAACTTCTACCCAACAGAGTGAAATAGTCTAGATATATATCAACAGGTAAGGGCAATAAGGGCATGTTAATCAGGTTCACACCACCTACAACCTTGGTCAACCTCTCCTCACTCATCCTTTCCTTGAGTGCAAACAATTTCAGCACCTCCTCTAGAGCTCATTCAAACAAACACTACTTTCTACCACACCTTTCTCTCATCCTTTCATTCCTTACTCGATCAACACTTCTCACACTACATGTTATCCTTAAATCATCTACTTTCCAACACATCCACCCTCTTCCATAATTCTTTTTAATCTATGGCTCACACCTTGCATTCATACAACACCGTCGGGACCACTACACCACCAAACATACCCGTCTTTGCCCTCACAGACAATGACCTCTATTTCCATACTTCTCAGTGCATCCAGGACCTTCGCCCCCTCACCTACTCTATGGCTTATGTGAGCTCCCGTGGCTCTATCCACTATCATGTCCACTCCTATGTATTCAAAAACATTCCCAGGTATCATAAAACACTCCAATATCTCCAAGTTCTCTCCACTCGAATGCTCCCTTAAACCATCCCCTCTCTCTCTCTCTCTCTCTCTCTCTCTCTCTCTCTCTCTCTCTCTCTCCCACACTGACTTTTGTCCACATCAACTCTCTCCTTTCACACACTCTTCCAAACGGACTCCACTACCTTCAGCTTCTCACTTGAGTCTGCCTTCATCCACAAATAGCAGCTAATTCACCTTCCAACCCCAATACAGAGCACACCCGGCCCTCTCTGTATGGTCCTTGCATTACTTCTCTTACCACCCATTCAATAAATAGATTAAACAGTCATGGTGACACACACCTTTTGACATGCCCTCTTTCACTAAGAACCATTCAACCTTCACCCTTATTACACTCACCCTCCTCTCTTTCTACATACAAATGCCTTACTCTCGAAAAATTCTCACTTCATCTAGTAGCTTTCCTCCCACACTATATATTCATATTTCCTATTATATGGCATCTATCAAATGCTTTCTCTACATCTGTAAATGCAACATACAAATCCTTCACCTTCTCTCAGTATTTCTCACACAAATTCTTCAATGAAAACACTTAATCCAAATGCCCTCTACCACATTTACAGCCACATTGCTCCTCTCCAGTCTTGTGCTCTGTGCATATCACCATCTTCTCAATCAACACTCTCCTTTACATCTTTTCCAAGTACACCAAACAGCCTTATACCTATTTAATTTGGGCATTCACTCTGTCCTTACATAATGGTACTATGCCAGCAATCCACCACTCTTCAGACACCTCATTTGAGCCATACACACACTGAAAATCCTGACTAACGAATCAACTTCAGTCCCATCCAATCCAGCTGCTTTGCCACACTTCATCTTTCTCGAGACTCACATCTTCTCTTCTCGCCAAATCATTTGTCACGACTTATTCTGTATACCTTCACATCCCAGCCACCCTAGATCTACCACCTTATATTCTAACGCATTCAACAGTCCCTCAAAATGCTTACTACATCTTCCTTTCAACTCTTCCTTGCCTTTCAACACTTCCCCAAGTGCTCACCTCACTGATGACCCCACTTGTTCTCTTGTCTTTACATTTTTCACTCTCTTCCAAAATACTTCCTTGGTCTTCCTAAAGTTTGCCAATACTGTCTCACCCCATTTCTTATTCATCATCCTTTTCATCCCCTGAACCTTCCTCTTAACCTACTTTTTCTTGTATGTCTCCCAGTCATTCACACTCCTTCCCAAAAAGTAGCATCCGCACAACTCTTTTCTTTCTTACAGTGTTTCTTTGCTTTCTCTCACTAACAATTAAGCTTCCTCATCCCACCACTCACTACCCCTTTTAAAATACCCTCATCCCACTTTTCTATATTATGCAACACACTTCACCCACACATGTAAAAATTGCTCCCCAAAATACCTTCCACTTCTAACTCACTTCCCTTGTAACATACACTCTCACTTAAAACCAGTCTTCACTCAATCCTTCCTGGTATCTTTAAACACAAGCCTCTTATCCAAACTCACCCAATTTCACCATCTTCTTTCCATTCGTGTCATATCTTTTTCCTGCAACCAATTTTCCCTCTCAGCATGTTAACATCCAACAGTCTCTCTTTTGCCTGCCTGTCAATCAGTAAAATCTAATTATGCTCATTCACCAATATGCCCACTGACTGAGATGCTTACATATAAACCTCATTAATGCATGCTGTTCAAGCAATCCCTTGAAGTGGGTACACTATACCCTCTAGTTATACCCTCAACTGCCACATCAATTACCTTTGCTTTTAAATTTCCACCAATGATGACAAATCCCTTGCATTAGAATTGCTGCTGCATTTACTAACTTCCTCCCACAACACTTGCCTCTCTGTCTTCCTCATTCCTCTAACTACCCAGTGCAGAAGCACAGACAGTCCACCGCCTATCAGATATTAGATATAATTAATACTTCCCACGTATTCCCTGCGTGTCGTAGAAGGCGACTAAAAGGGAAGGGAGCGGGGGGCTGGAAATCCTCCTCTCGTTTTTTTTTTTTTAATTTTCCAAAAGAAGGAACAGAGGGGGCCAGGTGAGGATATTCCAAAAAAGGCCCAGTCCTCTGTTCTTAATGCTACCTCGCTAACGCGGGAAATGGCGAATAGTTTGAAAAAAAAAATGGTCAGAAGAAATATACACAATAACAATGAATCACAAAAGCCAGCTGTGAAGGGTAATGGTGGAGCAAGTGAGCAAGGGAAGGAGGGAGCAAGGAACAAGTGGTGGTATTGGGGCTACTCCCTTAATGCCTCTATCTTCCAGCTTCACTTATGGGATTGGCTGTTTACTTTTTGTGCAATAAATCAATATTTTTGTGAGTTATAAATGTGGTTGATATGGTAGCAGTGAGAACTATTACATAAGTTCATTCAATACAGTATCAAGATGTTTCAAGTAAAAATGTATACGAATTCTATTTCATTTCCGATGTGTCTGTACTGAAACAGAATATCAATTTGTACAATACAATACAATGGATACGTTTGAAGGAATAGTGGTTCCAACAATGTTATATGGTTGTGAAGCATGGGCTATAGATAGGGTTGTGCAGAGGAGGGTGGATCTGTGAAATGAAATGTTTAAGGACAATATTTGATCGAGTAAATAATGAAAAGGTAAGAGAATGTGTGGTTATAAAAAGTGTGGTTGCGAGAGTAGAAGAGGGTGTATTGAAATGGTTTGGACACATGGAGAGAATGAGTGAGGAAAGATTGACGAAGAGGATATATGTGTCAGAGGTGGAGGGAAGGAGAAGCGGGAGACCAAATTGGAGGTGGAAGGATGGAGTGAAAAATATTTTGAATGATCAGGGCCTGAACATACAGGAGGGTAAAAAGCATGCAAGGAATAGAGTGAATTGGAACAATGTGGTATACCAGGGTCGACATGCTGTCAATGGATTGGACCAGGGCATGTGAAGCATCTGGGGTAAGCCATGGAAAGGTCTGTGGGGCCTGGATGTGGAAAGGGAGCTGTGGTTTCGGTGCATTACACATGACAGCTAGAGACTAAATGTGAAAGAATATAACCTTTTTTGTCTGTTCCTGGCGCTGCCTCACTGGAGATGGGGGGAATGCTATTTCGTGTGTGGTGGGGTGGCAACAGGAATGGATGAAGGCAGCAAGTATGGATATGTACATGTGTATATGTCTGTGTATGTATATGTATGTACATTGAAATATGTATGTATGTATATGAGCATGCGTGGGCGTTTATGTATATACATGTGTATGTGGGTGGATTGGGCCATTCTTTCGTCTGTTTCCTTGCACTACCTAGGGAGAAGGCGATTATAATAAAATAAAAAATACATCACAAAAAACAAAGGAGAATAGTGATCACTGTAAGATCATAAAATTATTAAACAGTGAATTCTTAAACCTTTCACTACAGAGGGCATCATAAGATGGTTTACAAAACTGCAGCTGCAGGCACCATAAGATTTTTTCTCTCATGCCAAAATTTTAAATTCGAGCTGATGTCTGATTCCACCTTTGGAAAAAATATCACTCCTCAGTTACCTACAGATCGTCATTGGAGGTGCAAGTGTGACAATATAGCTGGATAGCACTCAATACTTGCCAACTCATGATAAATTAGGTGAGAGATGGAGGAAAAAGGTTGTATACATCATTTTCTAATGAAGTAAAATATAAAGAGAATATGTATTTGTAGAAAGTAGAACTTATCCCTGGGGATAGGGGAGAAAGAATACTTCCCACGTATTCCCTGCGTGTCGTAGAAGGCGATTAAAAGGGAAGGGAGCGGGGGGCTGGAAATCCTCCCCTCTCATTTTTTTTTTTAATTTTCCAAAAGAAGGAACAGAGAAGGGGGCCAGGTGAGGATATTCCCTCAAAGCCCAGTCCTCTGTTCTTAATGCTACCTCGCTAATGCGGGAAATGGTGAATAGTATGAAAGAAAGAAAGAAGAGAGTAGAACTAAAAACTAACTGCTTTCAGGCATTTTTTGACATTGAAAAGAAATAAAAACCGTTTGTGAATAAATATCATAATTTCTATTCTCATACTTGTTTGCCGTTTCCCACATTAGTGAGATAGTGCCAGGAACAGATGAAGCCTCACTAATGCAGATGTTAAATGACTTTCAGGGATTCCTTTAGCTGTATAAACTGTGTAACAGTTATGTCATTTAGTTGGCAATCATCCCATGGAATGCAGTTACACACAGTCATGAGGGAATTACATGCATCTTGCAATGTGTTATGAAGTGCCCAATCTGTCTTTAGCACAAGTGTAGAAGACCACGGAAACAATGAAAACATTTAGTTTGTTTTAGAGCAAATAATTACTCTAGTATTAGCATTTATATTTTTGGCGATAAGAAAATTATTTGTTCATTTATTCACGTAAATAACATTCTGTGCGTGTAAATATGTAAAATGCACGTGTATGAATAACATGTAAATAATACAAATGCGTAGTGTGCTTACTATATATAATGTGAAATCAATCTTCAGAAGAAATAACAAAATTGTGACTCTGTTCTAGCACTTTTGTAACATGTTATGCTAGCTCCAACTATGCCATTTGCCCCTCAGTATATATAACATCAAAGAGGCAAACTTTAGCAAATTTTACAATAACTATGTACTTTCTTTCATGATTGATTGCCATTCCCAGGGTCGGTCAGCAAGGTAGCACTAGAAACAAACAAAGAAAGGCCATATCTGCTCTCATGCATTCTCTAGCTGTTATGTGTAATGCATCAAAAGCACAGCTCCCTATTCACGACTTGGCCCATATTCCGAATATACTGTCTTGCTATGATTTTGAGGATAAAAAAAATTTTCTGTTCCTTTCCATTCAAGAAAGCAAGGTTCTGCTAGTAAATAGTGTAATACAAAATAATATGAATGTGTGTTTTTTTGTGTATATCGTGTGAAAATCAAGCCTGAAAAGAAGCTATAACATGAGCAGTGTGCTTAGTGTATACAGTCTGGTATCATGCCCGAAAAATTCCATAATCATTACATGGTTGCGGATGTATGCATCATCCATGTTGCCATACCACCCCTCCACCATCCACTCAACACCACATCAGACTGATAATGTTTAACACTATTGTATTTTCTCAGAAAAAATTTCTAAAGAATTGTGCGGGTAAGTGGTTAATGACCATAATTCCAATACCTCTTTAACACTACAAGTTGAGAATTATGTGATCTTGCCTGCAGTTAAACTCCTTTTCATGGTACTTCCTGTAACCATTCAAAAATAAATCTTGACTAATCAATGTCTAATTTTTTTTTCTTGCAGTTTCACTTTAAAAATTGCAACATCCATTATACCAACATCCCAGTAATAAATTCTGTATAACTTGTCCTACTCCTTTTAAACCTCTTCTAACAAAATCTAACAATACTGATCTGATTAAAATTCGCCTTTTTCTACTAATTTTTCACATTGACTTTAATCAGATTGCTTAAAGCACTGCAGTTAAACTGCACCACTAAGCTGAAACTTCACTTAACCCTTATGTAAAATATTTCTTTGATTTTTCACACATATTAGCTTCCAATTAAATTTCCAATGTCCAATCAAAGTCTGCCACTGGCGGCTTGGGGTTCTGGCTCTTTCCCAGCTTGCAATATTGAGTTACAGAGACCCCTTCCTATGTAAAATTCCTACAAAAGGTACACTTATCTGAGCATTAACATCATGCCTGAAACTACCTATGACAAAGTATGCAAACTTGTATAGGTAGAGGGAATATGATTGGAATAAAAACTGAAAGTATCCCTGGGGATGGGAGAGAAAGAATACTTCCCACGTATTCCCTGCGTGTCGTAAAAGGCGAATAAAAGGGGAGGGAGCGGGGGGCTGGAAACCCTCCCATCCAATTTCTACTTTCCCAAAAGAAGTAACAGAGAAGGAGGCCAAGTGAGGATTTTCCCCTCTTAGACTCAGTCCTCTGTTCTTAATGCTGCCTCGCTAATGTGGGAAAATACTGAAAGTACTAGCCAACAAGTTGAAATTTTTTCAAGGCAATTCAGTCATGTTATTAGAATGTCAGGTAAAAGTAAAGGGATATGGAAGACGTAACTGGAAGAGAGCAAGGTATGTGAGGTCATGCTTGTTAAAACTCTGCTTGTTAAAACTCGTCAGTCATTATGTGAAAGGTGCTAGGGGGACTTTTGATTAAACTTGAGAGTTTTGAATATATGCATCATTGTAAAAGTGTAAGTTCTAATTCATTAGCCACATAATTTAAAAGCAACAGATTTAAAATCATCACTGCATATGCACTGTGCAAAATGATCGATCAGTCAAGGTTAAAAATACTTCTTAGACAGAACTTGAAAGAATATTAACAGAAGTGGATTCTGGGTAGATCAATAATACTGGTGCTATGAACTGTGTGAGACCAAAGTATTGAAATGTTAGGAAGTATCAGGTGGTTTAGGTGGTATACAGGGGACAATGTGCTGTCAAAAGCTGAACCAGGGCACATGAAGTAGTCAGAGGAAACCAAAGATATGTCTGTGAATAGTGAGCTCTTCTTTCAGTGCATTATACTTGACAGCAAGAGGAGCGGATGAGAACAAATGAGGCCACTCTTTGTGTTTACTGATGTTACCTCACTAAACAGGAAATGGTGGAGGAAAAAAAAAAATAGTAATCACTCCCACCTTAGAGTGACACTGGGAAAAGGATATTCGTGTATATCAGACAGTATGAATATTGAAAATAATAATTTTCAACACATTAGTTCAAGAACATATGTGGTGGAAGTACAGAGAAAATATAGAATATGAAATGTCTCTTGTAAGAAAGAATACGATCTTTAGTGTGAGTGGTTTAAGATTTATGAGAAAGTAAGGCAGGGGATTATCATATCATATGATAGTTGTGTTGGATAGGTATTTATTTCAAATAACCTAGGATTAGATATATAACAAATATCCAAAGTATACAAAAGTTGAGAAGTTAAAAAAGTTAATGGAGAAGCTGGGAAATGTACATAAAATGATACTGAGGTTAAGGTAATTTGGAGTCACTTAAGGAGTGCAGTAAGAGTTCAAGTCACATGAGAGTGCAGTACGAGAACCCATTACAGGAGAATGTGTTACTGTAAGAATCAGTCATGGATAAAGAGGAACAACTGATGGACTCAAGTTATATGAAAGTGAAAAAAATTTGGACTGGGATGCTGATTCTTGGGTTTGTGAAAAAATATATATAAAATTTACTTTTATTAACACAAAAGTTTTATGTAAACAATTAATAAAGTTCTGAAATGAAAGTATCACGTACATGAAATATCTTCTCTAAATAAATTAACATCTCTGAGTAGAAAATGAACTAATATGAAAATCTTTCCCATCAGTTTCCTGGCAGAACTGTTAAGTTCTCTAAAACAATTACAACTTCTTTCAGTGTAATCATAAAAGCCATGACTTTTATTTGCTTCTATCCATTAGGTCTATGGAAAGCCATCATCATCTTCCTCAGCCATTTCTTTTGCCAATTCTAGGTCTTGCTGCTCTCTTTCTCGTCGTTCCTGAAAGGAGAAAATTGCCTCACTATTCACTAACTGTATCTGAAACTACCATATACTGTTTTCCATTTCAACTCACCACTGTTATTTATATGTATTTCTAAATGCCTTTTTACAAAGTCATTAATTACATGTATTTCATTCTTACTGTCAATATCCCCTAATTCCCTTAATATTTCATCAAGCTCTGTTATACTTCTCCTATCCCTTTCATGTATAAACTTAAAAAACCCTGGTTTCTATACTACTTTTCTCAAGCACTCTTCTTACTTTCAGATGTTAACAGGTGTCCTTTCTTTCAAAGTGAAAACAGATACTATGTAAATGATGAGCTGTTTTAACATTGATAAAACACTTATTCTAGGAATCAAATAATAATTACCTCAGCACTCTCCAAATCCTTATTATATGACTTTGGTGGGTACCGCATGGCTTTAACAGATTGATTATGAATATCTAGACAGAAGGAGATACGTTGGTGGTATACTGATTGTGGTTCCCGTGTACAATAAACATCTACTGTCTCCTTGCTCTGCATGTAGCCATGCTCATGGTCAATCACAGCCTGAAACAAAGCTTTCATTAGTATAATCATAAACAGTATCTACCTTTCATCTTTAATTCCCCCTATTTTACATATAATGGACTAAGTATGTACATGCAGCATCACAATGCATTCACACAATTTCAAAATATATCCAAAGTGGTACAATATACAACACTTTCATATAGATAAAAATATTTGTTAATCTTTCATTATGTATAAAAACCTTAGCAAAGAAAGAACAGAATAAAAAAGCTCGCCCATTTTCATTTTCACCTTTACATGTCAACACTGGACAAGATCAGAAATATTCACCAAACATCATCATCTACAATACCTCTACCTAAGACATTATACTTACCTCATTTATTCACCTCTTTTGCAGTCTCCTGTTTTTTTTTTCTCTTAAACTGTATGATCATTGATCATCATCAATAAATCATTTTTCATAAAGCATATTGCTCACCTCATCTTAAGAGGCTTTCATCTTTAAATATTGCTTCATAAATACTTCTCACATCTTCATTCTTTACTCTATCAATCATACTAATTCTAGTTACACATGCTGTCGATAGAGTGAACCAGGGAACATGAGGCAGCCATGGAAAACCAGGGAAAGGTCTTTAGGGCCTAGCTCTGCTTAAGATTTGATGCAAGCAAACAAGGCCTTTTCTATGTTTGTTTCTGGCACTATGTCAATAATGCAGGAAATAATGAACGAGTATGAAAAGAGAGAGAAGAAAAATGAAAAGTTGGAACAGATGAAGCAGCTGAAAGAATTTTTCCTTCAAAGATAATTCATTTGGTTTTTGGAATACTTTACATGACAGAAAAGAGGGTGAATGTGTGCAAATGAGACCAATGTTCACTTAATCCTTACAACCCTTTGCTAAGATAGGAAAGGCAATTAGGCATAATGTATCTAATCAATTTTCCTATCAAACAGAACAAATGATGCAAAGCACCTCTGTCTATGATAGATTTCCAGCTACCCCTAAACATTCTATGAGAAACAAAAAACACCCTCATACAAAACATTTCCAGCTAACAATTCACATATGATGGACACTCCTTCCTACACAGAATTTTCCAACTATGGGGTGCATTTCTGTGTAATCTTAATCACTTCTTCCACACCTCTCAACATCTTCTAACCCTCTCCATTATTCACACTGTATACAGAAGAATTCTAATCATTAGATAAAGGGATATCACGGTCACACTGTATACATAAGAATTTCAATTATTAGATAAATGGATATCACATAGCTACAACGAGGACTGTATTTAATTACACTCACCAGCTGTGGTTGATATGTTGATTGTGGCAGGCAAGCCCCTGAGGGCATACTGTTGAAGGGAACAGGACTTCCTGCTTTGTATCTGTATGGTATCTCAAAGTGGAGGGCTTCTCCACATCACATCCCTCCTCCTTGATGATTTTTGAAGGAATTTCAGCTGTGATTGATGCTTCGTCTAAAGCTGCTACTGGTGTGAGACTTGGGGTCAACAATGGTAGTATCGGCTAGCTGGAGATACTGCTACTGATGCAAGGGATAGAGGCACTGCTGCTGATGCTCCTTTGGTGGGACCAAGGGACTTTTAATATAATCCCTGATTTTATCTCTGTTTCTTCACAGCTCGTTTCTGTACCTCACTGAACATGACTGCACATTGCTCCAAGAGATGGGAATAATATAAGAGCAACTGCAAAATTTCCGTGTATCCCATATAATTCATCACATAGATGAGGTGCTCCCTGACCTTCTTTAGCCTGTGTTCTGGTACCTTTCCAATTTCATCTTACTCCAAATCAGGAGGCTATGGTGACAGATGCCTCCACACTTGCAACAATTTCCTCACTGGCATAAATCCCATGGATCTGCTTCAACCTCAAGCCCCTTAATGATGTTATCCACAGCAGATACTGTTTATATTCCCCAAAATGGGTGATGCATATCCTTGACATCGAATTCCTAGAAGTCTACTTCATCAATGTCTGGTGCAGGTACAATGGGTGCTATCTCACCAGACCCGTCATCAAAATTCACCTTGCATTTCCAATCATGAACCAAAGTTGGCTGCTTCATCATGTCCCATGCAGTCTTCAAGCTGAGAACAACTCTCTGCATATTATAATCCTTCACTCTTTTTGATGTAATTACATGAAGTTGGTCATCATCCCACCCCCCTCAGATACTAGTTTCACCACCAAAACCAGAGTTTACATGATACACCTGTATTGATTCTTGCATGACACAATGATACTTTGATACATCAGAAGAATTAAGGATATGATGATGGGTAGGGAGGTGGGGCAGATCTCAATCCCTACCCATCTGTTTAAACTTAGCCCTTGTAAGAGGTGGACAAAGACACTATCTAGAAGCAGGACAGCCTTTACCTCATTCCTAGGAACAACCTCCTTATGTGACAAATCAATGATAAATTTAACTCTTGAAATTTTTTTGAGTAAACCAGGCCTTGTTGGGTGGTCAGGAGCAGAAAGATGGTCTACTGAGTTGTGCAATGCCCTTAGTCTCTTGATGTCACCCAACACCCATGGCTTAAGCTTACAAGTGCCTTCAGTGTTCTCAAAGGAGAGCATGGACATACTTCATGCAAGCATTCAATCTTGGGGTGCTGCATTCCTACTTTTGAATTTCTGTGTTATCTCACTGGGATTAAATAATTCTTCAGTTCCCATGGTTCTATTCATTGCCATGTCTACTCTCAGGTATCCAAAACATTATGCGTCCTGAAGGCTCTAAACTCAATAACCTTACTTTCAATCACACTAACACTCAGCTTTCTCTACTCACACACTCTCCCAAAATCAGACAGCAGCTTCTGCTACTTCTCATTTCAGTCTGCCACCAAAGATGTTTGACCAGCAATTAGCAACTGACTCATCTCCCAGGCATCCCTGCCCCAAACAGATTGCAGACCTATCCCTCTTTCTAAAATCCTTGCATTCACCTACCTAACCATCCCATCCATTACAGATCAGATAGCCACAGTGACAGCATACAACCCTGCCACAGACCCATAGTCACCTGAAACCACTCACCCTCCTCTCTTCCTTTTTATACACATACCTTGAACTATTGAAAAAACTTATCACTCTTCAAGAAACTTTCCTTCGACATCATATATTTGTATCACTTCCCCAAAGCCCCAGAGCAACTCTATCAACCCTATCATAAGCTTGCTCCAAAGCTATACATGCCACATATATAATTTTTTCTCTTTAAGTATTCCTCAAACAGATAATTTGAAGCAAAAATCTGATCCGCACATCCTCTAACGTTCTTAAATTAAGAGTCGCTTCGTTCCTTTCCAATATGATGCTCTGTATGTGTGACCATCCCATGAATGATCCCTCTCCCATAACACTCACCAGGTACACTCAACAAACTCATACATCTGTTATTCAAACATTCACATCTATCCACCTAATCTTTATATAATGGCAATATAAAGGAATTCTGCCCATCCTCAGGTACCTAAACTTCGGCCTTCCTTGAGAAATTCGACGGCAATTCCATCCATTTGAGAAGCCTTGTCAGATTTCATCTTATGTATGGCTTTCACTAACTTCTCATTTCACCAAGCCACTTGCCATCATTCTCTCACTTCAAGTAACTCTCCAACCTAAACACCTACATCTGCCACCTTATCACGAAACACATTCAACAGTCCCTCAGAACACCAACTCCTTTTCACCTCTCCCTTACTTATTACCCTTCCCCATCTGCTTCCTTCACTGAACTTCCAATCTGCTCTCTTATTAAACGTGCATTACTGCCCTGCTTCCAAAACATTTTCTTATTCTCCCTAGAGTTTGCTGATAATCTCTCATCCCAATGTTCATTTGCCCTCTTTTTCAACCCCTGCATCTTCCTACTGACCTCCTGCTTTCTCTTGAAATGGTCAGGGGGTTACCACAGAAAGTCTGTAGAGCCTAGAAGTTGACAGGGGTGCTCTGGCTTTGGTTCACTAGATATGCCAGCTAGAGAGTGCATGTTACCAAATGAGACATTCTATGTCTGTTCCTGGTGCTGCTTTGCTACTGGTGTGCTTTGCTACTGGTGTGTGTGTGTGTTTGTGTTTCCTGGTGGTACCTTGTTGACACAGGAAATGGAGGACATGGGAAACAGCAAACAAGTATGAAAAGAGAATGAACAGAGAAGGGGGCCTAGTGATGATATTCCCTCTAAGGCACAGTCCTCTGTTCTTAATGCTACCTCGCTAAAGCAGGAAATGGTGAAAATGTATGAAAAAAAAAACACACATATATATATATATATATATATATATATATATATGCTACCTCGCAAACGCGGGAGACAGCGACAAAGTATAATATATATAATAATATATATATATATATATATATATATTTTTTTTTTTTTTTTATACTTTGTCGCTGTCTCCCGCGTTTGCGAGGTAGCGCAAGGAAACAGACGAAAGAAATGGCCCAACCCCCCCCCCCCATACACATGTACATACACACGTCCACACACGCAAGTATACATACCTACACAGCTTTCCATGGTTTACCCCAGACGCTTCACATGCCTTGATTCAATCCACTGACAGCACGTCAACCCCTATATACCACATGACTCCAATTCACTCTATTCCTTGCCCTCCTTTCACCCTCCTGCATGTTCAGGCCCCGATCACACAAAATCTTTTTCACTCCATCTTTCCACCTCCAATTTGGTCTCCCTCTTCTCCTCGTTCCCTCCACCTCCGACACATATATCCTCTTGGTCAATCTCTCCTCACTCATTCTCTCCATGTGCCCAAACCATTTCAAAACACCCTCTTCTGCTCTCTCAACCACGCTCTTTTTATTTCCACACATCTCTCTTACCCTTACGTTACTTACTCGATCAAACCACCTCACACCACACATTGTCCTCAAACATCTCATTTCCAGCACATCCATCCTCCTGCGCACATCTCTATCCATAGCCCACGCCTCGCAACCATACAACATTGTTGGAACCACTATTCCCTCAAACATACCCATTTTTGCTTTCCGAGATAATGTTCTCGACTTCCACACATTTTTCAAGGCTCCCAAAATTTTCGCCCCCTCCCCCACCCTATGATCCACTTCCGCTTCCATGGTTCCATCCGCTGACAGATCCACTCCCAGATATCTAAAACACTTCACTTCCTCCAGTTTTTCTCCATTCAAACTCACCTCCCAATTGACTTGACCCTCACCCCTACTGTACCTAATAACCTTGCTCTTATTCACATTTACTCTCAACTTTCTTCTTCCACACACTTTACCAAACTCAGTCACCAGCTTCTGCAGTTTCTCACATGAATCAGCCACCAGCGCTGTATCATCAGCGAACAACAACTGACTCACTTCCCAAGCTCTCTCATCCCCAACAGACTTCATACTTGCCCCTCTTTCCAGGACTCTTGCATTTACCTCCCTTACAACCCCATCCATAAACAAATCAAACAACCATGGAGACATATATATATATATATATATATCTTTTCTTTCTTTCTTTCAAACTATTCGCCATTTCCCGCATTAGCGAGGTAGCGTTAAGAACAGAGGAGTGGGCCTTTGAGGGAATACCCTCACCTGGCCCAATTCTCTGTTCCTTCTTTTGGAAAATTAAAAAAAAACGAGAGGGGAGGATTTCCAGCCCCCCGCTCCCTCCCCTTTTAGTCGCCTTCTACGACATGCAGGGAATACGTGGGAAGTATTCTTTCTCCCCTATCCCCAGGGATATATATATATATATATATATATTAATACGTATTCACCATTTCCTGAGTTGGCGAGGTAGCGTTAAGAATGAATGACTGAGGCTAAGAAGGAAAATCCTCACTTAGCCCCTTCTCTGTTCCTTCTTTTGGAAAAGTAAAAACTGGAGGGAAGGATTTTTCAGCCTTCCCCTGCTATCTCCCCTTTTAGTCGCCTTTTACAACAAGCAGGGAATACATGGGAAGTGTTCTTTCTCCCCTATCCCCAGGGATAATACATATATTTATATAAAGTAAAAATGTACATATTTTGGGATGAATTGAGTTCCACATTACAAAATTCTAACATGAAAAATGAAAAAAGTCAAGTCAATTTACAACTTAACAAATACCTATACGTAATAAGTAAGAAACTTCAAAAGTACGAAAATACTGACCAATGTCTACAGTACTGTATAATGATATCAAATGACAAACTACTGTGTACCCAATCAATCGATTACTGACAAAAGAAAATGGGAAAAGTCAACATTTCAGTTCAAACCACAAATCATGATTCAAACATATGAGAGACTGGTTTTAATACATTATCTATGAGAGCTAAAGACAATGGATGTATGCTAAAAAGACTGTATCACATTGGGAAAAGGCAGTCAGGTGCTAAATAGACAAAAGTTGCTTATAAAGGATTCCCAGATTATGAGAGGCATTTGAATTTAATCTCAACCTTTTAGCACTGTCAAATTTCTAATTGCAATCGAAGTTGAAACTTCATTTTGAACTAAAAAAGCCTGTTTCTAAAGAGAAAAGGTAAGTGTCCTATACAGAAATATTGGCTCAACTGACTTTCATCCAGGACACGAATTCAATTCAAAGACCTGTCAGGACTGGTGAAAAGATATGCGACTAAGAAAAAAATTGTATGGATACGCTATGGGTCCACCATATGTAACTACGAAAAAAATTGTATGGATACACTATGGATCCACCAAAGTAGCTGGAGATGAACCAATTCGTACAGACATATTATGGGACCTTTTAAGTAACTACAAATGAAACAGACTAACTGGCATGCATCTCTGACTTGAGGTAATTTACAATCTCTATCAACATCTCAACAGTGATGGTTAGTGGCTGCAAGGTTCAGATCTTAGATTTTCAAGTGGTAATCTTCATGATGGCAGTTGAATGAATGCAGAAATACCTTTGAGGATGGTGAAAGGTACTAGATACATTACTAGCAAAATGACAAAAGATATGATGGAGACACAGATGAGTGAGGTGAAAGAATGAAGAGGAAGAGAGATACACAAGGGTGAGATGGAAGGTTAGTAGAGCTGTGCTAGACCCTGACCATGTCATCCAGCTGGATTCTGGAGGATTTGAAATAGAATGAGGACCATTAGCAGATAAAGGAGACTACCATCAAGCTTACTTCTTTGCTGAGGGAACTTTGTCAATGAATCATAATTGGTTCAAATGTTTAAGAAAAAGTATTCCATAAAGCTGGATACAGTTAGAGGACTACTCAGTCTATAAACTAAGTTAAGTTCTTCTGTTATTCTAATATTTCAATACTATGGACAACCTATTCAATGTTCTTGAACTCCACAATGTCCATCTCAAATTGCTGATATCAAATTTTTGTCTTTTACTGGTTTTCCTTACTTCTACCAATCTTTTCATGTTTACTTTCCTTTACCATAACATGTGTACTTGCAGTAGCATAGTTTACCCCTTATTACTGCATGCAAGTGGCACCTACTTAATTTTGTCACATCTACACCAATAGGTATGATTCTAAGGCAAAAATTTGAATGCTACAGTGACTTTCCAGAAATTTTAAGTTTCAAGACGGATTGCAAATTAAAAGTTGGTGAAGAAAGGTACATATGACAGGATAAAACAGATATATACAGTGTTTACAAGGAAGAAGTAGCATACAATATCAAACAAAGGTGTAATATCAAATAATACTGAGGATAATACTATATTTGTCATCCTCTAACTGGGAGAGAAGGATATGGGTTTATAAAAGACCCATATAAACAAATCAAAAGGCTTGAGATAGCTGTCAGAATAATCATGAAAGCTTTTCCAGAGTTCCAAAGCTTTGACTTGAAAATTCCAATCTAAAACTATGGTACCAATAATAAAATAGAATAACTAATCTAATTTAACAGTCAGACAAATAAATGAAGAATGGGAAATTGAAAGAGGTGGAAATTCAAGCAACTGAATCGAAATGAATATAGTCATATATAGTATGTCTAATAATCAAAGTTCTTTACATTTAACCTTTTTACTTTGGCATAAATTTTGCTTCAGATCTATTTTTCCTCACCTTTCCACAATTCATGAATATTCTGACTGCAGTATGTAACTATCTATTTAGCTCTAAAGATACATTACTTTGCTTAAAACTACTAACCTCAATGACTCCATCCCTGATAGCTTTAGCCACAATAAACTCTGCATCTTCTCGTGATCCCAAAGCAAGTTTTGAAGCAACATCAGCAAGTGAGATACGAGAGTAGGAGAGAGATATGGCACGAAGGCCAGTCTTGATCACATTGTGACGAAGACGCAAAATCAGCATGAAAGTGTGATCTTCTTGAAACTGGAAAAAAAAAAGAAATGCTTACACACACATAACTCAAGTAAATATTAGGAAATCAAGTTTTAAGTAAAAGAGATTTTTTTCGGCACTTAACTTCACAGCTACAGTCAGTCCCTGTGATCCATCTTGATGACAGGCAATAAAAACCATATCCAATGGAAGTAGGAATATCAGAAAGTCTGATCATTGATTACCAGCAACTAAAAGCCTAATAAACTTGAATAGGTGATTAAATGCACCAAAACTGTAAAAAATGGTTAATCACACCCCTCCAAAAATTAACTTACCCTGCTAGAGGTAATGAATAAACTGGCAACCAGATGGATGAGTTTAATAATTTTATGGTTATGAAATTCAAAGCAATCTTGGATGTGAAGAAGAAAAGCCAAAAGAAGGATGTTCAAAAAGCAACTATCTATTACACATCCTATCAAATGCTTTGCAGATGATGACAGCCCTGACAAGAGATTAACCAAAATCTCAGAGAAAGGAGAACTAGAAGTGTGTCACATACTAGAGGCCAACAGTGGACTTTGACTATAAGTCATATCAGAGATCTGAAAGAAAGGAATGAAATTCTAGGCATTTAGAAAAATGAGACTTAAAGGGACACTCTTTATTACACCATATCCACTTCTAAGTACCAAAAGCACTCCACTTTCCTTGGGTTCTCCCTAGTCAAACTAACACTCAAATCATCCCATTTTGTCCATCAGCTACACCTCATTACCTTACTTTAGTTTACGTTAAATCTTATCTTCCTCTTTTCACACACTTTCCTAAACTCAGACATCAGATTCTGGAGTTTCTCTTTGAAGTCTGCCAACTGAACTGTCACCAGTAAAGAGCAACATTCCTCCTAGGCACCACTTCCAGCATACTGTAAGCCTATTGCTTGCTCCAAGACCCTAACACTTACCTCCCTTACCAACTAGTCCATAAACAAAATAAACAGCCATGGTGACATCATACATCCTTGACATAGACTAACTACACTTGGTACCATTCACTGTCCATCCTTCATACTCACACACATGCCTTATTCTCTGGATAAAAATTATTATTGCATTTAGTAGCTTTACCAAACATACATCTACTGTATCTCTCATAAGGCATCTGTCAACCCTGACATATGTTTTCTTGTGGACCATAAATACAACATAAAAACCCTTTTTTTCTCCATGTATTTCAAACATAAATTCTTCAAAGCAAACACTTGGTCCACACATCCTCTACCATCCTGAAGCCACAATGCTCCCACTAACCAATCAAATGCTCTGTCCATGCCATCATCATCTCAATCACAACTCTCCCATAAACATTATGAAGTATACCTCTGTTTTTTGAGCATGCACTACACATGCATTGTCTGTCTGTTTTCTACAAAGTTACAGAAATACAGTAATCCATAACATCAATATGGTATTAGCAATTTTTCAAGTGAATTTCTAGTCAAAGAACTTCTAACCAGCATTTTCAAATATGTAGCACTGCTTTGGTCCACCAGATGCCTGACAAAATATTTCCTATGCTACAAAATTTGTCAATCAGTGATGCTCATGCAGTATGCATCTAGTTAAACTAAATTATTCATGAAAATTAACTGGTCTTTGAAATGTTCAGGAACAAGAGTTCCTAACCAACCACTATTATTTGAGATATGGGAAACAAACTGCCACATTTGTGAACAGGAATATCAAAACCAAGAAATCTCAAAAACCTAAACAAGCCATTAACTTAAACATCTTACTAATGACCTGATACAAAGGATACCCTTTAATCAAAAGTACAGGTGGAATATGAAAAGGAAATCTCTCAAAAAATGATTAAACTTACCTTCTTCTTGTACTCATTCAATGTACTGGTGAAATGGACCAGGTTTCCAAGTCTGACTGTCTGAGTTAACTGTAGGTAAGGAGCCAAAGCTTTCCGCATGATGGCTTGCCGGAAAATCTACAAATAAAAATACAAGTTTTTAATGAAAAACTCCATCTCTCTAGGTTGGTCGTGTGCAACAATCTTCATGGCTTGCAAGATGAACTAACCCTTGAGAAGAATGCAAGTTCTGAGGAAAACTATTTCTCTCTATAGCTGTGTCCCACAAGCCATAAACTGTTCACAGGACAAACCAACCCAAGAAAGAAATTCTGCAGAATAATTTTGCAATACCACTATTCAAGAAAATCAAAGTAAAAATGAACATTGTCAATACCACACAAAAATGTAATCATCGCAACATTTTTGGCAAAGCTAAAAGCTGTTTTCAACTTACTTTATTCTTCTAAGTAAAAAAATACCAAGGTATTACCTCTTTTCATACATCATGTTCTTCAAATATCAGTTTTCCCTACCATACAATAACAATTGACAAAAATTTCCAAGGTAACACTTGAGTAAACAAAAACAAAAAGTGCAGACAGCACATTCTTTGTTTCAATAACACAAGCTATGTAAGACATAATTGCTAAGCATCTCCAATCCAAGTGCTTCCATACATACATATGTATACACATATAAGAACTGACCCATCTATTTCTCATTCTGGTTTCCTGTTCAACCCTGTGAATCTCTGATTTTCAGGTTGCTTGAAAAATGCAAAAAATGCATTTCACTGTACCGTTTCAAAGATATCCATATAACAAAGAATAAAAATGACACCATGCATATATTTCATGTAATACTTTCACTGAAAATGTTCAGAAAATTTGTAGATGTTTCAGTAAAATGTGCTAAACAGTATGGGAGTAAGGCCTGAGAGTCTTGAGAGTTGCCACTAGGAATATCTTACCTGAGTCTCTAGAGAGGTAACACTACGAATGGTTTTTTTTTTATATTTTCTGCACAATGAAATATAGATTTTTCGTCATATTTTATCTTATATACCACACCTTTCCTTGTTATAATTAATGTAATGCATCATTATCATAACTTTTTATCTTCATACTTGACTGCTGTTTCCTGCATTAGTGAGGTAGTGCCAGAATCTAGGCTGCATCCTCTCACATCAAGTCTCTAGCTGTCAAGTAGAATGCACCGAAACCATAGCTCCCAATCCACAACCCAGCCCCTTATATCTCACCATCATCATATAACCTTAAAATTTTTCCCGATTCAAAGGTACACTGAACCTTGCACTGTCTTCAGAGTTTTTCTATAACCACAGTTTGGGCTGAGTTAAACCTGCTGCTGAGCTAGGTCACTTGTCAACCAAGTCATTAGAGGTTGTCACCTACAGGCCCACATCAACACCAAAGCCTGGCTAGTTTGGTGCACTTTGTAAATGCTTATCCAAAGCCTTCAAAAATTCCTTCACAGTACATGCCTTAGTGTTTCTGGTGGCTACATGCAGTATAATGAATATTTTTGGACCACAGATGTTCCAGGGGTTTTCTCTTGCGCTCAGTGCAATTTCTGATCTTAGTGATAATATTTTGCTGTCTTCCACACCTATCATGCCAATGGTGAACTAATTCAGTGTGCATATTAGGAGCCACTGGCCTTCCAGGATTTTCCAAACATGAAATCATAAAATCACTGACTTCAGTTGTTCCTGGTACTTCAAATCCTTTACAATATCAATATGGGACTTCACAATATTAATATGGGACGTGAAAAATCAAGCACATTTTCATTGAAATTGCAATTTTTCCCACCTTAGAAGATTATGTCATCTCACAGCAGTGTTGTATTATCATATTCTCTTCTTGAGAGTAATTGTACCTTGAGAAGCATCCCCCTAATTCTTACCACCTTGTTTTCAAGTTCTGCAGGAACCAACCTACAATATTTTTGAAAGAGGCAACTGCTGTCAGTTGTGTTTGCTAAAGGTCAGGTTGTCAGACCTGAGGTCTTCCAAACAATTCCATTGTGATATAATGATGTTTGTATATGTCAGATATTCCATGCCATTCTATACTAAAATGTATACAGTTTTCAGTGGCCTAGTGGAAGACTGTTATACATGTTTGTAGTTTCTTGATGTCCAGTTGATATTTTTATAAATATTCTCGTATCATCTGCAAAGGAAGATACAAAACTATGACTCATCTTTTGCTTCAGTGAAAGATATGAGAATGATGAACACAAGGGGTGTGAGTAAAGCTCCTAAGGGAACTGACCTTTTCAAAATAAATGTGGAAGCACTGGAAACAGCCTGATTTATAAAAATGTGCTGTGACCTTTAAGTTAAAAAGTCGAAAGTCCATCTTGCGATTTCTCTCATCATTCCCCATCTTATGCATTCTGTATGCTATGACACCATGGTCACATTTATCAAACACTTTAAGAAAATTTGTACATATTACACTCCTCTAGATCAGTAAATAACTCCTGGGTCACCTGGAGTCATCTGAATCACTTCCAGGTCAGAAATGAGATTTGCATTATGCCCAAGATACTCCCCCCCCCCACAGTCATTATGCTCAATCTTGTTCAGCTTATCAGCAATGATCAGGTGTTTCCTGGATCTCATAGAACACACATAACTGATAGCACTCTTCTCTACTAAGATTTCACACAAAGGGACAAGCCTTTGTAAAAAAGAAAAAAAAACTGCACTTGTATGAGTATATGGGTACTGGGTATTTCTAGGTGCTGACCAGGTGGGCACTTATCTCAAACTGGTGCCATAAAGGCCAAACAGCATATTGTTTCATCTTAATATTTCTACTTAACATTATCATTCAATGTGTAAAGGCAAAAATATAATCACTGCAAATCAATGCAAAACTAAGCGTATATGTGCAGAGAGGACATTTATGTTACTAAATATAAAAAAAATGCACCAGAGTGATGTTCAACAGATGCCCATCACTCAGAACCAAGGTTATGAACTTATGGACTATTCTGTTACATCCCAAACTCAGTCTGATGGGTCCTTAACTTACCGGGCTCAATTGGCCATGCAACAGACTTTTACAAAAATTTCCATTTGATCCCAAACTTAATCCAGTGGGGTCTGTTAGGAACTGCATTCCAATACACCGAAGCCCATTTTTACTGTATTATACAATACAAAACTTAGTAATTATTCAATAGTTTGGTTTACGTAAAATAAACAATAAAACATGCAAAGTGGCGATTAACTTTACACTCTGGCCTAACACCCATACTTTTGTACATTGTCCTAAACCAACACAAAACTTACACTCTTTATGCATTTCATTGAAAGTTGTGGGCAAAATGAACTTCTAAAGTGATTTATATCAAAGACATATGAATATCTCTGAAACTGTAAGGTTAAATGAACTCTTTAAATAATTCAAAAAAATTTGAGGGTTGGAAAGGAAAACTTGGTTAAACATAAAGTGGTTAAAGGGGTCCTTTCCCTCCCTTTGCCTCAATAGCAAGAGGTTGAAGCACTTCCCACTTTTTCCTCAGAAAGGGTCTGGCATGCATCTTGACTTAAGTGCTGCATTATTTTCACACAATAAACCGTCTTCCTTGTTAATTATCTGCACATACATTCAAATGACAGATTGACCTCAAACTAACAAAGCCAGAGTAATGTTTAAATAGCTACATGGAAAATACCTGTCTCTCTGGAATGTCCCCCAGCAGAAGCTCAACCACCACTGCCAACTTCTGAACAGACTGCCTGAAGCCAACAGCTGTTTGCTGTGGAGCTTTGCGCAGAGCCTGAATCAGGTGCTTGTGGGCCTCTGAGTACTCAAGCTGTATTCCCTTTATGCGACCCATGTAGTAATGATAGCGTGCTACTTCATTATTGTTGGCCTAACAAATAAATGAAAAACACAAAGATTATATCTTGCAACATATGAATATCAATAAAAATTGAAATAAAAGGTATAGTCATGCTAACAAGAGAATCTAGTATATCTAGGATATCCTTAATAATCTAACAAATTTTCACACCATGTAAAGGAAGATGAAAAGCAAAAATGAGAGAATTCATATGAACATAAAAAATACAATTCTGCCTTGGAGCAAGGCTAGCTCATAGCAATCACTACATTTCAAGCCTTTTTGCAAGACTGTTCTCAGCTGCCATATTGCTCAGCTGTGTCCCTCAAAGTCAGATGCGACAGCTTTAAGCTATTTGTTCTGTCTTCCTGAACAAGTGTTTATGCATCCTCTTTGCAGACTTCTGATTTTGTTGGGAAAACAATGAAGAGTCTCTCTGCCTTTCCTACCAGACTCTCATATAACTTTTTTGGCACCTTTTTGATTTATTACATTGAATTCTCATAAATTTCATTTGTGTTACTTCTATTCTATAAATATTTTGATACCAGATATTTCTTTAATTCTTTTTGGTTTCTATCATGCATTCCCTGCGTGTCGTAGAAGGCGACTAAAAGGGGAGGGAGCGGGTGGCTGGAAATCCTCCCCTCTCGTTTTTTTTTTTTTTAGATTTTCCAAAAGAGGGAACAGAGAAGGGGGCCAGGTGAGGATATTCCCTCAAAGGCCCAGTCCTCTGTTATTAACGCTACCTCACTAACGCGGGAAATGGCGAATAGTATGAAAAAAAAATGTGTATTATATGTATGTATATATGTATCTGCATATAAATATATATATATCCCCTGGGGATAGGGGAGAAAGAATACTTCCCACGTATTCCCTGCGTGTCGTAGAAGGCGACTAAAAGGGGAGGGAGCGGGTGGCTGGAAATCTTCCCCTCTCGTTTTTTTTTAATTTTCCAAAAGAAGGAACAGAGAAGGGGGCCAGGTGAGGATTTTCCCTCTAAGGCCCAGTCCTCTGTTCTTAATGCTACCTCGCAAATGCGGGAAATGGCGAATCGTATGAAAAAAAAAAAAAAAAAAAAAAAATGTATAAATGGTGAAAATGTATGAAAAAATAAAAACTGAAAAGTATAAATGTGTGTATCAGTGGATGGATCTTTCTTCATCTGTTTCCTAGTGTTACCTCGCTGATGTGGAAAACAGCGATCGTGTAATAAAATATAAATAAACATGGATGAAGGCAAGTATATGTACATGTGTATGTATATATGTATATGTCTGTGTATGTATATATCGAAGTATATGTTGAAATGTATAGGTATGTATATGTGCGTTTATGTATATGCATGTGAATGTGGGTGGGTTGGGCCATTCTTTCGTCTCTTTCCTTGCGCTACCTCGCTAACACAGGAGACAGCGACTAAGTACAATAAAAATAATAATAATGATAACACACATAAACACACACATATATATGGAGGCCTAGGTGTTACTAGATTCTGCCCACTTGTTGTTACACCATGGGCTAGAAGTCACCTCAGCAAAGCTGTATTGGCAATGGATGGATAGGGGGTACAATCTCTTCAAAGTGCTTCTTTCTTCAATGAGTCTATTGTTTCCCTGTTCCTGAGTGAAGTGCAGATTTTAAAGCTACAGGAACCCCATAAAGGGGACCCTAAGATGTATAACAATGCTGTACATATAATTTGCAGGTCTAAATCTCCCAAGTTCTCTTCATGTCAAGTGCACAAGAAATGATTAAAACAGTACCTAAGTTAGATGAAAGAGATCACACAAAGGTAAACTGGAAGATCAGAAGTATGAAGGTATGTGTGAGAGAACTATTCTGATAAAAAGGACAGATAAATGCAATGGCTACAGAGCAAGAAAAAATTTCTGCGTAAGGCACTATGGTGATCCCTGAGAAATGACAAACAATAAATCATATTCAATTAATACAAAAAAAAGGAATTCAGCCAAAATTACACCATATCACTAACCTGCTGAGGAAATTCTAATTTAACAATTAGTTTCTGGGCTTGGTCATACAGAGAATAATGAAGGTAATTTCGCAAGAGACAGTTGATAAGTACAGCTTGTCCCTCATGGTCTTTGCGTAGTGTTGCCTGGCAGAGTCGCTGATGCAAAAAGCTGCATAAAAGACAACATAAGACAGTTTTCTAAAATTCAAAGTTCTTGCACTTTCACATCTTATACGCCATACTTTTCAGTGATTCTAGTTTTTCAGATTTGTTCCAAAATTCTTCAATCAAAACACTTACCTAGAAACATCCCAAGTTTATTATGATCATTTGAAAGACTCACCCTCTAATTTCCTCTAGCCTTTTGTTGACCTCATAAGCCCGTGAATGATAGAAGTAACAGCGAGCAGCCAAAAGATCAAGTGTACGACGATTCACTGACGTCACTTTAGTCATCAACATGTCTAAAATAAAAACATAAGTGCAAGACATCTTTACTCATAAAGACAATGTTTCATAATGTTTCAAGTGATAAGGGTCAAGAATACAATGATTTACTAATGTCACTTTAGCCATTAACACATAGATTATAAACAAATGCAAGACATCAGTGCAATTAAAGACAGTTTCATAAAATTCTACTACTGTCACTTTAGACTTAAACATATCTAAAATAAAAACAAGTGCAAAACATTAGTGCAAACAAAGAGTGTTTCAAGAAGGTCAATGTGACGACAAAAACAATCAGAAGATAAGGCCTAAAGACCAAGGTACAAGCAACCCTCTAAAATACTGACTTCACAAGAAACAAGTTCACATTGATGTACACAATGTATGCAATATTCCTAAACATTCTTAAAAAAAAAGTTTCAATAGGTTCATTAATACAGTTAACTAGAACATAATTTTCTAAACAGAATGATGTAAGCCTCAACCTGGCAAAACACTGTTTATAATGCTACACTTCCAGACACATTGATATATGTGGTAATTCTGAAAGCCTTTTTCGTCTCAAACCAATATACGTACTTGGGCTTTGCAATAAGAATATCAATTATCTTGTAGGAGACAAAGCTTCCCAAATTATTGATTACAAGACTGCAAGGATCTTTAAAAGACTCCTTGAGATTTCAACACACAACAACCAGAGTAAGGAAAAAAATCTAAACAGTTTCATTTGATAACTATGTGTGGGTATTTGCGTGGAGTGAGTGCAGGACAACTAAGGAGTTAGTATTACTTGTTTACAAAATGAAAGGTGCATCCTAGGCTCAATGATTTCTGAGATATATTGAATCAGAGTTTGTAGTTTAACAGAGATGGACAGTATCCAGAAAACATAAGAGAGAAACTGAAGAGATGGCTCATGAAATACCAAAACAGCAGTTCTTAACAATGAGCAGTGATGTACCATAGATTATACCATCAGCCAAGTTTATCAGCCTTCCTTCAACATTTATTGTAAACCTGCACATGGAATATCTTTTCGTAACTAATATATTAAAATATCAACCCCTTAATAATGTGAAAACTGATCCAGAAACAGCTACCTAACATTAAAGTATAATAATCAATTACTGTAAAATCAAGCAGCCAAATCATGACAATCTTCTATATCATACCAGAGCATTTGATGGCATCTTCATAGCTATTAATGTCAAGGAGCCTAAGAAGTACAAGTAGATGAATGTACACATCTACCTCGAGCACCAACTGACCACGCTGACGTACTACAGGAGCTGCAACACAAAAGTAGAAGTTTGATTACTCTATACCGTAAGCCCATCCACAACTTAAATACCAGTGCCTCACTTAAAATATCTCCATTCCATGATGGCATATCTATGAATAAGTAGTTACAATAATTCACTGAATATTTACATGAAAAGATATCAAAACAAACATACATGCAGTTCTATAATAATATCAAGCTAAATATTCCATAATCAATAAATATCTACCTTTCATTCCTTACATCATTCTATTTGCCATTACCTTCAACTCTATTCCCATTTTCTTTTTCAAATCTGGTTGGTCATACAAGTTTTGAGTATGCTAATATGAAACATGAACTTCCATGCCAATATATAACTATTTTTTCCATTTCTAATGCCACACTGATTCATCATGTGGAACTTAAAGTCAGTCTCAATTCACATCACCACACAGAAATATGTTCAATTGCACCTTATCAGAACTTATTCCTCTGGCATTTCGAACTGAAATAGTTCTAGAAGCAGCAATTTTTTTTTAACTAAATCTATCATCTCTTCTCTTTGTTCTTTCAGTTATCTTTATAATATGGTACTTGTGAGCATATCAGCACGTAAGTTCACTTTCAGTAACAGTTTTGTGTGTTTATGCTACCTTGTAACTGACATGTCACCCAATGATGGATCTTAAAAAATCCTTACATGTACGTAAATTGGTCTAACTCACCAGAGGGCAGGTTAGTCCCACTGGTCACCTTTTCATGTAACTATGGGTGATTTGGGGGTCTGCCCTTGGAGCAATATCAACATCAGTACACTTCCTATAGAAATTGCTCAAATTCTCTTATGTGAAACACTCAATTAAGATTAACCCTTGAACAACTTTACTCATCACTTATGATATAAAGGTTCACCACTAACAGTTGTCACCTACTACAGTAAATTTACTACAGTAAATTTTTTTCAATAATCACTATTTTATTTGGTGAGAAAGAGTGGGAGGTTACATAATATACACCTTTTATGATCAGATGTATGGATGACTGAGGGATGTGACATCTTTTTCAGCAGTGTTAGGAGAATGTTAGGGACAACTATGGATAAGTAGAGGCAATCAAATTAATAAGAATACAATTAGTGTAGCATCAGTACTTACATTTTGATGAAGAAATTATTAGTAAAGTCTACCTTGAATATCTACCAAATCATCAGAAATTCCCAATAAGCACTCCTAATACCTTAAACTCAAGCTTTTCCAAATCTGAAAATGCTTTATACATTTTCTTTTTCTCTAGAACTTTTTCCATTATCCAAGTGCATATAATTTGTTCTACATATACTTTTCCAATGTAAATTCCAAATGACACTATATAAAGCTAGTCAAACATAGGTTTTTTTTTTTTTTTTTTTTTTTTTTATACTTTGTCGCTGTCTCCCGCGTTTGCGAGGTAGCGCAAGGAAACAGACGAAAGAAATGGCCCAACCCCCCCCCCCATACACATGTACATACACACGTCCACACACGCAAATATACATACCTACACAGCTTTCCATGGTTTACCACAGACGCTTCACATGCCTTGATTCAA
This sequence comes from Panulirus ornatus, assembly GCF_036320965.1. Taxonomy (NCBI): domain Eukaryota; kingdom Metazoa; phylum Arthropoda; class Malacostraca; order Decapoda; family Palinuridae; genus Panulirus; species Panulirus ornatus. The sequence continues at coordinate 63,083,169 of NC_092233.1, forward strand.
TCCACTGACAGCACGTCAACCCCTGTATACCACATGACTCCAATTCACTCTATTCCTTGCCCTCCTTTCACCCTCCTGCATGTTCAGGCCCCAATCACACAAAATCTTTTTCACTCCATCTTTCCACCTCCAATTTGGTCTCCCTCTTCTCCTCGTTCCCTCCACCTCCGACACATATATCCTCTTGGTCAATCTCTCCTCACTCATTCTCTCCATGTGCCCAAACCATTTCAAAACACCCTCTTCTGCTCTCTCAACCACGCTCTTTTTATTTCCACACATCTCTCTCACCCTTACGTTACTTACTCGATCAAACCACCTCACACCACACATTGTCCTCAAACATCTCATTTCCAGCACATCCATCCTCCTTCGCACATCTCTATCCATAGCCCACGCCTCGCAACCATACAACATTGTTGGAACCACTATTCCCTCAAACATACCCATTTTTGCTTTCCGAGATAATGTTCTCGACTTCCACACATTTTTCAAGGCTCCCAAAATTTTCGCCCCCTCCCCCACCCTATGATCCACTTCCGCTTCCATGGTTCCATCCGCTGACAGATCCACTCCCAGATATCTAAAACACTTCACTTCCTCCAGTTTTTCTCCATTCAAACTCACCTCCCAATTGACTTGACCCTCACCCCTACTGTACCTAATAACCTTGCTCTTATTCACATTTACTCTCAACTTTCTTCTTCCACACACTTTACCAAACTCAGTCACCAGCTTCTGCAGTTTCTCACATGAATCAGCCACCAGCGCTGTATCATCAGCGAACAACAACTGACTCACTTCCCAAGCTCTCTCATCCCCAACAGACTTCATACTTGCCCCTCTTTCCAGGACTCTTGCATTTACCTCCCTTACAACCCCATCCATAAACAAATTAAACAACCATGGAGACATCACACACCCCTGCCGCAAACCTACATTCACTGAGAACCAATCACTTTCCTCTCTTCCTACACGTACACATGCCTTACATCCTCGATAAAAACTTTTCACTGCTTCTAACAACTTGCCTCCAACACCATATATTCTTAATACCTTCCACAGAGCATCTCTATCAACTCTATCATATGCCTTCTCCAGATCCATAAATGCTACATACAAATCCATTTGCTTTTCTAAGTATTTCTCACATACATTCTTCAAAGCAAACACCTGATCCACACATCCTCTACCACTTCTGAAACCGCACTGCTCTTCCCCAATCTGATGCTCTGTATATGCCTTCACCCTCTCAATCAATACCCTCCCATATAATTTACCAGGAATACTCAACAAACTTATACCTCTGTAATTTGAGCACTCACTCTTATCCCCTTTGCCTTTGTACAATGGCACTATGCACGCATTCCGCCAATCCTCAGGCACCTCACCATGAGTCATACATACATTAAATAACCTTACCAACCAGTCAACAATACAGTCACCCCCTTTTTTAATAAATTCCACTGCAATACCATCCAAACCTGCTGCCTTGCCGGCTTTCATCTTCCGCAAAGCTTTTACAACCTCTTCTCTGTTTACCAAATCATTTTCCCTAACCCTCTCACTTTGCACACCACCTCGACCAAAACACCCTATATCTGCCACTCTGTCATCAGACACATTCAACAAACCTTCAAAATACTCATTCCATCTCCTTCTCACATCACCGCTACTTGTTATCACCTCCCCATTTACGCCCTTCACTGAAGTTCCCATTTGCTCCCTTGTCTTACGCACCCTATTTACCTCCTTCCAGAACATCTTTTTATTCTCCCTAAATGGGGTCAAACATAGGTAATCTAGTGAAAATATGTGACTAACAATGTCTGAAAAATTCCGGTAAAGACCCCCCCCCTTAATAATGAGACTAATAAATGAAATATACACACACGAGATAAAACTGTGACAAAAGAAAATTATTATCCAAGTGTGTTTGCCCGTGCTAACCTTGAGCAGTAGTATCTGTGTCCATAGGCTCCTCAATAAACTGCAGGATAGCCTCACGCTCTTGTTTGTTCTCTGAACGACCAAAGTACATGGCAACCAAACGACGCAAGACATTTGGGGTCAACTTTCGTCTTGTAGCTGGCAAGGCACGCAGAACACGCAGGACGAAGCGGGGTTCTTTGCTCACAATACTGCGTTCCACTAGACGGATGTGTTCTTTCACATCTAAAAAGAGAATCAAGTTAATACAGAGAATAAAAGTTAAGACATGTTTATATTTGCATTTGAACCAAATCTTAAAAGACACAGTAGCTTTACATATTGTAATATGACCTGCCAATTTTTACCATATCTAGCTGAGTGTTTCCCAACCTTCTTTGTAAAATGCTGCTTATCACTGACTACGAAACATAGATACGGGTTTTCCAAAACAAAGGAATCTAGGTAATACAACACCACATCCTGTGTACTTTACCACTCATACTAAGTTAAATCTTAATTAATTACAAACATATTAGTAGAGTTCATTGTTTATATGCTGTATTGCTAACTAACCACATTTCTCCCTCCTCCACATAACACTTCACACTTTACAAGTATTTCATATAAAAGTAATAAAATGTACAAGTGGAACAAAAAACCTACACTGTTAAATCATTATCTAAAGAAAATAATAAATCCATACGAGTAAAACAAAGCCACTAAACAAAGAAAAGTTGTCTTGTCTTTATGATAATCTCAGTTACAAGAGACCTGGCCAGTAGGGTTGGGCCAGCCTGTCCGAAATTCTACTACTCCCTATTTAAATACTATCCTACGGCCACAAAGATGCAATTGCCCTACAATATAATGCGGAGAACAATGAACATGTAAATGTACACTTGAAGACTCACTTTTCTGACATTTAAAATCAAAATCCTGCGGCCGACCCCTGGGCAAGTCCATGTTTTCCCGAGTGTAATGCCTCGTTACCTACCTTCCAGGGTCAGAGTATCTGGGTCCTTCTTGTCACCTTCACTATCTTTATCTTTATCAGCGTTCACAACTTCCATGGCCTCGACTGTCATTGTGGTGTTGGATTTTCGTAATTCTAAGCGACTCAAGAAATTCTCCAGCGGTGAAATGACAACATGAGACGCGGGACGTCGACTTGCTAGGATGATTACTGCAAGGTTTTCACTCCTAAACTCATTATCAATGGCAAAAAATAGAAAGACATATATACAAATTTATACCTCAAAAATAATGTGATTATTTTCTACCGTACGAATTAACTAATTTTTTTTTTTACTTTTACTTTCAACCTTTTATTTATCATATTTCGTAATCGTACCTAAAACTTATTATCTTCTCTGAAAAGTATGCTTTAAATATATCAAGGATATAAGAATAATCAGTCAATATATGATTCAAGTTCAAAATCTCAACAAAGTCAAGATTCTAACAAAACTTCGTATTTTTTTTCACAGTGTAAGCAATGACCAGCTCACTGTACGACATACGTAAAAATAATAAAGTTATCATGATAAATTAATAAACTCTCTCTCTCTCTCTCTCTCTCTCTCTCTCTCTCTATATATATATATATATATATATATATATATATATATATATATATATATATATATATATATATATATATCAAATGGTGAAGTGAGACAAAGTGAGACAAAGTAGTATCAAGATGGGCATGAAAAAAAAGCAAAGAAGGTTGAATGGAAATGGTCTAGACATTTGAAGATGAATAAGGGGAGGCTAGCGGAAGTGGAGGGAATAAGGAGTAAGGGGAGACCGAGGGTGAGTTGGAAGGATGGAGTGAGAGAAACTTTGAGTGATCGAGGCTTGAACATGCAGTTAGGCGTTAGTCGTGCCTGATATAGAACAAATGAAAGGGTTGTGGTATACGGGGGATATGTGCTTCCACTAGGTTGAACTTGGGTAGATGAAACAGGGCTTTCTGTGGACCGGGGGCATTGGTTTCAGTGCTTATTACAATGAAATTAAGGGAGGATGTGAGCAAATAAAGACGCTCTCCATCTGTTCCTGGCGCTGCCTCTGTAGGACACGGTGAACAAGACTCTGTTACACTCAGCTTATATCCGTTATTTACGTCCCTTTGATCTATTCTTTGACACACATCTTCACTTGTCCATGTTGGCAAGTTTGTAATCCTGCGTGACTACGTCTTGGCTACACAACTCCATAATACTGAAAGTTATCATTGTTAGTCGTTCCTGTCTTGGTTGCATATAGCAATTCTCTTTGTTTCTTTATCTCATGACATACATTCTGTATTTCATACATCCTCTGATATTTTTCTTATCTGTATTTTTGATTCCCTGCTCTATCTGCTATGTTTGCTGAAATGTGGTCTTCAAATCCGGACGTCTTAATGATATTCATTTCTCTACCTTCCATTTCATTCCCATTTCGGAGCTGGACGTTTGTCCACTAAGCTCTGTTGAATTAATTCGTCTACTTTCATGTCTTTGGTTCTTTCTAAAATCTCTATTTCAGCTTTCGTGCACTGATCCTGAACACTCAGAACTTTATAACAAAACTTTCGTCGAACTCTCCATAAATTCCAAACTAATATATGTCACCATATGATATTGTCGTCTTCATAGTTTCAATTCGTATTTCATTGTCATATTAATCTACCCAGATCCCTTTTCCCCAAGTCATAGTCAATTCCCCCCCCCCCTCCCCTCCCTCTCAGCCCCAGGATTAACTTGTATATTCTACCTTCAACTGTCTCTTATTTCCATTTGATGGACATTTCAGTGATAGTCTCAGTCTTCCGCTAAATGCACCTTCATTCCTCAGGCCACGTCTCTGAACTCCCCTTATTTGTTTTTATAATCATACCTTTTGGTGATATTTCTTACTTTCGTAACTTGTTAACCTACTTGGTGACACTTTTCATGATCTTTCATTACATTTCCCAGTTTCTAAATTTCTTCAATCAATTTTTTAACTATTCATGTTTCTCGTACACTGATGATATTCTTTTTTTTTTCTACGTTTCTGGTCCCAACTGATTCATCTAATAATTATTCTGTACTACTAATTTTCAGCTTCGCCTTCAAAACCCTCGAAATCTCCTTCATCCATCCTCCAATCTAACCTGATAAAAACTGTGGTACAAATGATCTACCTTGCCTTTGATTCCTAATTTTTTTCTAGCCTCCTTCTGTGTGTGTATAATATATATATATATATATATATATATATATATATATATATATATATATATATACATATATATATATATATAAATAATAAGCAAGACATATGGCCTTTAAATATCTCATAACATTCCATACTTTACTCTCCATCTCTCATGATGTTCTTGCTGTCAAACAAAATCATTCTTCATGCAGATTTATTCTCTGTTGTCCATTATCCTCTTGTTATATGTCTCATAATTCTCCTTAAAACTGATCTATCACCTAACCATTGAATCCCACCGCGTTTTTTCTTCGTTTTAGCAACACCTTATTTTCATATCACGTTCCCGTGGGTATATATATATATATATATATATATATATATATATATATATATATATATATATATATATATATATATATATATATATATATCATGGGTCTGCCACACTTTAGCTTCTTTTTTTGTAGATCTTTGCTGAAATCCGGCATCCATTTATCCCTATTTTGAGCATTCACTTTCAGAGTAGAGCAGAGATTCCATAAAATCCTTCCCCTTCACAAGGATCATATTTAGCAATTTGTTTCTCCTTTGGATTAAATGGTCAACTCAATCATTGCTACAAGGATGTGTTTCCATCACCAATCGCCATCAAAGATAATAACCTATGCCTCTGCCTAATATTTTTTTAAACAACTTGAAAATTAGGATGTGTTGAGCCATCGGTTACATAACAGCCTAGTTATCCTGGTGAGGTCATGGTGATTTACCTGGACGTACCCCTCACAATCCTTAGCTTGTCAGTTTGAGCTGATAAGAGTGTAAACGCAATTTGTGAGGAAGGAATGGTTATGTCACCCCAATGCTATGGCCTGCGAAGCATGGCAGACATTTAAGGGTTGTTATAACTTCTGTACATCGTCTGGGGTTAACTTCAAAAATTTATTTCACATATGTAAGATGATATATTCACTGCATCTTAACTGAATGGTATAGGACCTATAACTCTGGATTTTGCCGAGCTAAATCTGAGGAACATAAAGTAAAACAGCTTAACTCGTAACCTGAAGAAAATTCTTACCTGGCCACGAAAGTAAACTTTTCTTTTTTATGTATTTCTCAGAAAATACTCCACATTTCGTTAAGTATACTGCACTAGGGGGCCACACTGGTATTCAATGGAACATCTTTCGAGTTACCTGTTCTAGATCAAGAAGAATAACGTCTGTACCAGTTTAAGAAATGACAATTTAATCTCAACTAACATAACAAGCTTTGGGTAAGCAGGTAATATACCTGCTGGTAGCGTCGTCACACCTTACATAAAGCACCGGGACTACGGGATAACGGGTATTAATTCTGTGATACCAACCACCACCAACTATGTGTGTAACTCGTGTTTCAACACCTCGCCAACTGGGAGGACTAATGACCATTGGTCTAAGTTTATCTTAAATTTCCAAGAACATCAACCGTATATATTTTTTAGCTGATAAAGTCAACAGAAAGTTTTGTCCTCGAGATATCAGGCAGGCCATGGTTAGACTGCAGTTAATTTCTACACATTCATCAGGTTAAAACTGCACAGTTTTGACCTGCACAGATAACACTCAGTGGTCAACTGATCGTGTAGCAAGCAGCCTTAAACAATCGTGAAGAACTTTATATATCCCCAAAGGAGCCCAGCCCACCTTACCTTGTTCTTGCTTGGATTGCAGCCTCGAAACTGCGAGAGCCCCATAATAGGGTATCTAGGGCTACGTAATGATAGTAAAAATAATGATAATGGTAATAATGATAATGGTAATGTAAATGTACAATTACACACGCCTTTTCTGCTTTAACAAGGTTGCGCGAACAGGCGACAGAGCCTTCGAGGTAGAAATCACTCCTTTTTTCTCTCCTTCTTTTCCTACTTTTAGAGTGTGATAATACAGAATGGTCGGTTGGGGAAGATTTCCCACCTCCTGATGCAGCGGCCAAGTGAGCTAGCGCCTCAGTGGCTAAGTTCCCCTTCCTAACTCAGGTTGCTGTCTTTACCTTCCTGCCTCATATAAACGTGGGTAGCTGGTACTCAGTTCACAGACAGAGACAGACCCTGGCTTACACATAACACTCGACCTTACAGAAGAAACTTCAGTATTATCCCTACATTTTCCTGCGGTGAATGCTACGCGTTAAACCCGACCGATGACAAAATATCGGCCTTGGTAATGAGGATTTGAGAGATGGGGAACCACACATGCATAGGTTAACACAGTTAACACCACCAAAATTACCTCCACCACAATCAACCATCGTTACCACAATAATTTTCATCACTACCACAAATGTGCCACCACCACCAGCTTTTCTTTCTACTTCTAATATGATTGTAATGGATCCGGAAGACTTATAGATTTTAAAAGTTGAATCTGAATTAAGTGCTACAGTTAGTGTACTTCAAAAGTAGTGTAGCGATACGTTTATACATATGTAAAATATGTAGTATGATGCACACTACGCTAGTCTAAATATCATTTTCTTCATAATGTCATGCATGGACTAAAGATATTAATAATAGAGACTGTACTGAAGATAATTATAACATAGATTCCGTGTAAATGGTGCCTAAGGAAAGGGTCCTTATGTACTCTGTCTTTTGTAATTAGTTACGTAACAGAAGTATTTGATGAACAGCTTGACGATGAACAACACTCCCTCTATCGCTCCAGGTGATACCAGGAATATTACGAGTTCGTTTACATAAAGGAGTTCAGGTGAGGCGTTAACCACGGCTTTACCGTCACAAACATTTTAAATCACATTGTCACGTTCCATTGATAAGGTTCACCAGTGACGTCATTCTAGGATAATTCTAGGATTGGTCAAAGTTTGGTTTACATAAACCGATGATTTTGGGAGGGAGTGAGAGGGAATTATATATGTAATTGGTGTCCATCTTATTGAGTTCTGGAGGGATTTTCATCATTCTTTCCCATACTCGATCGCAGTTTCCTGCTTTAACGAGGAGCGCCAAGAACAGACGGAGGCCACATACCTGTTCTCTCTCGTCTCATGATACACTAATGACATCCCATCTTTATCATGCCACAAGAAAACTAATACAAGATTTAGACTTGTGGGTTAGTGTCTCTCATGGACGTCCTCACAATCCAGGGTTTTTCAGGATTTATCATGATATTTTTCAATTTACTCTTTTTATCTCCACGGGGATAAGTGAATATCATAATCTCTTATATCCTTCCCCGATTTGTGTGGCTTTTCCTAATCACAGGTTTCGCCCGTTTACATCGCCTTACCTCAACACTTAGCTATAAACTTGCATTTCTCTAAAGCGAGACAGGCTTTCGTTGAACTAAAAGCTAGACCTTTGCGAAAAATCAGTCTCCTTTGTGTCATAGTACTGAACTATAGCTAGATTGAGCCCTTATATTGTTTTTTTTTCAAGAGAGAAATCAGATGATATGTCTCCAGGAGACGACGTGGCATTGATAAGAAAGACTGAGTAAGGAAGGTATATAATGCTCGGCGACCTGGAGTGGGTCGCACTGCCATCGAGCTCGAGACACAGTCGCCACCTTCACTCCAGCTGTGTCTTGGGTACTTCAAGTACCAGAACAGCATTTTTTTGTTTCCTTTACAACGTGAAGAATATCCCGGAGGTCCTTGACTACATCATCTCGGCAGTAAGAGAACAGCTCGGGAAGACACTATGGCGGGCACAGACCAGGTCTCCCGATATCTTTGGCTCTTGTTGGTAGGAACAGCTTGCCTCTCTCATGGGGCATTGGCAAGTGAGTTATCTTATTTGAATATCATTATCGTTCTTGTCAATAACTATCTACTGCCTGATGGTCGTGAAGCCAACGTCCACACACACACACACACACACAGTTGTTATGTTCTATGAATCATGAAATCAAAACTGACGTTTTTTTTTTTTTTAATTCATTCTTTCATGAATCGTGTCAAAAATCTCATGGCCAAACTTACGGTGGTGTTCCAGGAACGCCGCTGAACACTTTGAACGACAGTGTGTGCCTCACCCTCAAGTGTGGCGAGACCGATGCCTTCTACGCTCATCCGTCATACTGCAGCCTATACGTCCATTGCGTCAGCGGCGTACCTCACATCAAGGTAGGAGTGGACACAAGGCAAGGACAACAACGTGGGGAGAGAGAGAGAGAGAGAGAGAGAGAGAGAGAGAGAGAGAGAGAGAATTAATAAGGGGAAGATGAGCTTGAATTGTCTGGGAAAGTGTAAGAGACTACATGGGTGTTAAATGTAAAATATGAAACCTTTCTAGGTACAGACAAACTTAGATTAACTACACAAAATTGGAGTATAATAGGACATTTCTTTTGTGGATGATGATGTAAACATCAGGATAAATGTCTCCTAACATCAAAATCTAGCAGGGTTTACTAAATACAAAGTTACTTATGATCATTAATTGATCGACCCTATCCAGAGGTGTCCGTCCAACCTGCACTACAATGCGAAGCTGGGCTCATGTGACCTACCTGAAGCAGCTCACTGCGTCCCTTTCAAGAAGCCGTGTGAGTTGGATCACCCTTATGTAGCAGGTGGTCAAGAAGACAGGAAGGTGTCCTGTGACTGTGTGGGCACCTGTACTAAACCGCATCCCCACAGCTGTCATGACTACTATCACTGTGACATTGTGAGTCTGCCCGTCTTGGGTTACAGTATCCGTTAAACATTATCATAAATTGAAGATTACAAATTTCTGAGCTTATGGGTGAGTGAAATCGACTCAATCGAAATTAAAACATTCAAACAAGCTTACTTTCCGTGGTCACTGCTGAGTCTTGAGTTCACCTTGTTTTTCCAACTTTATGATTTTTTTTTCTACCTTTCGTCTGTGCTTTGCTTCTATTCCCCCTCAGCTATTAACATTGAAGTTTATCTTATATAACAAAATAAACACACGATGAAATGAGTGTCCTCGCTTCCCCTTTTCCATTGGTAACAGATATACATGCTTGTTTATGAGACCTCTGGAAGCAGACCTACGACATTTCTTTAAAACATTTTGGGAAGAAAATTAATTAAATGAAGTGATATAACGAGTTAGATACATCACACATGAAGTCGGAACATGCAAAAAATTATTAATTTCATTGCAATAATATAGTCCGTTCTGGCAATTTAATGTCTACTCTTGCATCTACAGTTCACTCATTCTTCTTGAATACCGATTATCTGTTTTTCAGATAACAGTCATATATTCAGTATGATTTATATCAGCTGTCAGAACAGAAATGTATGTGTCATGATATTTACTGGTTCATTCCGTCGACTCATATGTTCATTCAAGCATTTATAGTCCATTCCAGTCCTTGCCACCTGTCGATATAACCTGATGACCTTCCTGAGGAATGATCTCCCCTCTTACCCAAACTTCTTCCTCGACTAATCTCCCTTTCAGCCCACATCTCCCTCATGGTCAGAGGTCTACCCTCCCTTATGGTCAGTGGTCCACGCCTTTACGGCCATTGGCCTATACCTCCCTTAAAGTCAGAGTCCAGTGTGACTCATACCTACTCTGTCAATCTCATGCGGCCCACATTTTACGTCAATCTTCCCTGTAGCCCACACTTCCATCAGGGTCAGTCTCCCGTGAGATCCATACTTCCCTCATGGTCAGTCTAACCTGAAACCCATACCTTCCATAGGGTAAGTCTTCCTTGTGACACACACTTCCCTCAAGGTCAGTCTCCCTTATGATCCCACACTTCCTTCAGGGCCAGTCTTTCTTGTGGCCCACAATTCCCTTAGGTTCTGACTCCCTTGTAGCCCACACCTTCCTCAGGGTCAGTCTCTTGTGGCCCACACTTCCCTTAAGGTCAGTCTCCTTTGTGACCCACACTTCCTTCAGCGTCAGTCTCCCTTGTGGCCTACACTTCCCTCAGGTTCTGTCTCCCTTGTGGCTCACACCTCCCTCACGGTCAGTCTTTCTTGTGACCCACACTTCCCTCAGGGTCAGTCTTCCTTATGGGCCACACTTCCCTCAGGTTCAGTCTCCCTTGTGGCCCACACCTCCCTCAGGGTCAGTCTCCTTTGTGACCCACACTTCCTTCAGGGTCAGTCTCCCTTGTGGTCCACACTTCCCTCAGGGCCAGTCTCCCCTGTGGCCCAGACCTCCCTTAAGGTGAGTTTCCCTTGTGAACCACACTTCCCACATGGCCAGTCTCCCCTGTGGCCCACAATTTATGTCAGTTTTCCCTTTAACCCATACTTCCCTCAGGGTCGGTCTCCCCTGTGACCCACAGTTCCATTTAGGTCAGTCTCTTGAGGCCCATATCTTTCTAGTACTCAGTCTTCCATGTGGCCCTAATCTTCCATTGGGGTCAATCCCCCCGGTGGCACCACACTTCCCTCAGACAGTCTCCCCTGTGGCCCACAGCTTCCTCAGACTTAGTCTCTCCTGTGGCCCACAGCTTCCTCAGACTTAGTCTGTCCTGTGGCCCACAACTTCCTCAGACTCAAGTCTCCTTCGTGGACCACACCTCCATAAGGGTCATTCTCCCTTTAGGCCACAGTTTCATTTAGGTCAGTCTCTTGAGGCCCATATCTTTCTAGTACTCAGTCTTCCATGTGGCCCTAATCTTCCATTGGGGTCAATCCCCCCGGTGGCACCACACTTCCCTCAGACAGTCTCCCCTGTGGCCCACAGCTTCCTCAGACTTAGTCTCTCCTGTGGCCCACAGCTTCCTCAGACTTAGTCTCTCCTGTGGCCCACAACTTCCTCAGACTCAAGTCTCCTTCGTGGACCACACCTCCATAAGGGTCATTCTCCCTTTAGGCTGGCCCAAAGCTCCTGTAAGTCCAGTCTTCCCTGTGGCCCACATTTCTCACAAAGTCTCCCCTGTTACCCAATCTTCCCATAAGTTCAGTCTCTCCATGTGATTCATACCTCCCACAGTGATTCCTAACCTTTCATTGTTTATCCATCACATCAAAGAGACATCAATCATTAAATACACTGTTATTCAACTGCAAGACGTTGTTTGCGTGTATTGATGGCTTTGGACATAGAATGTTTACATTCAAATATCAGCATATGTTTCTAAGGTGAAATAACCTGACAGTGTCATAAACAATGACATGAGAGTGGTCTATCCCTCAGTATCCCACACTGGGCATAGCCATGCTTCACTTATCACACAGCTAACCCTGTTCTCCTTATCTTTGGTACCTCACACTGTTGTCTGGATTCTTAAAATCTTCCATTTTTAAGATATTCTACTATTTTTCACACAGGATACCAAACAAATGCCTATTTCATTTTGATTACACATTCATTTTCCTTGTCTCATACATCACATCACCTGAAAACTGTGAGTGCCTCAGCCACTGATGGAATACTTCTCATTGACAAACAAAATGTTACCAAAATATGTCTAACTTAGTCATATAAGCTTTATTGGCATTGCCAGAGGGTTTTAATAATTTTTCTTCCTACTTGACACCAACCCCATGGTATCCTGGCTCAACCACTTCTTCCTTTGGTAATGCTCTCAGTCTACGCATGGCTCACATGTTTGATAAACTTCATATCAAGGAGTCTTCTCATTTCATTCACTGGTCTCAGCTCAAGAATCTTTAGTTCAAAGATTTCAGAATTATATCATAATCGGCAGAAAATTCAAGTAGGCCTATTGATTGGAAAAAATACTGCCTACTTAGCATGCATCCAGCAGATCAAATCTTTCTTTCTTGGAGGGACTGTATCACTGCAGCAAATTCATAGTGGAGCAAAATGTTTAAACCAATAATCCAGGTCAATCTGCTGCTCTTCCTAAATGCAAGATACAAGCTCCTCACTTATCAATCATACTGGCAAACGTAAAGTCCCCTCCTTCCCACTCCCCTTTCAGTTGATTTAAGGCATCAGTTGCCAGTGCTGTTTCAGCTAACATAAAAGAGTCTTCATAAGTAGAAAAATAAAAATCTGATAAATGATTTTTAGAATATGGACATGTATTCCCGCCTCCAAGGTTTGGACCTGTGGCATGTTTGGCTGCTGCTTCACACAGTCTCTTTGTTGAGACTAGCTGTTCAGGGAGTGGCTGTTATGATGGCTTGTTCTTCCCTTGAATAGCTAAGCTGTGAAATTCTCTTCCTTCTTTAGTTTTTCCCTCTTCATGTACAAACACCTTTAAAGCCTTGATCAATTTCCTACCCAAGAAGGCTTTGACTAAGACATGTTTTGCCCATGTCATTTTGGGTACTGAAGATAATATCAAGTGAATCTCTAAATGTAAAACAATTAATATATTTAATTTCTTCATATATCAGCAATCTACTATATAAATCAATTATTTCATAATTCTTCAGTTGTCTCTTTACTATCTGTTTACCGGTATATAGAATGATTTGTCATTATCCCTTCCTTGATAATGAACAGATTCATCTATGAGAATGTAAAAGTTAAGTGAACCTCCTGCAGGTAGGGCTGGCGCACTTGACAGAATGTCCCAGTCATCTGGTGTACAATGCCAGGCTGGAGCAATGTGATAAACCTGAAAACACCAAGTGCCATCAGGCTTCTTCCTGCTCCTGTGACAACTGCCGCTACCCAGCAGCAGATCAGTGTTCCTCCTTCTGGCAATGTAAGTACAGTTGCACAGATCTTAATGTGTTGTCACTATGCACTAGTAATGTTATGTATGTATGTTAGCCCTTAAAGACATCACCTATACAAAGAGTAAGGTCTGATTGTGCTATCTTTCCAAGTCATTCTGGTTACTATAACATGGTCTGGTAGTGACGTAACCAAATCTCAGGCAGTCTGTAAGAGTGCATATACAAATGCATGATACATCTCCAGCTCGAAGTCTAAGTTTAGTGCAAATGAAATCTCTCCAAGTGTGATCACAGTCCAAGATTTAGCAAAGCCAGTGTTTGGACACTAAACTTTGAAAGCTACAAGGCAAACATTTGTATAGATATATGAAATAGCCTCACTTTTGACTATGACCTAACTGATGAAACTAATAGTATCACCAATCATATTATCAAAGGGGATTCAGATAAACTAATGATCTCTAAGTACAGCATGATCATGTGTATTACAAGCATGTACAGATTGCAATGCCAACCTCAAATCTGAGTTGTGGGTGAGCAAAATTACAAATCTATACACCTTACAACTTTCATAAAATCCAGCGTTTTGCAGGAGTAAAAACTAATAAATATATATATGAAGGTTTAGGACCTACATTAAAAAGAATGCATGACACTAATATTTCAGATATAGTCCATTTCTGAATTTTAAATTCTAGCAAACACATAGTTTAAGTTCTTTCCTTAACCTAATATAAAAATCTGTGATATTCGTAATCTCTACAACATTTATCAAAAATTTAACGGTCCATAATGCCTGATAAACAGAATATAAATGTTAGGATATATGCACACATATATCTGAAGATGAAAGCCAGCAAAGTGGCAGGTTTGGAATTTATCAAAAAAGAGAGTAACTGTGTTGGTGATTGGTTGTTAAGGATATTCAATGTATGTATGGATCATGGTGAAGTGCCCTAGAATTGGCAGAATGCATCCATAGTGCCATTGTACAAAGACAAAGGGGATAAAGGTGACTGTTCAAATTACATAGCCATAAGTTTCTTGAGTATTCCTGGGAAATTATATTGGAGGGTATTGATTGCGAGGGTGAAGGCATGTACAGAGCATCAGATTGAGGAAGTTCAGTGTGGTTTCATAAGTGGTAGAGGATGTGTGGATCAGGTGTTTGTATGTAGAAATACTTAGAAAAACAGATGAATTTGTATGTAGCATTTATGGATCTAGAGAAGGCATATGATAGGGTTGATAGAGATGCTTTGTGGAAGGTTTTAAGAGTGTATAGTGTGGGAGGTAAGTTGCTAGAAGCAGTGAAAAGTTTTTACCAAGGATGTAAGGCATGTGTACAAGTAGGAAGAGAGGAAAGTGATTGGTTCCCACTGAATACTGGTTTGTGGCAGGGGTGCATGATGTCTCCATGGTTGTTTAATTTGTCTGTGGATGGGGTGGTTAGGGAGGTGAATGCAAGGGTTTTGGAGAGAGGGGCAAGTATGCAGTCTGTTGAAGATGAGAGGGCTTGGGAAGTGAGTCAGTTTTTGTTCACTGATGATACAACGCTGGTGGCTGATTCAGGTGAGAAACTGCAGAAGTTGGTGACTGAGTTTGGTAAAATGAGTGAAAGAAGAAAGTTGAGAATAAATGTGAATAAGAGCAAGGTTATTAGGTTCAGTAGTGGTGAGGGACAAGTTAATTGGGAGGTAAGTTTGAATGGAGAAAAACTGGAGGAAGTGAAGTGTTTTAGGTATCTGGGAGTGGACTTAGCAGCGAATGGAACCATGGAAGTGGAAGTGAGTTGCACGATGGGGGAAGGGGCAAAGGTTCTGGGAACGATGAAGAATGTGTGGAAGGTGAGAAAGTTATCTCAGGGAGCAAAAATGTGTATGTTTGAAGGAATAGTGGTTCCAGTTATGTTATATGGTTGCAAGGCATGGGCTATAGACAGGGGGTGCAGAGGAGGGTGGATGTGTTGGAAATGAAATGTTTGAGGACAATATGTGGTGTGAGGTGGTTTGATGAGTAAGTAATGAAAGGGTAAGAGAGATGTGTGGTAATAAAAAGAGTGTGGTTGAGAGATCGGAAGAGTGAGTGTTGAAATGGTTTGAACACATGGAGAAAATGAGTGAAGAAAGATGACAAAGAGGATATATGTGTCAGAGGTGGAGGGAAGAAGGAGAAGTGGGAGACTAAATGGAGGTGGAAGGATGGAATGAAAAAGATCTTGAGCAATCAGGGCCTGAACTTACAGGAGTATGAAAGATGTGCAAGGAACAGAGTAAATTGGAATGATGTGGTATACCAGGGTCGATGTGCTGTCAGTGCATTGAACCAGGGCATGTGAAGCATCTTGGGTAAACCATGGAAAGTTCTGTGGGGCCTGGATGTGGAAAGGGAGCTATGGTTTCGGTGCATTACAAATGAAAGCGAGGGACTGAGTGTGAACGAATCATGGCCTTTTTCATCTTTTCCTGGTGCTGCCTCTCTGGAGGGGGGAGGGGGCAATGCTATTTCATGTGTGGCGGGGTGGCAATGAGAGTGGGTGAAGGCAGCAAGTATGAATATGTACATGTGTATGTATGTATATGTCTGTGTATGTACATGTATGTATACATTGAAATGTTTATGTATGTTTGCTTTGAAGAATGTATGTGAGAAATACTTAGAAAAGCAAATGGATTTGTATGTAGCATTTATGGATCTGGAGAAGGCATATGATAGAGTTGATAGAGATGCTCTGTGGAAGGTATTAAGAATATATGGTGTGGAAGGCAAGTTGTTAGAAGCAGTGAAAAGTTTTTATCGAGGATGTAAGGCATGTGTACGTGTAGGAAGAGAGGAAAGTGATTGGTTCTCAGTGAATGTAGGTTTGCGGCAGGGGTGTGTGATGTCTCCATGGTTGTTTAATTTGTTTATGGATGGGGTTGTAAGGGAGGTAAATGCAAGAGTCCTGGAAAGAGGGGCAAGTATGAAGTCTGTTGGGGATGAGAGAGCTTGGGAAGTGAGTCAGTTGTTGTTCGCTGATGATACAGCGCTGGTGGCTGATTCATGTGAGAAACTGCAGAAGCTGGTGACTGAGTTTGGTAAAGTGTGTGGAAGAAGAAAGTTGAGAGTAAATGTGAATAAGAGCAAGGTTATTAGGTACAGTAGGGGTGAGGGTCAAGTCAATTGGGAGGTGAGTTTGAATGGAGAAAAACTGGAGGAAGTGAAGTGTTTTAGATATCTGGGAGTGGATCTGTCAGCGGATGGAACCATGGAAGCGGAAGTGGATCATAGGGTGGGGGAGGGGGCGAAAATTTTGGGAGCCTTGAAAAATGTGTGGAAGTCGAGAACATTATCTCGGAAAGCAAAAATGGGTATGTTTGAGGGAATAGTGGTTCCAACAATGTTGTATGGTTGCGAGGCGTGGGCTATGGATAGAGATGTGCGCAGGAGGATGGATGTGCTGGAAATGAGATGTTTGAGGACAATGTGTGGTGTGAGGTGGTTTGATCGAGTAAGTAACGTAAGGGTAAGAGAGATGTGTGGAAATAAAATGAGCGTGGTTGAGAGAGCAGAAGAGGGTGTTTTGAAATGGTTTGGGCACATGGAGAGAATGAGTGAGGAGAGATTGACCAAGAGGATATATGTGTCGGAGGTGGAGGGAACGAGGAGAAGAGGGAGACCAAATTGGAGGTGGAAAGATGGAGTGAAAAAGATTTTGTGTGATCGGGGCCTGAACATGCAGGAGGGTGAAAGGAGGGCAAGAAATAGAGTGAATTGGAGTCATGTGGTATACAGGGGTTGACGTGCTGTCAGTGGATTGAAGCAAGGCATGTGAAGCGTCTGGGGTAAACCATGGAAAGCTGTGTAGGTATGTATATTTGCGTGTGTGGACGTGTGTATGTACATGTGTATGGGGGGGGGGGGTTGGGCCATTTCTTTCGTCTGTTTCCTTGCGCTACCTCGCAAACGCGGGAGACAGCGACAAAGTATAAAAAAAAAAAAAAAAAAAAAAAATTTTTTCCAAAAGAAAGAACAGAGAAGGGGGCCAGGTGAGGATATTTCCTCAAAGGCTCAGTCCTCTGTTCTTAACGCTACCTCGCTAACGCGGGAAATGGCGAATAGTGTGAAAGAAAAGAAAAAGAAATGTGCATGTATGGGTGATAATGTATATATATATACATGTATATGTGGGTGGGTTGGGCCATTCCTCATCTGTTTCCTTGCACTATCTCGCTGATGCAGGAGGCGGTGATTAAGTATAATAAATAAATAAATCAATATATGCACACATATACACGTGGGATGCACTTTGATTCTCACACCTGGCTGAGACCCAAAAAATAAGTACAATTCTGAAATACTACTAAGTTTGATAAAAATTTAACAATCAAGATGAGGTTGTGATTAAACATTACAGTTCAAGTCTCATATAGAAACTTACGTAAAAATGTGTGAATGTACTCCACCTTCAAACCCAAATAGAAGGTCTGTGATGTTATCAACTTTAGTAACCAGAACAACTCGTCTCAATGTGATATAGTAAAGCTACTCACCATAAACTAATTCTTTTTTTTCTACAAATACAAATTTGCTCCACATTTGAACCTGAATTCCCTAAAATCTAACACTATTTGTAAAGAAAGTGATTCACATCTTATGTTTAGGACACATAGAAAGAGTTACGGTTAAATAGTTTAACCACATATTCATAGTAAAGCATAATTACAACAAATAATATTACCACTCATATGAAATGACAACATAACTTGGTAAACCTTGGAAATAGGTTTTATAGTCTGAGATGCAATTATATGTGGATGTATAAATATGTTACCTGGCTCCACCTTCACCATCTTCATACCGGTATTAGTTATCCCCCTGAGAAACACAAATGAAAAAATTAATTTTATGAAGCCTTCAGTTAGACAAACTAACAAAAAATATCTACAGACAGACAGCAGACAATAGCCTGACAGCCAAGAGTGTCATGACTTTATGTATTTCCCCTTGATTTAGGGAATATCAATATTACAGGATGGTAGAGGGCATTAAGCCATGTCTTTCACTACTAACCTATAAAAGTGATGGCGAACATTTATTCTTCAGGTGAAAAGGGTAAAGCAGCCAAACACTCCTGCAGCAATGGCCTCCTCTTCAATCGAGACACTGGCCTGTGTGACTATGCCATCAATGTGGACTGCACCTCTGGAGCATGGGATGTGGGCTCGTTCGTGGAGTCCAGCTGCATAGACCGCCGCAGGGACTGTGATACCTTTGTTCAAGAGGGTGGATGTGACTGTCACAAAGATAACTGTGACTGGCAGACATTTGTTCTGACAAACTGTCCCAGATCATGTGGCAAATGCAAAGAGGGCACAACCATGGTAAAGAGAAAGAGAGGCAGTAGTGAATCTAGTAGCAGTGAATCAAACGAATCTGGTAGTAGTGAATCTAACAGCAGTGAATCTGGAGGTGATGGAAGTGGAGAAGGTGGTGATAGTGAAAGTGGAGAAGGTGGTAATGGTGGAAGTGGAGAGGGTGGAAGTGGAGAAGGTGGTAATGGTGGAAGTGGAGAGGGTGGTCATGGTGGAAGTGGAGAAGGCAGTAATGGTGGAAGTGGAGAAGGTGGTAATGGTGGAAGTGGAGAAGGTGGTGCTGGTGGAAGTGGTGAAGGTGGTGATGGTGAAGATGGAGGCAGTGGTGATGGTGGAAGTGGAGGAGGTGATGGCAGTGGTGATGGAGGTAATGGAGGTGGTAGTCAGTGTAAGGATGCAGTGCATGACTGTAGTCTCTGGGCAGCCAATAATGACTGTGTCTGTAAAGCAACTGATGGTGATTGCTCATGGCAAGTCTATGTTGCCTCAGCCTGCCCCAAGAGTTGTGGCTTGTGTGAAGGACCTTCTGGTGGTGGTGATGGAGGTGATGGTAGTAATGGAGGTGGTGATGGTAACAATGGTGGAGATAGTGGCAATGGAGGCACCATTGATGGTTGCGTTATTGACTGTTCAACAGGCCATTACTTCCCTCACCCAAATGACTGTCGTAAGTTCATCCAGTGTGCACCCTATGGACCACAAGAAATGCCATGTGCCCTAGGTACTGTCTGGGATCAAAATAAACTCACCTGTAACCATGAACTGATAACACCTTGTGTTATTGGAAATTACTCAACTCCTGATGGCAAACCATGTGGAGGAGGGGTTGGTGAAGCTAGTGGTCAGAGCTGAATGGAGATAGAAATGGTGCCATAAGTATCGTAGGTAGATATTGAGGTTGATATGATGATGGTACCAATGATAATTGTGGCTACAGTGGCAGCAGAAATGATGTTGGAAGTAAGGGTAGTAGTAATGGTGACTATCATAAATCTAGAAAATGCAGATGAAAAATTATACATTTCTAAAAGAAATCTGTGCACACAAAGGAGAAGAATCTTATGATAAAGAGAGGTGGGGTCATGATAGACATTCAACAACAGAACATTAATAGGAAATAAAAAAAAGACACCCAAAACTAGGATGGTGGTACGGTCAGGTAATTAGATACATATACAACTTATGATCCCATATGCTATAAAGTGAATATAACCATCTCCAAATTACCACATTGCAGATTCTTCCTCAGATCAAACATTGATATACACTGGCCATATTTCTCCAATTTTCAGGAGAATAAGATTTTCTTGATTCTACAGTTGTGTTTTACATCAGTATTACAAAATGAATCCTGGTCACCCCATGTGAGAGCAGTAGCTGATGTTTTCCTGAAAAAAATTGCATTTGTAAAGCAGATTGACAAATATAATAAAATACTAAATATTATTCATATGATTTCCTACCAAATTTGCTGACCTATGTGAATCTTACTTCTGTGTTTGAAGTGTTATATGATACCGTGTCATTCACAGAATGCTTGACATTTTCAGGCACACCTGACAAACCATTCTTAACTCTCACCTATCTCAAAACTTTATAACAATCTTAATGAGTGATTTTTAGTAATGAAGTAGTAATAGCACATGTATTTTGAGATAAAACTGAAAAAATTATTGAAAAAATTACAAGTACAGGATAATTGTACTGATGCCAATCCTACTTAGTGGGCATAAGACACAACAGAAGTGTTTTCATGTTCTCATGGCAAATGTTGTGAGTCTGATGTATTAAATTGATCTATCATTATGATTTTCATACTTTTTTTTTTTTTTGGCAACTTTAGATGATATTCTCAGGACAATAGCATCTACAAAAAAAAAACTCTTTCAGACATACTTTGAGTTATATGACCAGTTATTAATCTACTACATTTCTACAGCAGGGATTTACAACCATCATTCAATAATGGGAGTTAAAAGTTAAGTTACAAACTATCTAAGTTTGTATAGATATGGTGAGAAAGAAAAATTATCTGAAACAGTTAACATATATCTAATTTTGGGTATATTTCATACTCATGATAAATGGAGAAGAAAAGTCATATACATTGGGTCACTGATTTATAATTCATCCATATATACAGAGTGTGTTTTTTAATGTGCCATTATGTATTTATGCTTACAGGGAAGAAATTTTACATTTATGGGACCCCATCTCATAACTTCTTTCCTGTTGCCATGACAATGAATTTGTCATGGGACTTATGTGGACACAACACAGTTTTTTTTTAAGTATTACATTTACATAAGTATCAATCCTTCTTCTATTAGAAACCAGCTTTTGGGAGCAAAGACGAAAGTAATACCTACAGAAGAGGAAAAGTAAACCAACATTGCAGTGTAGGGTAAGTGGGTCAAGTTTTGAGGTTAGCCTGGGATAGTTGATAAGTCTGACCACTTTAGACTCAACTCTGTCAAGTAAAGATGCAATGCTAGAGCCACCCCACCCCAAATATGAGAGCAGTACTCCATACAAGGACAGTTCAATCCTTAGAATAGATGGAGCAACTGATCAGGACAGAAATTTCAACATCTAAACAGGTCTCCCAGTTTCTTGGAGGTTTCCAAGAGAGTGTGGTTGTTACAGTAATTACAAGCACATTTCTCGAGTCGAGGTGGAAATACAGGTCTATCAAAGGAGAGAGGAAAGTTGAGAAATTTTTGATAAAAGGTCAAAAACTAGGTCTTGGATGCATTAAACTTAACCAAATTTTGTCTAGCTATTCTGTTCTGTTCTATATCTCTGATGTTTCTTCCCTTCTGGAACTCCCTCACAGGGGGTGGCCGTAGCAATTGAGTCTCCATAACTAGAGAACTGCAGAGCCGCTTCTTACCCTTTAATAACTCACCCTTAACAGGGCACTGGCAGAGGGATAGTCTAGTGCAGTGTTTGCAGAGGCTCCTAATTAATGTTCCTACTGACTACTTCTACCTAATGCTCCTGCCTCATGTTCCTACCAACTACTTCTACCTAATGTTTCCACCTAAAGCTCCTACCAGCTGCTTCTATCTATCGCTCCTACCATTTTGCCAAAAGGCAGGGCTAGCACACAGTGCTCACCACATGAAAATCTAGAATTATGAAGAATGACTCTGTGAATTAAAGCTTTGTCAAGTATTATGTGTAAAAAGGAGAGATTGTATGTTCATGGAAAGAATGCCAGTAGTCCACATATATTTCATGTTGGGCAAACTGGTGAGGATCTTTATGTTAGACTTAAGTGACACATAGTATAAGAACAGGAAAAGAATCAAATGCTTTGTTTAATCAAGTTAAAAATTATGACCATTGTATTTACTGGAGGAAAGCCAAGTCAATTATTAACTGTAACACCATTATCACAAGAAATATCACTGAACCTTCTATTATCAAATACACAAAGAATTGTAACAATATTAGTGAAGGTCTATATACACTTAGCTTTGTCATATGCAAAATTTCTAAACTTCTCTTTCCTGCCTACATAATAAAAAAATTTTGACATGCACAATGCCAAACCTGAACACCTATGGTGTCATAACTATGTCTCTTCTTTGTATATCAACTGATTGTTCTACATCTTCAATCTCATTCTTGTATCTCCCTAGGTGAACTTATCGCGTTTCTTTTTCCTTGTGGTTATATGCATATATATATATATATATATATATATATATTTTGAGTGATCGGGGCCTGAACATGCAGGAGGGTGAAAGGCGTACAACAAACAGAGTGAATTGGAATGATGTGGTATACTGGGGTATACCACACATATCTCTAAGCCTTTCATTTCTTACTCGATCAAACTGCCTCACACCACATATTATCCTCAAACATTTTATTACCAACACATCCTCCCTCCTCTGTACAACCCTATCTATGGCCCATGCCTTGCATCCACATAATATTGTTGGCACCACCATTCCTTCAAACATACCCATTTTTGCTCTACTCCCACACATTCTTCATTGCTCTAAGAACCTTCGCCCCCTTCCCCACCTTGTAACTTACTTCCGCTTCCATGGTTCCATCCACTGCGAGGTCCACTCCCAGATAGCTGAAACACTTCACTTCCTACAATTTTTCTCCATTCAAACTTAAATCCCAATTAACTTGTTCCTCAACCCTACTGAGCCTATTGACCTTGCTCTTATTCACATTTGCACTCAATTTCTCCTTTCACACACATTTCCAAACTCAGTCACCAACCTCTGCAGTTTCTCACTCAAGTCAGCCATGAGCACCATATCATCAGCGAACAACAACTGACTCTTTTCCCAAGCCCTCTCATCCACAACAGACTGCATACGTGCCCCTCTCTCCAAAACTCTTGCATTCACCTCCCTAACCACACCATCCATAAACAAATTATTCAACCATAGAGACATCATGCACCCCTGCTGCAAACTCAACTGAAAATATCTAAAAATGTTAATCAAGATGATGACCCAGCAAAATTACTTATCATAAAGAAACAGTGCATGTGGTCTTGGAATTATCTTTAATGCCTGGAGAAGGTCTAAAATTATCTTAGTGTTGGTTACTACTTGACTTTGTTGGCCTCAATGACCCTGGCAGTTGATAGGCCATATGTCCAAAAACCAACCAGCCAGCAACTCATACGTTAGGTAAAACATAATGCTTAAACCTCATGAATCATTTAGAAATATGGCCTTGATTTATCCTACTAATATCCATAGCAGGTAATAACTTTTAGAGGTGTATTAACCACAATTATGTTCCTAATGTACAAATACCAATTCTATTCCCTTATGAAAGTTCCCTGGAAATGATAAATCTAAACTTACAAAACAAATCTGAGCATCTGCATTCTTTATACTTAAAGTATGCTTACCATAGCGAGCAAGAATTACTCATTTAATGATACTCAAGTAAGGTAAAAGGTGAACACTTTATTAAAATAACTTCTCAACTTACATGATCATCGCTATACAATACATGATTGAAATAAATTATCCAACCAAAACTTGCATACTGAGCCAGCACTTCACTAATTGTCATACTGAATTCCTCTAACCTAGATATCTATCTCTTCTTTCTGCCCAACCCACACATGGACTGCTGGCATTCTGTCCACAAACACACAGTCTTAGTCTTTCCTTGTCACAAAAATAACAGTTAAAGACAATCAACTCCCACAACTCATTCTTTGCAACTCTAGGTTTTTCTAAAATAGAGCACTATGCACTAGCCCTGCATTTTTGCATAATGGTAAGAGCATTAATAGAAGTAGTAGGTATGAATATTCATAGGAGCACTAGGTATAAACATCAGGTAAAAGTATTAGGTAGGAACATTAGGTGGAAGCATTAGGTAAAAGTAGTAGGCTGAAACATTAGGCAAGAACATCAGGTAGACACATAGGTAAAAATAGTCAGCAGGAGTATTAGACAGACACATTGGTAAAAGTAGTTGGTAGGAAAATTAGGTAGGAGCCTCTGAAAATGCTGCGCTGGAGTTACCCTTTGTCAGAGGCCTGTTAAGGGTGAGGCACTAAAGGATAAGAAGTGGCACAGGAGTTAACCAATTATGAAGTCTCTATTGCCTTGGTCACCCCCTTGGGGAAGTCCCTGAAAGCAACAGGCATCAGAGATACAGACAGAACTACAATTTTAATATCAGAATCTATCACACAGAAAGCATCTGAGTAGACAAAAATACTAAATCATCTCTACATTTTCTCTAAACTACTCTATAATATGTAAAATCCTGCAGAAAGTCTTTAATGAAAATCTATCTATCAATCTACTGTCAGCATTACAATCATTATTCAGTGGGGGTGATCAGGTACACAGATCCTCGGCAATATCATTTATATAATTTTTTCCCTTTCTAATCATCAACCCATATCCATGAATGTCTGCACTTACAAATGCTTCTCCTACTTCTCATTTTACATAATAAACTGATGTGCCAACTGAGACTAAGGTCTCCATTTACATCACTTTCACACAAAATAATTCCATATGCATTCCATCCCCAGCCACACCACTAACATCTTCTGCAGGAATATCTACAGCCTTAATCAAACAATACAGTGTATCTATCTATCCATCACTATTCCTCTTTCACGGCTGCACACCTTAAAATCTAGACACAAATTAACATTTCTAACATAGAAAATTCTGTAGACCTTTTAGCAAACAGATAACAGCTTGCTTTTTGTATTTCAAGAAAGAAAATTAGAAAAATAAGCAACACTTATGTAAGGCAAATTTCATCACTGAAGGATAAAATCCATAAAAGGTAACAGAAAAAGAATATATTTACCCAAGCAAGATGACTTTTTCATTTCCTACATAGTTATGCTAACGTGACTCCTCTTCAAGCAGAAGTCACAGAAACTACAGTGAAAAAAAAATCTGCAACTTTACACACAAGATCGATTATCCACAGATGTCACTAGGAACGTAATCATGTAGCTATAAATAAGATTGTACTTCATAGTCACCCATAAATAGTGAAGGTGAAATAGCAACATCATAGTGGAAACCTAGATTTAAGCAGCAATTATTAATCATTTTCACATTAAAAGAAACAATTACAATTGTATTACTAATAAAATTTTTGTTGAAAATAAAGTTATGTTTTTCATTTATTCATATAAACAATGCACTATCAGTGTAAATGATGAGTAAATACATCAATAATGAATATAGATATATGAATTACTTACATGTAAAAAATATGTATGTCATATACATGGGATACATGAAATCACACCTGGTGAAAAAAATAAGTATGTCAAGTGTTTACATGTATGTATACTGATTTCACACCTAAAAAAAGATAATCATTATACATTTACATGAATATGGATGACCTATGCTGCCATCAAGAATATTACTGTATACTACTTTCTTGGCATTTTCTTCAGTGATATACAATATAAAGACATTTTTTGGGGGAAAAATTTATTTTTGGAATCTTATTTTTCTTTCTTTTGCATATGGGGCAATAAACTTTGCAGAAGGAGTGTATGATGAACGAGTCAAGCTTTGTACATGTCTCTATCTTGAGTTGGTAAGTAAGGTAACAAACAATCCATATTCAATCATGTCTGATGTAGAGAACAAGTGGACCTGTGCAGGGAGTGGAAAGATTCTTATTCTTCAGAATGGGTTTGATTAAGTTATGCTGTGTGGCTGCACACACAGTAAACTGGGGAAAGATTCTTATGCTTCAGAATGGGTTTGATTAACTTATGCTGTGTGGCTGCACACACAGTAAACTGGGAAGTCTAAAAATGGAGTGGTGACAAGACTTTACAAAGGGAATCATCTACCTGGAGTAGCTGTAAACCCAATACAAAAAAGACACTTGTCATTGTGGGCCCAGCTTTACATATTTCTAAAGATGATGGACCTTAAGTGTCTTGCAACATCAAAAGTTGTGGGCGATTATACATGAGTAATTGCAGGGTATAATTGTTATCAAGTAGAAAAATAATCCAATAACGACAAAGCCTGTGTGTTTTTGTGAAATGGCTATACCTATGAGCTTAACTGCCATTCAGGAAGACCACTACCATGCACAAGAGGTGAACAAAGGGAATGCAGTCATGCTAACACAACAGGAAAACAGAAAAGTAATCGACAAGAAGAAGCAACTGACTGTTAAATTACACTACATATACGTAATGTACTGCAAGCAAGATTTTTATATGGTTGCGCTTAAAGTGAAAAATCAGTAAGGGATAAAGAAAATAATACTGAAACTGTCCTGTCAATAATACCGCATTTGTCTCTCACCAAGGGAAGCTCATAAGGTGAACTACTTCTGATTTATCTCTATCCTCAAGAAATGTGAAGAAAAAGCCTCCAAAATGTGTCAGCAGTAGCTGTAATCTATATAGTACCATTCCTCAATAAATGGTTTAGTAGCAACTGGTACTTCCAATGAAAATTTGCCAAAAATCTTTCTTCTGTATTTTCACTCCCATTGTTACTAAAATATTTACTGTTAAAGATTACCTCACAACTGTAAAGATTACTATTTTGAAATGTACCAGATGCACATTGGTTATTCATCAATGTCAAATTCTTCTTCATTAATATACCATTAAAGGAAATTTGATTTTCTTTTTAATTCAGTAGTAATTTGAGGCCTTAGCTATATGTGACAATTTACATTATCAATCAATAACAACCTTTTCATGTTCAACAGGAAGACATATAGGAAAACATGAAATAATGATGGGATATCTCTTCTGATCACTTGCCCTTCTAAATGTATCTCTGTTATCATGAGGTAATCCTGTGTTCTATATCTTTTCAACATATACATTAAAAAATATCTTAGTTTATGATTTCTTGTTTCATAATGATATACCTACACATACATAATACACTTTTAATAATGAAGGAAGTACACTTTTAATACAATTAAGTCATGTAAATAACAACCATGTGGTACTGTACTCTCAAAGTAAGTCAATGCAAATATAACAGATATGCTTGGCCAAATCAAACTTTTTTGAGAAAACAATTCTACTCCACAGCAATGCTTCACAAATCTAAACAGAAAAATCATCTGCTGATTAGGGGCTTCCTGGTGGCCAGCTCCAAAACCACAGGATATTCTTTAGGTACTTTCCATACTTACTTCTTGATGGCATTTAAATTTTCAGCTATGCCTGCAGAGAAAAAGACATTCGTTAACAAAAGAAAAGGGAAAAGCAATAACAGAACAACAGTAAGGTACAATGCCTTTCTTTTGCCACTATCAAAATTTAAAACCATTTTCTGATCTGCCATACTCTCATGTTTCAAAATAACTTTCAAAGAAAAATATTTGCCATCTCAAATTTTACAATAATTTCTCTTAACTACTATATTTTTCTATTCTTTTCTGCTTGTTTAATTGCTTGGGAAATCCTTAGTACTTTATGTTATCTATGAGGCACCCTTACATTCTAGAGGGACTCTGTTACACTTCATTTTGACTTATACTAGGCCTACTCTATGCAACATAACACTAGTACATTTCTGGTAGTTCTCTGGTAGTTTTCCAACATTTTCTGGACTATCTTTCTAAAGGTGGTGATCTGAAAATCACATCATCCCTCAATAAGTTCCCTCCTCATTTTGTGCTGCCTTTCTGTTGTTACCCTAATACAAAGATTATCTTCTTGTATTCATTAGGTCCAGAAAAATGATAAAACTGAGAGGGAAAAACTCTTGTAAACAGAGCCTTCAGACAGACAAAACATGTTGCTCCATACATTACTTGTTGGTTTATCCACCTAATATCCTGCATGGCCTCCGAGTTGGTGCCCAAGAAATTTCATTACATACAACTGCTCTGGGTAAACAATGAGTAAGCATATTAAATGAAAGTATACTTCTTGCTCACATGCTTCCAGAAATGTTCCATCTACTCTGAACACTGTTGTGACTTTCCACATCAACTCGTATTTCCATTTGGTGATAACAGTAATAACTAACACAAACACAGACTCTATCACATGCTTCACCAGCCTAACAAGAGAGATTAATTTTCCTGCAACACAAATTAGGTAAGTTATGGACAATATAACACTGAAATGAGCTCTGTGAATGCCTATTGTACACAGTAATACTCTACACAACAAAATATGTTGCAGTATTTCTTGAAGATATTTTAAGGCATTTATTTACTGCATATGGCTGTCCATTTAAGTTTCCCCTGCTTATTTCTTTAATTTTTTTCCCATTCTTTACAGAATGCTATGGAGCACAGCAGGAAATGGTAAACTGATGAGGAACTTGAGACCGAACCGACAGCCTTAGACTCATAAGAGATCAAAATTTTGAATAATTCTTAACTACTGAGGTATAAATGAGATTGGTGCA
Source organism: Panulirus ornatus (assembly GCF_036320965.1). Classification (NCBI taxonomy): domain Eukaryota; kingdom Metazoa; phylum Arthropoda; class Malacostraca; order Decapoda; family Palinuridae; genus Panulirus; species Panulirus ornatus. Next base: position 63,112,150 of record NC_092233.1, read on the forward strand.
CAAGCCCACCTTGGCTGACTATTTCCAGGGTTGAGACAGTACTTAAAAGGAAATGACACCCGCTGTTTTTAGCTGTTTTTCATCAACTTTTCATTTTCAGGTAATAACACAGATAAAAGTGGACAGATTAACCAAAATTAGGTCTATACTAATATTACACATCATTTATGATTTGTACTCATCATCAAAATTAGAATTTAACTATCCAAAACTGCCTTTTTTTACCTGGAAACAGGTCAAGACAAATTTAACATCCAGACTAACCTAATTTAGACTCTAATCCATACCAAATTTTGATGAATCTTCACCTAATTGGACGACATAAAATGTCACTATTTTGAATTACAATGCTAGGAATAATTCTTTATAACATAACTATGCTTCTAAATTAGTTCTGGCCTTTTAGTAATAGAATTGGGCAATTATCATTAGTATTTTTTACTTCTTTCTGTATTTTTATTATAGAAACCTGTATTTTCAGTATCTAACACAAAACCCCTAAAGTTTAAATATCAAATATGGAAACCTCATTCGTTTTGTCTTTCTACAGCTCTGATGCCTGTTCCCTCTGGGAAGTTGCCATCAAGGGAGCAACCTTGGCAAAAGAGTCAACACTTATCACTGTCCTTCCTTGCCTCCCTTGCATACACCATTCCACTAATTCTTCCATCATTTCTCTCCCTCCAGTACCCTTCTCCTACATTTGACTATATCACAAGTGGTCCTCCTCTCAAACCAACCCCTTAACTGTAATATCATAAACTCTCCATGTAAACTCGCCCTCTTGCATTTTTTCACATGTCCAAACCAATTCAAAGTATTACATTACACCTACTCTACCACTCCACTATTCATTTCCTTTGCATTCCCTACCATACCACATACCTCATAAACTCTTCATTTCTTTCTTCATTCCATCTAGTTATACTGCATGCTCCTCTCAAATAGCTCATTTCTACAGCCTGGATTCTTGACTTCTGTGATTCATTCCGTATCCAAGTTTCAGCAGCATAGGTTAGGGATGGGAGGGCTATGCTGTCCCATAATCTTTTCTTCACTTCCATACTTTTACCTCTACTCTTTAATATCTTATTAAGGGACCCAATAACTCTTTTAAACTGTACTGCTCTCTCCCTTATCTCTCCTTTCATATCATCAAACTCACCCAAGATACTTACTAAACACTGTAAGTCTTTCACTTCTTCCAGTCTTCCTCCTCCCATATCTATAACACAGTTTAGTTCACTTTCTTCTTTCGCTCTACAGGGTTTTGCAAAATCCATACTTTCAATCTGTTTAACTTAACACACCATTATCATATTTTTACTTGCATTTACCTTCAAATGCCTATCTAACACACATCACAAAACACACTTACAATACGCTACTCCTCTTCACTCTCAGCAAACAACACAGTCTCATGCCTCACCATCACACTCGCACATTTGCACCTCCTTTCCCTCCTTTAGTTTCACCTCTCTTGTCAGTACATCCATATATGTGTTAAAAAGCCATGGTGACATCAAACAGCCCTGCCTCATACCCACATGTATACCGAAACTTTTGCTGAACTCTCCACCCACTGTTACACATGCTTTTGTTACTCTATAGAAGATATTCACACCAACTAACAGTTATCCCCTTACCCCATACATCCTTAACACATCTCATAAAGCATTCCACTTGACTGTCATATGCTTTCTCCAGATCTATAAAAGCTACATGCAGTTTCTTACCTTTCATTGACACTTTTCTACAGTCATTCTCACCACAAAAATCAGATGCACACATCCCTTGCCTTTCCTAAAATCCCCTTGCATTCAGTCACTTCCATCACTCTATCAATCAACACTCTTGGATACAATTTTCCTGGTATACTTAACATACTTGTTCTCCTATAACTGCTACATACATCCTAAACAAGTTTTCCTTAGAATAAAAAAATTGCTTTCACTTAATTCTCTGGCACAACCTTTTGTTCTCATGCTAAATCACAAATGAAATGCATCCACTCTATCACACTTTTGCTCTATACTTCAGCAATGCAGCCATAATTCCGTCCACTCCAGGTGCCTGTCCTACCTACACCCTTGCTATTGCCCTCATTACCTCCCTTCCTGCTAGAGGCCCAGGCACTTGTATCCTTTCCCATCCAACCTCCATACCCATGCATGTAATAACTGCTGCCTCATTTTCTCCCTCATTCATCAGTTCTTCAAAATACTCTTTCCATTTTCTTTTCACTTTCTCCTTTTGATTTTGCAACTCCCCATCCTTGTTTTTCACCGGGGTTGACGTGCTGTCAGTGGATTGAATCAGGACATGTGAAGCGTCTGGGGTAAACCATGGAAAGCTGTGTAGGTATGTATATTTGCGTGTGTGGACGTATGTATATACATGTGTATGGGGGGGGGGGTTGGGCCATTTCTTTCGTCTGTTTCCTTGTGCTACCTCACAAACGCGGGAGACAGCGACAAAGTATAAAAAAAAAAAAAAAAAAAAAAAAAAAAAAAAAAAAAAAAAAATTCACTCTTGTGTCCAATTCTATCCTTTTTCACTTCCTGCCCGTACAATTTCCGATTTTCCTTAAACCTTTCACTCACCTTGCTTCCAAATCTTCACATCCCATTTCTTTGCTTTCCTCCATCAGCTTCTCAACATTCCACATACAGATATTACATTCTTCCCTCCTTTGCTGAACATCCACTGGTACATTCCTTTCAAGCAATCTACCATATGCCTTTTTCTTCTCTTCCACAGCATTTCTAGTCTCACCAGTCCATCATGCATTTCCTTTTTTATTCCTATATCTCACAGCCTTGCATCTAACTACTAATTCTACAACCCTTAACAGTCTTTCTCCTAACATTATAAACATCTTATTCACACATGATAGCATTCCTGCATTTACTGCACCATCATCTAAAATTGTGGTTCACCTTCCTTTCATACTCCTTTGCATTCTTTCTGATTCATCTTCTTCCTTGCCAACTCTTTTATCTCTCCAATCTTCCTCACACTTTCATTTTCACCCACATCAGTATCGGGCTCACATCCTCGCACTCTTTTACACATCCCTACAATTCCTCCTTCTGCATAAGTGCGATCCCCCTGTATGCTTATGCCCTCACAATAACCCAACATTTTACCTGTAAGTCATTCCAAAACTATTAAAGTACTTTACCTTATCATTTCCATCCATTATAAGCAGGATTGTAAGCAGGTGGTGCAGTGTTATCTGTTGTCTCATCATTGGAGGACAATGGTGACATGTAAGGGTTTAATGGGTAGGGAGTCTCATGTGTGTTTAGTGGATGAGGAGAGGCATGTGGATTGGATGGATAGGCACTTTCAGATGGGTTTGATGGGAAGGCAGTAGCATGTGGGCTTGATGGGAAAGGAGTGGCAGATGGGCTAGATGGGTATGGATCAACCAGCATGGGATTACTGTTTAATGGATCTCGTGAGTTCAGTGGATAAGGTGGCACTGGGGCAGAGAAGGAAGCTTGAGGGGGATCTATGGAGTATGGGAGAGAAGGAGCAGATCCACACTCTGAATATGGAGGAGGGTGTTGTGAAGAGTCAACTGGGTAAGGGTTAGTGCCTGTTTGACTGACAGGACCTGTAGGTCCTACCATTGGATTGACAGGATATAGCATATCTGGTTGGCTAGTAAAACTAGGATCTGTTTTAGTAGGCAGGGGTTCTGCTTCTGGTAGGAACACTGATGACTGCCTCCCATTATGTGATGAGGATGCTGGATTGTCATATGTGTTTTGAGATGTTGACGGCAACTGTATGGGGTTTAGGGCATATGAATTATGGCCTGAAGTTTCATGAGGAACTGTTGAAAATGATGATGTCTGTTCAGCTTTTTTATCTTGTAGTCTGAAAGAGTAGGAAAAACAGTATTAAACCAGATAACTTCATACCCAATATGTAAGATAATGACATTACAATGGTTTTGTGAATTCACCTGCATTTTCATTCTAAAAATCTGTTTGACTATTGATGCCTTTTATCATGCACTATTTAAAGATGTATATAAAACATAACTATGCTAACTATCAAAAGCAATACATATAACAGTAGTCTGATTGTTACCTTGTCAGTCAGACATTATCTATCATTTCATCAATCAGTCTATCTTTTTCTTTTCTTTATCATATTTTGGTTTGGATCCATGAGGCTTGAGTTAACTGTATAAGATGAAATATGGGAGATAAAGGGAAGCTTCAGGGTTGGGAGGCTGCAATTTGTAACTCGGAGAGAAAGAGGAAATAATAAACTGTAAAAGGTGATACTAATACAAAGTGTTCTTTTACTTCCTTATTCAAGCAAAGAACAGTTCATGCTTAAACAGGATATGATGCTGACTGTAGATATGAAGGGCTTCTGTATTATAAAAGGTGGACAGTGTCAGCATGAAAATTAGCCCTAAAAGAGACCTACTAGCTTAATATTGAGTAAATGTATCCAGAGGGAACACTAGGAATGCTATGAAAATGGAAGTGATGAACGATGTTACATGGTATAGTCCACAGAGACAGGCAGGCTAAACAATAGGGCACTGAGTGCATGGCTCAGTAAACTGCAAGTTTCAGAGTATGGGGAAAAGATGAAATGTGGGAAAATCCAAGGACATATTATGATTATCATGAACAAAGCAAAATAATTATGTAGGAGACAAATGGAAGAGTTGGCAATGATGAGTGTGGCAAAATGAAACAGTGAATAAAGCAAATCTGTGAAAGAAAAATGCATATCATGTGATGCCAAAACAGGAAGGATCACTTAACCCTTTACATGAAGGGTTGTTTGCAAGTACATGTCCCTCAGGATAGAAATAGCTTTGAATATCTTAATTTTCCTTTTTGATAAAAAGTAATTCATTGCTGTCATTGGAAAAAATACAGACATGACCAACAAAATATAAGTTTCGCAGTATGAACAATTATTTCTCTCTGGAAAAGTGTGCCTCGAACTATGAGAGATATCTTGGATCCCTAGAACTAGAAATGTTTAAACTTCTATCTTTCCGGTTAGGTGAATTCCTTTTACCACTTGTTATCCAAACTGCACTCCTCTGACCCCGGTAGCTTTTTTTCTTTTTGCATCACCCACATGTGGACTACTAGCATTCTGTCCATAAATGTACAATCTTTCTTTGTCATACATAAAACTTGACAACACTTCTTCATAACACTAGATTTTCCTGTGGTGAGCACTATGCGCTAGCCCTGCCTTTCGGCAAAATGGTAGGAACAACGGACAGAAGTAGTAGGTAGGAATACTTAGGCTGGAGCATTAGGTAGAAACGTTAGGCAGAACCATTTGGTGGTAGTAGTAGTAGTTGTCAGTATAAACATTAAGTAGGAGCCTCTGCAAACACTGCACCAGAGTTGCCCTCTGCCACTGGCCTATTAAGGGTGAGGCACAAAAAGGCTAGGAAGCAGCACTGGAGTTCGCTAGTTATGGAGACTATTGCTGTGGCTAAACCCTTCAGGGAATTCCATGTGGAACAGGAACAGAGATACAGACAGACAGATAGGTAAAAACAGACTCAGCTTAACTCAGTTTGCCCTACGTCCATTCAAAAACTATCATCATCCCCTAACTGCTAGTACCAGCCAGTCTCAAATTCTCAAAACACAGCTGTCAACCCAGTGGTGAAAAAAAATGCATCTCATGTGAAGCAGGCTCATTCTCCTCTGTAAACTCTTTTCGAAATGAGTCTCAAGTATACACTGAAGCATTACAGTAATACAATAAACATATGGACCTCTTGATTTACATGTGTTTGACATACAAAATTTTTAGATTAATAAGTATGGTCCATTTATCAGTACTTTTTAATTCATGTATATATGTGTGTGTGTGGGCATTTATGTATATACAAGTGTATGTGGGTGGGTTGGGCCATTCTTTCATCTGTTTCCTTGCGCTCTCACTAACGTGGGAGACAGCAACTAAGTATTATAATAATAATAATAATAATAATTTTTTTTTTTTTTTTTTTTAATACTTTGTCGCTGTCTCCCGCGTTTGCGAGGTAGCGCAAGGAAACAGACGAAAGAAATGGCCCAACCCCCCCCCATACACATGTACATACACACGCACGTCCACACACGCAAATATACATACCTACACAGCTTTCCATGGTTTACCCCAGACGCTTCACATGCCTTGATTCAATCCACTGACAGCACGTCAACCCCTGTATACCACATCGCTCCAATTCACTCTATTCCTTGCCCTCCTTTCACCCTCCTGCATGTTCAGGCCCCGATCACACAAAATCTTTTTCACTCCATCTTTCCACCTCCAATTTGGTCTCCCTCTTCTCCTCGTTCCCTCCACCTCCGACACATATATCCTCTTGGTCAATCTTTCCTCACTCATTCTCTCCATGTGCCCAAACCATTTCAAAACACCCTCTTCTGCTCTCTCAACCACGCTCTTTTTATTTCCACACATCTCTCTTACCCTTACGTTACTTACTCGATCAAACCACCTCACACCACACATTGTCCTCAAACATCTCATTTCCAGCACATCCATCCTCCTGCGCACAACTCTATCCATAGCCCACGCCTCGCAACCATACAACATTGTTGGAACCACTATTCCTTCAAACATACCCATTTTTGCTTTCCGAGATAATGTTCTCGACTTCCACACATTCTTCAAGGCTCCCAAATAATAATAATAATAATAATAATATAACATTTTTGGAATAACGTGATCATCATTGGGCTGGCAGCGTGGTGGCATGGTATTGTCAGTACCACACAAGAAGTGGGTGCATGTGTGGCATTCAGATGTAGCTTCCCACTTTGCAGTCCCCAGTGCATGGATACAGTTTATAGTCGTGAAGTACTGTAGTATTTTGTGCTGTAGCATAATATATATTGCATATGCTTTGCACTTTGCATCATGCCACCAAGGTTTCTTTTAAATTCTGAAACCAGTGGTAATAAGAAGTGTAAGGTCATCAACAATGAGGTTAAGATGGGTGTGCTCAAACGTTTCGAGAGAGGTGAACGATCAGCTGATATCTACTTTGCCCTTGGTCTTGGTGAATCTACTTTAACGACTATTCATGATAGTGCATAATGTAGCATAATGTATATTGCATGTGCTTTGCACTTTGCATCATGCCACCAAGGTTTCTTTTAAATTCTGAAACCAGTGGTAATAAGAAGTGTAGGGTCATCAACAATGAGGTTAAGATGGGTGTGCTCAAATGTTTCGAGAGAGGTGAACGATCAACTGATATCTACTTTGCCCTTGGTTTTGGTGAATCTACTTTAACGACTATTCATGATAGTGCAGAGAAGATCAAAGAGAATGCTATGAGTTGAATACTGATCAGTGTATCTAAAATTTCATAATCCTGAAGCTTGATTATGGAAAGAACATAACGAATGTTGAGAACATGGAATGAACACCATACTCATGAAAATGTTCCTGTCAGTATGCTTGTGATATACGCAAAGATCTGCCATTCATATGAAGATTTGGCAGTGGAAAAAAGAGCAGCAAAGACATTTCAAGCAAGTTCTGGTAGTCTGCAAATTTCAGGAGTCACTACAATTACCACAACATCAAGATGACTGGTTATAGTTTTAGGAGAGGCATAGTGTGTGTGTGGATTAGGTGTGTTTCCTTTAAAGAATGGGTTTGTGGGATAAATGGAGAAAGACAGTGATTTCTATGTTGAATTACTTGACCTGTTGAATGGATAAGAGTTATACAATTGCCTTATAAAAATACTATAGACATATGAGGGTAACTGCAAGGTCACTAGGCACAATGCAAACTTTACCAGGAGGGTAAGGTTTGTCTACAAGGTGGTAGGGAGAAGGATGAGCAGTTGTCAATGAAGGGAGGTCTGCATCAAGGATGTTTGATGCCACTATGGACATAATCTTTTCATGCTTAGGGTTGTGAGGAAAGTAAATGCGAGGGTCTTGGAGTATGGAGCAGTGCTGAAGTTAGCTGGGGGTTGGAAAGCATGAAAGGTGGATTGCCTGGTGTTTGCAGATAACAAAGCTCTGGTGGCAAACTTCACAAAGATACTCCAGAAGCTACTGCACATTGGAAGTGTATCTAAAAGGAAAAAAAGCTGAAAGTAAACATGAAATTGGTAAGATAATGAGGTACAGCATAAGTGTGAGACAGAAGAAAACGAGATGGAGGAATGAAGTGAAGGAGGGTTTGAGTATCAGGGTCTAAGTACCCAAGAAGGCAAATGACATGCACTGGATAGAATGAAACTGGAATGATGTATAAGGGTGATGAGATGTTGCCAGTGGGATAAACTTGAGCATAAAGTATTCTGCAGGGCCTGAGTGTGAATGAAAGTCTATGATTTAGGTACATCATACATGACAGCTAAAAACTGGACATGTGTATATGAGGCCTGTTAGTTCCTAAATCAGGTGGGACAATTAGGTAAAAAAATAAAATATTCATTAAAACTGAATGCTTAGAAAATGTTATTATGAAACTTTTCAAAACTCAAAAACACTTACTCTCTGTTTAACCTTTCACATCATGCCTTTACCATGACACTGAAACTATCTCCCTTTTCAATAACCACCAAGATCTTTTCTTTGTGATGGCTTGGTACTGAAGAGGTATGCATACCAAGCCATTACTGTTAAATTACAAAATGTCTGTACAAGCAAAACAACAAGTATATCAAATGCAGAATCTGTACATATGCATTACCTACTGATAGTTTTGATGATTCTGGAGTACCAGAAGATGACGATGAGTATACCCAGAACTATACCCAAGGCTATGGGTCCTGCTGGAGTATCCTCTGGGGGTACTTCTCCACAGTCACACACCTCTTTAGCACTGTCATATGAACAATCACTGGAAATATAAAAATGTTTAGAAAAATCTACGGTATAAATTTGGATACAAAACAGAGTTTATAATTCTATAGTACATGAAAAAGCATTCTATTTCAAGCAAACTAGTCAAGTTCAAGATTTAGTCATTTTATTGCAGATTCTGATGCTTGCATAGATGACTCAGACCCATTGGTGCCTTCAAACAGTCTTTATCAAATCTCATCTTTCTTATAAAAGAAACAATCATATGTCAAGGTTAACCAAAGATGCATTACTGTGGTGGAAGTACTTGTAGTCTTTTGCTTAGCCACATTTACTCTTATCACATGGTAGTCTGCCATACATTTCTATATTCCACTATACTTCAAACACTGCTGCTTTCCATTTCTATACATTCTATTGCCTCCACTTCAAAGATTTCTTATCTTTTCCTGGATTACCTAACTTTTCCTTTATCACAAATACTTTATGTGCATACCAGCTGTGAGAGAAGGTGAGGTAGCAGTTGTTACATACATGGGTATGGAGGATAAAGGAAAGAGGATACAAGTGTAGGGGCCTATAACATGGAGGTAAAAAGGGTAATAATGAGATTAAAGTTAAGAAAGGCACCTACAGTGGATGAGATTACAGCTGAAATATTGAAGTATAAATGAAAAAGTGTGGTAGAGTAGATGCATTTTATTTGTGATTTAGCATGGAAGCACAAGATTGTGCTTAAGGGTTGGGTGAAAGCTATAATTTCTCCTTTATACAAAGGAAAAGGTGCTAAGGATGTATGTAATGATGAAAGGGGAATAAGTCTGTTAAGTATACCAAGACAAGTGCATACAAGAGTGGTCAGCGACAGAGTGATGGAGGTGGCTGAATGCAGAAAAAAAAGAGGAGCAAGGGGGTTATGGGAAAGGTAAGGGATGAATAGATCTGAGTTTTGTGGTGAGAATGACTATGGAAAAGTATCTGGCAAAAGGTAAGAAGCTGTATGCAGCTTTTTAGATCTGGAGAAAGCAAATGACAACTGAGTAAAATGCTTTATAGGATGTGTTAAGGGTATACAGGCTAGTGGAACAAATGTTGGATGGAGTGAAAGCCTTCTACAGAGTAGCAAATGTAACTGTAAGATTGGATGGAGAGTTGAGCAAAAGTTTCACTATCCATGTGGGTGTGAGGTAGGTTTGTGTAATGTTGCTATGGCTTTTTAAAACAAATATGGATGGAGTTCCTGGATGACAATGTGTTGTCTGCTGAGAGAGAAAAGTAGTTGCAGAAAACTGTAAGTGTGTTTTATGATGTGTGTAAGCATATGCAATTGAAGGTAAATGCAAGTAAAATCTAAGTATTGGTTTCTAAGAGGAAACAGAGAACGTTTAGATTTTGCAAAGCCCTATAGAGTTGGAGAAGAAAGTGTACTAACATATGTGGCAGGTAAAGCAAATAGAATGAATTGTGGAGTGGTAGAGTGGGTGAAACAATACTATGAAGTGGTTTGAGCATGAGGAAAGAATGCAAGATGAGGAGTTTCAAGGAGAGTGTATGAAAGTACTATTAAAGGGGCTGGTGTGAGAGGAAGACCACCTGTGACATGGGAAAAAAGTGGAAAAATATTGCAGTGACAGAAATTGGGGAAGAATTTGAGGAATGGTGTATGTGAGGAAGGCATTTAAGGACAGGGATAAGTGGACACTCAATGGGAGTTCCAGGAGGGAATGGGCATCAGAAACATGGATAGATTGACAGACAGACCTCCCATTTCGCATATCTATCAACCCTATCATATGCTTTCTCCAGATCCATAAATGCCACATACAAAATTCTTCTGTTTCTCTATTTCTCATGTACATCTTTTAAAGCATACACCTGATTCACATATCCTCTATCACTCCTGAAACCACTTTGTTCCTCCCAAGTCTCATGCTCTGTACAAGCCTTCACCCTCTCAATCACAATGCAACCATAGAGCTTACCAGGTACACTCTATCTATATTTCTGAAAATAAGAATCTGTACTAGAAGGGTAAGAAAAAAGAAAGAGATGGATGAAAGAGTGGAAATGTTACTGTGAGAAATAAGGATGGAGAGTTGCCAAATCAAAAGGAAAAAGTGAAAGGAAGATGGAAAGAGTATCTTGACCTGATAAATGTGGGAGGTGAGTCAGCACTTTTACATGCATGGGTTTGCATGGAGGAAAAGGATACAAGTGCATAGCCCTATAGCAAGAAGGGAGGTAATAGAGTGATAATGAGGTTAAAGGTAGAAACGGCACCTGGATTATGGCTGACATTATGAAGTATGTAGGAGAAAGTGTGAGAGAGTGGATGCATTTGATATGTAAATTTAGCCTAAACACAGGAGGTAATGACAAAGGATAGGGGGAAAGCTATTATGGTCCCTTTATTCAAAAGAAAAGGTGCTTACGATGTATGGTAAGTACAACAGGAAAAGTGTATGCATGAATGTTGATTGATACAGTGATGGAAGTGACTGAATGTAGAATGAGTGAAAAGCAGGGGGATTTTAGGAAAGGTTGGGAGCTACACAAGGGAATAGGCATCAAAGATATAGATGGATAAATCGATAGAAAGATTGATAGATAGATAGAAAGACAGATAAAAATAGGAAATGTGTGGATCAGAGTTTTGAGGTGATTAATATTCTAAAATTTACAGGTTACCTCTGATAAAGCTCACCTCTCAACTTAAGAACAGAGCAAAGGTTACATGGTACAAACCGACAGATGCAAAACTTACCTAGGGCAAGAGCACTTAAAGTTCACGCACTTCAGACCAGAGATGCAATGACTCTCCTTTTTGCAATAAACCCCTGGCTTCACCTGATACTCTACAAACAGAAATAGCTATGAACACCTGAATATCACAAAAACAAAACATTCATTTATCACTTTAGGATTTCAGAAAGTTATGATGAAAGAAATGATGCACGGTAAAGTTCAAACCAACTCTTCTACAGTACAAGGAATTTGGACTTAAATTCACTCATTTATACTTGAAAGGGAATATTTCACTTCATTCTAAGAAAAAAATCATAAAACAAATATGAAATATAAAATCTTGAAGCCCACCTGCGAGATTATGAAGTTTCATGTATGAAGACTGATGTTCACAATTCCCACTGGTAATGTTGTGAAAGTATTTGCTGTAAACAATGAATTAATTGGAGTATTATCAAATAGATACATAACTGATTCATGGGATTATAAAAGTACAACACTAATTCTTATAAAGTAGAATGAAAATTATAAAATTTTTCACATCTTTACATCTATTCTCAACAGTAAAATAGGCTCCAATTTACAATACACATATGTTCATACACAATCAAGATCTTCCTTTATGAGATATATTCAAGGATAATACTTATCAGTCGATAAATAACTTACTCAAAGCAAACGCACTTGCCAGACTTGCAAATGCTATATTTCCTAATATCACAAATGAATGCATCACCATCACGTTCTCGATAGCAGGACTGGAGAACCTTTTGGTGATTCGCTGAGAAGAAAGGTAATATGTTACAAACTTGAGAGTAAGTTCTTCCCAATAACTTCACCGAACAAAAGGTACAGAGGCTTACTGATCTAAATTCAATAAATGCATCTTTCCCATCTTTCTTCCTACCCTCATGGATAAATCAATACATAAAGATTTTTCAAGATGAACTGCAGAAGTATTGCCCACATACAGGAGTGCATATACCCAGCATGATGATGTATTTTAGTTAGAAATGGGGTCACTGCTTTCAAAACCAACCAACACTAACAGCTTCCTAAAAACTATACAAAGAGATGTAGAAATAATTCATTGAATATATCTACACACTTTCAAGTGCACTCCATTTCAAGGAAATTTAAATTCTCAATCTGCCCTTCCAACCTACTTTCTGTTTTGCCATCTAACAATACCCACTCACTAACATCTTGATATTTCCTAACATTAAGTCTCTAAATGTATTCATAGTACCTCAACTCTTTACTCACTTTTTTGTTTCTTCACAATTCTAAACATTCCCTGAATGTCCTGTCTCTGTCTAAACTTATCTCGTTCAGTCTTAAAAAATTCCTTAGACTGCATCTGCCTTATGCTGTTGTATTATTAAAATGCATTATTTCTTTCTTTCAAACACTTATACATTAACGTACTGTGAGCCTTGCATAACTTTCTAAGTCTTTCTAAACTTGTAAATATTTCTCATCCCTAAATTTGTCTACCTACATCTATGATATTCTAAAGAAGTCATAATGTACTATAAAACTTTTACTAATTTTGCTTCATTCACCTACCATCTTCCCATTTTTGCATAATGAACTTACATGTCCATCATTTCCTTCCTCTCATTACAAAAAACAAAAGATTTTGATCAGTTCACAAAGTCTGATTCATACTTCATCAAAATCACAATTACAAAATTTGTACCTTATTTCAGGTATAAAAAATATAAATATCTAATTCACTGTTTTTCAATCAAAACATGGCTCAAACAGATGTAAACAGGCACTACATGGAGGCCTAAATATGTCCAATTTACACTACGACAGTAACATTTGCAGTTTTGCTTATGTCTACTCAGTGGGTATCTATAAAAGCACTGTCAAGCAAATAATAATCTATGTTCAGAGTTTTCTGGAAAAGCAGTAGGCCCCAGTCACCTTTCATAATAATTATTTCAAAAGCAGACACTAACAATGTTAGCAGTTTCTGTCAAATCTTTTGTCTGTAATGTATTTCTCTATAGTTCTCAGCAGATACATTTCCAAAAATATCAAAAGTAGACACTTAAGCATAATTCTTTTTATTTCAATTAAAATATCTTTAATTATGGCAAGGGAGGAGAATTTCTAAGTTCCAGAACTTGATGTTTTCATTTGAATTCTAATCAAATGTACTTGATTTTCAGCTTGTTCATGAGGAATTCATGTATGGAGGAATTCTGTATCTACTGATTTTCTACACACAACAAAACTTGAAAAACAAAAGCCATGCAGACCTGTTCCAACAAGAGCGATAGATCAAAACAAATAGTCAAGCCACCCTAATGAAGTGTCCAACATTCTTGACATAACCATCTGACAATGGGCAGCCAATCACAGCTCTTAAAAAATGATGACACATTAAATAGATAGTTACATTTAACAACGTCACACAGCTTGTGGTATAAACACTGGCCAGCTGACAATTAAACATATGCAGAAATGAACAAGGGCAAACAATCATAAGTTATCAAGAAATCATTCTCATTCAAAATCATTATTCACTCAGGCTTTGTATCATAAATACTCCCATCTATACACCATCATTAACTCCACTCCAATTCATATATGGATCAGAATCATACAGCTTCTGTACAATCTATGTCCATGGTGATACAGGTAAAATACAGACTTCCACACCGAGAAAAGTGCTTCTTAACATTTCACTTTGCCTTCAAAGTCGATTAATCAAGTGAGACAATATTTCCATTAACACCACTTCTTTGCACAAAATACTTCAAAAGCATCTGAATGTGAAGTATCTCTTACCCTCATCAATTTTCTCATTACCTCTATCCATTTAGCTATATGGCTTGGCACTGATTGATCATATTAGAAAATTATGAACCTTAATGGTAAAGAACAAGGTGAGTTTGAGATGGCATGTAAGCCAAATTTCTGCACATACAGAAAATAGCGGTTAATATCTAAATGGGTATGTTTGAAGGAATAGTGGTTCCAACAATGTTATATGGTTGTGAGGCGTGGGCTATGGATAGAGTTGTGCGCAGGAGGGTGGATGTGCTGGAAATGAGATGTTTGAGGACAATAAGTGGTGTGAGGTGGTTTGATCGAGTAAGTAATAAAAGGGTAAGAGAGATGTGTGGTAATAAAAAGAGTGTGGTTGAGAGAGCAGAAGAGGGTGTTTTGAAATGGTTTGGTCACATGGAGAGAATAAATGAGGAAAGATTGACCAAGAGAATATGTGTCAGAGGTGGAGGGAACGAGGAGAAGTGGGAGACCAAATTGGAGGTGGAAAGATGGAGTGAAAAAGATTTGAGTGATTGGGGCCTGAACATGCAGGAGGGTGAAAGGCGTGAAAGGAATAGAGTAAATTGGAACGATGTGGTATACAGGGGTCGACGTGCTGTCAATGGATTGAACCAGGGCATGTGAAGCGTCTGGGGTAAACCATGGAAAGTTCTGTGGGGCCTGGATGTGGAAAGGGAGCTGTGGTTTCGGTGCATTATTACATGACAGCTAGAGACTGAGTGTGAACGAATGGGGCCTTTGGTGTCTTTTCCTAGCGCTACCTCGCACACATGAGGGGGGAGGGGGTTGTTATTCCATGTGTGGCGAGGTGGCGATGGGAATGAATAAAGGCAGACAGTATGAATTATGTACATGTGTATATATGTATATGTCTGTGTGTGTATATATCTGTGTACATTGAGATGTATATGTATGTATATTTGCATGTGTGGACGTGTATGTATATACATGTGTATGTAGGCGGGTTGGGCCATTCTTTCGTCTGTTTCCTTGTGCTACCTCTTTTTATTTCCACACATCTCTCTTACCCTTACATTACTTACTCGATCAAACCACCTCACACCACATATTGTCCTCAAACATCTCATTCCCAGCACATCCACCCTCCTGCGCACAACTCTAACCATAGCCAATGCCTCGCAACCATACAACATTGTTGGAACCACTATTCCTTCAAACATACCCATTTTTGCTTTCCAAGATAATGTTCTCGACTTCCACACATTCTTCAAGGCTCCCAGGATTTTTGCCCCCTCCCCCACCCTATGATTCACTTCCGCTTCCATGGTTCCTTCCGCTGCCAGATTCACTCCAAGACATCTAAAACACTTTACTTCCTCCAGTTTTTCTCCATTCAAACTTACCTCCCAATTGACCTGACCCTCAACCCTACTGTACCTAATAACCTTGCTCTTATTCACATTTACTCTTAACTTTTTTCTTTCACACACTTTACCAATCTCAGTCACCAGCTTCTGCAGTTTCTCACATGAATCAGCAACCAGCGCTGTATCATCAGCGAACAACAACTGACTCACTTCCCAAGCTCTCTCATCCACAACAGACTGCATATTTGCCCCTCTTTCCAAAACTCTTGCATCCACCTCCCTAACAACCCCATCCATAAACAAATTAAACAACCATGGAGACATCACACACCCCTGCCACAACCCTTCATTCACTGAGAACCAATCACTTTCCTCTCTTCCTACACGTACACATGCCTTACATCCTCAATAAAAACTTTTCACTGCTTCTAACAACTTGCCTCCCACACCATATACTCTTAGTACCTTCCACAGAGCATCTCTATCAACTCTATCATATGCCTTCTCCAGAACCATAAATGCTACATACAAATCCATATATATATAGTGCCATTGTATAAAGGGAAAAAGGCATTAAAGTAAGGTAAGTTGCATGGGAGAATGTTGACTGACAAAGTGAAGGCACATACAAAGCAACAGAGTAAGGAGGAACACTGTGGTTTCAGGAGTGATAGAGGATATGTGAATCAGATGTTTGCTTAGAATATGTGTGAGAACTACTTAGGGAAAAAAAAAAAAGGATATATATGTGGCATTCATGGATCTACTGAAAGCATGTTACAGAGTTGACAGAGATGCCTTATGCAAGGTCTTCTGAATATATGGTGTGGGAGGAATGATTGAAAGCATAAAGAAAATTTTTTTGAGTGAAGTGTGTCCAGAAGTTTGTGACTGAGTCTGAGACAGCATATGAAAGTAGTTGAAAATAAATGAGGGACAGGTTATTAGGCATGTGAGTTTGAATGGAGAAAATAAGGAAAAAGTTAAATGCTTTAGAAAACTGAGATAGGACATGGCAGTAAATGGAAACATGGAAGTGGAAGTAGATTTTGGGGCAGGTAAAGGGACAAAGGTTCTGGGAGCATTAAGGAATGCATTGATTGAAAGGGCGAAAAGGGGCATGCCTGAAGGTATAGCAGTCCCAACAATAATGTATGGAAAGGAGGCATAAGCCACAGATAATGCACTGGACTGAAATAAATCTAAATGTTAGAGTGGAGTTCTCCCAAACACCACTTTCCTGCTACAGCCCGGGATCAAGGTATAACTGCCACCTTCAAGGGTTAGTTTCAAAGGACACTCCACCATCTCCTCACTGGTACAAATCAGAAGAGTAAGTTTCAGTCAAGGATGGTGGAAATGTTATAATATCCTAGATGCAGTGAACAATACTGCCAAGTCATGGGAAAAAATAAACCCACAACAAGGAATGGTTTTTGAAGTAAGCTATGGCATGAGTGTGTGCATGAATGTTCAGATTTTGGGTAAGAAGATACAATGCTAAAAAAATAGACAATTGGCTCTCTTGCCAACAGTGACACTGCCTTCATTAATGACAAGGATACCAACTGTAAATTTGCCTAAGTGTTCTACAGAATGATTACAGATGCTTCATATGCCTATAATCATACAGACAATAAAAAGGCAAGCCACACAAGTAATACTGGACAGCTTTTTTAAAAGACCAAAGCAAACTTCTCAGCCCTCTACTTGAAATACCTGCTGAAAATGATAATTCTGGAGAGTTATAAATTAGACAAGCCAAACTCATCCTCCAAGTAACCATTCCCCCACCTACATCATGCTCCATCACCACCTCATGCCCTCACTGCCATCATTCTTAGTATCATTAAATTTTGTCTCATTTACCAATGATAAAGCAACAGCTGTCGGATCAGATAGTCTAAATTACATCATGAAAGAAAGGAAGGTTGATGGTAAGCTGTTTCGAGCATAGTCCATAAATAAGATTTAGATGGGGGAAATTTTCCTCACCAACATAATCCTCCTTATACCATGGTAGTCTGATACAAAAGAGTGTTAGGTTTCACTTGATTGCTATATTTTTACACTGTTACTATAACTACATTTTCACTCAAAATTGATATCATTCAAGGGGATTCCACATATTTAGTAATAAAAATCAAACTGGTATGAGGGGTATCAATGATTAAGGGTTCATCATTATGCAAAGATGGAAAATTAATTCTAGAATGTGTAAGTTAATTACAAAGACCTGAACAAATCAATGTGCAAAGGAAACATATACAGGACTTACCTTTTACACATTCATCTCCAATCATCACATAGCCTTCATGACACTGACAAGTAAAGTCCTCTGTACAAGATGAATTGGATGGGCAAGAATAGTTTGAGCACACAGTACCAAAACCTGTATGACAGTTCAAGTGTCAATGTTAGTCTTCATTCTAAAAGCATAGAGAATACAAAAAAAAAAAAAATATATGCATAATAACATTCCAGCCAGCAACCTTAAGAGGCCACACTGTTATGCCACAAGCCCCTATTATGCAACAGAATTAGATTCCTGGAAACCCTGTCCTTAGTCAAGAAATGTAACCTGAACAAACAAAGCCCACTGTAAAAGAGGAATTACATTCCTAACTTTTAAAGATGGAATATACTTGACACAACTTCAGTTCAATATGCCATACTCTCCTCATCCATCTTAGATGATTTCTTTTGAACACTAACCAGGCAATGTGGTAATGAGGGCTTGAGATAGTGGTAAAGTGGAACACAGTGGAGCAGTGGTTGCAAGGAAGGGAATGAAGGAAGTATTCTAGGCTATTCTACTTCACCCCCTGAATTATCCGATTTAGTCCTACATCACCCCCTGAATTATTTGATTTAAGTTCTACCTCACCCTATGAATTATCTGATTTTGAAAATATTTCAACTGGTAATGGAGAAGTTTCCTGAAGCCTTTTGAAAAACCATCCAGAGGTAAATTATTCATATTTCTGTGAGTGTGTCTGTGTGTGTATTTTTTTGTAATACCTGCCATTTCCCATGTCAGTGAGGAAAAATCAAAAACAGATGACTGAATCTTAGATAGAAAAAAATGCTCACTTGGGCCCCTCTCTGTTCCTTCTTTTGGAAAGTAAAAACAGAAGGGGAGAATTTCCAGCCCTCTGCTACCATCCCTTTTACTCACTTATTACAACATGCAGAGAATACATGGGTGATACTTACAAGGAAGGAGTGCAAATGACTAGGAGATATATAAAAGAAAGCAACAGGAGGTCAAAGGGAAGGTGCAAGGGTTGAAAAAGAGGGCAAATGAAAGTTGGGGTGAGAGAGTATCATCAAACTTTAGGGAGAATAAAAAGATGCTTTGGAAGGAGGAAAATAATGTGCGTAGGACAAGAGAACAAATGGGAACATCAGTGAAGGGGGGATGGGTGGAAGTAATAACATATAGTGATGAAGTGAGAAGGAGATGGAGTGAGTATTTTGAAGGTTTGCTGAATGCGTATGATGATATGAGTGGCAGATGTAGGGTGTTTTGGTCGGGGCAGTGTGCGAAGTGAGAGGGTCACAAAAAAGGTAGTGAAAGCTTTGCAGAAGATGTAATCTGGCAAGGTGGTGACTGCATTGTTGATTGGTTGGTAAGAATATTCAATATATGTATGGATCATGATGAAGTGCATGAGGATTGGCAGAGTGCATACATAATGCCACTGTACAAAGGCAAATGGGATAAAGGTAAATGTTCAAACTACGGAGGCATAAGTTTGTTGAGCATTCCTGGGAAATTGTATGGGAGGGTACTGATTGAGAAGGTGAAGGCATGTACAGAACATCAGATTGGGGAAAAACAGTGTGGTTTCAGAAGTGGTAGAGGATATGTGGATCAAGTGTTTGCTTTGAAGAATGTGTGAGAAATACTTAGAAAAACAGATGGATTTGTATGAAGCATTATGGATCTGGAGAAGGCATATGAAAGGGTGGATAGAGATGCTCTGTGGAAAGTCTTAAGAGTATATGATATCAGAGGTAAGCTGCTAGAAGCAGTGAAAAGTTTTTACCAAGGATGTAAGGCATGTGTACGAGTAGGAAGAGAGGAGAGTGACTGGTTCCCAGAGAAGGTCGGTCTGTGGCAGGGGTGTATGATGTCCCCATGGTTGTTTAATGTGTTTATAGATGGGGTGGTTGGGGAGGTAAATGCAAGAGTTTTGGAGAGAAGGGTGAGTATGCAGTCTGTTAGGGATGGCAGGCCTGGGAAGTATGTCAGCTGTTGTTTACTTATGATACAGCTCTGGTGGCTGATTCAAGAGAGAAACAGCAAAAGTTGGTGACTTGAGTTTGGAAAAGTGTGAGAAACAAGAAAGTTGAGAGTAAATGTGAATAAATGCAAGGTTTTTAGGTTCAGTAGGGTTGAGGGACAAGTTGATTAGGATGTAAGTTTGAATGAGAAAAATTGGAGGAAGTGAAGTGTTTTAGATATCTAGGAGTGGACTTAGCAGCAAATGGAACCATGGAAGCAGAGGTGATTCATAGGGTGGGGGAGGGGGGTGAAAGTCCTGGGAAAGATGAAGAATGTGTAGAAGGTGATAATGTTATCTCAGAGAGCAAAAATGGGTATGGTTGTGAGGCATGGGCTATAGATAGGGTTGTACAGGAGAGTGGATGTGTTGGAAATGAAATATTTGAGGACAGTATGTGGTGTGAAGTGGTTTGATCGAGTAAGTAATGAAAGGGTAAGAGAGATGCTTGGAAATAAAAAGACCGTGGTTGAAAGAGCAGAAAAGGGTGTGTTGAAATGGTCTGGATATATGGAAAGAATGATAAAGTGGGTATATGTGTCAGAGGTGGAGGGAGGAAGGAGAAGCGGGAGACCAAATTGGAGATGGAAGGATGAAGTGAAAAAGATTTTGAGTGATCGGGGCCTGAACATGCAGGAGGGTGAAAGGCAGGCAAGGAATAGAGTGAATTGGATCGATGTGGTATACCGGGGTCAACGTGCTGTCAATAGATTAAATCAGGGCATGTGAAGCGTCTGGGGTAAACCATGGAAAGTTGTGTGGGGCCTGGATGTGGAAAGGGAGCTGTGGTTTCGGGCATTATTGCATGACAGCTAGAGACTGTGAACGAATGGGGCCCTTGTTGTCTTTTCCTAGCGCTACCTCACACACATGAGGGGGGAGGGGGATGTTATTCCATGTGTGGCGAGGTGGCAATGGGAATGAATAAAGGCAGACAGTGTGAATTGTGTGCATGTGTATATATGTGTGTGTCTGTGTGTGTATATATATGTGTACATTGAGATGTATGGGTATGTATATTTGCATGTGTGGACGTGTATGTATATACATGTGTAGGGGGGTGGGTTGGGCCATTTCTTTCGTCTGTTTCCTTGCGCTACCTCGCAAATGCGGGAGACAGCGACAAAGCAAAATAAAATAAAATATAATATGGGCATTTATGTGTATATATGTATATATGAGTGGATGATTCATTCTTTGTCTGTTTTCTGGCACTACCTCACTGACAATGGAAACGGTATCGGAGTTTTCTAGTTGTGGAGACTCTATTGCAGTGGCCAACCCCTTGAGGGGGTTCCAGCTGGAACAAGCATCAGAGACATAAATAGTTTTGACAGGGTGGATACAGATGTCTTGGGGAACATATGGCATGGGAGGAAAGCAACTAGCAGCAGTGATAAGTTTTTACCAAGAGTGTAAGGTGAGTGCACAAGCAGGTAGGAATGATCAGTGGTTCCAGATGAAGTTGGGTCTGCAGCAGGGGTGTGTGATATCAACATGGATGTTTAATTTGTATATGGATGGGATGGTGTGGGAGGATAATGTTAGGGTGTGGAGAGAGGGACAAGTACATGGTCTGCAAGAGGTTAGCTGAGCCTAGCAAATGAGTCAATTGTTGCTTGATGATGACACAGCACTGGCAGCAGATTTGTGCGATAAACTGCAAAGGATGGTGATTGGGTTTGGGAGAGAATGTGAAAGGACGAAGATGAAGGTAAATGTGACTAAAAGCAAGGTTACTGGGTATGGAAGGGGAGAATGGTATATCAGCTGGGGTGTGAGTTAAGTTTGTGTGAAAAGATGCTGAGGACTTTCACCTTTGTAGTTTTCTAATAACTTTCTTACAATACAAACCTTCAATTCTATTCACAACCATGTCCATTCTTTTCATCCCTAAATAATTATTCATGTTTCATAGACACATGCAGTTAATACCAAATGTGTATCCAGACATCATACATTAATTCTGTAATTTGTCTTGAAAAGTTCCATTTGTTTATCTGCTGTGTAAGTCACATAAATATTCAAAGTCATACCTTTATAGAACTGAAAAACTGAATACAAAATAAACTCATGCATAACCACTATCAAATATGCTCAGCTAGAGCAGCATAAAATAAATAAATGTTACTTACTTAAAGGAGAAAATGTACATTCTTCAGTGACGGTCTTCTTATCATAACGCAAATAATCTGGTCTCTTGCAAATACAATGACCATTTTCGCATTTATGGTAAAAATAATATAAACCACAACTAATCTTTGATGAGCAAGCATCACCAACATCACACTCTGAAAAAAAAATTAGAGTCTATAAATTTCAAGAAGCATCTTTACTGTTTTGTGAAGAGGTATTTCCCATTATTGCTTTGAGATCAACAAACAAAGGTTAAATGGAATATACTTTCTACTTATTGAAGACTCATTCCTTAAAACCTTACACACTTAACAAACTATCAGTCCTATCATTCAATCATGCATTTCAAGGATGATATAATTCTTAGCATCATGTCCACCACGTCTCATGAATAAAACAATTTCTTAGCATTATGCCTGCCAAATAGAAAATGGAATGTGGCCCCTTTGGACAGCCCATCCTTTCACAGTAAAGAAATTAAAGCTTATTTTCTGTATAGAAAAATTATTTCTCCCTTGGCTAACATTGTGCTGGCATGGAGACTATGAGGAGGTAACTCATACAATCATTTCTTTATCATGACTGAGAGTAAATGAATGTATGAATGTGTGTCGGGGCTATGCAAGTTTAAAGACTTGCCTGCATGGAGTTATACCATGAGTTATAAGTCTCTTTTGATGTGGCTGCATCTTTGCGTGTACAGTCTCGTCAAAGAATTTCTCCCTCCAGAGGATTCCTTTTCCTGCTAAAGGGAGTAGTGCAGCCTTAGAATTGCAAGAGGTACTGGAAAGGAGTTGAATAAAATGGCAGATTATATGAAAGTGCATACAAGTATAAGCAATATTTTCTTATAACAATGTGTAGTCATAATATAACATCAACCTATGTGTAACATTTTATGACTTTAAATGAATCAAACAAATCAAACAGAAAAGATACACATTTCCAGTATCAGAAGACATGAGGTAGGCTATGCAAAAGAATATATTACCAACAAAAAGAATAAAGATAATTGCTGCTGAGCATGGAACTTAAACTAAAGTCACTATCAACAGGAAATGTGAAAATAACAAATTTGAGAAAGGGAATGAAAATGAGCCAAAAAGAGAGATGACCTTGAAGTTTTAACTACAAATGCTGGAAATGCTTTCAAACCTGAATCTGGTAAAAGTAATACATAAAGTACAACAGTATAAAGCCAGGGCAAACTGATAGGATAGCTGCAAGTGCAAATGAAGTAACCTAGGATTAAGCTAGAGAGAAATGTAATGAAAAATCTCATTTGAAAAAAAACGTGTGGGAATGCCCCAAGCAATGTCAAGAATATCGTATCTGAGCAAGAAACTATTGCCAAAAGTGAAGTAAATGGCTTGTGGGAAAGAGAGCTTAATGTATGAACTGAAAAATATCACAGAAAGTCAGTGGAAGATTTTAGGACATTTTTTAGGGGTGCTTCAAGCTTAATGAAGTGTGGGGAATTAGTTAACAAGTATATTTATCTTTATCTATTTTGCTTTGTCACTGTCTCCCGCGTTAGCGAGGTAGTGCAAGGAAACAGACGAGGCCCAACCCACCCACATACACATGTATATACATACACGTCCACACACGCAAATATACATACCTATACATCTCAATGTATACATATATATACACACACAGACATATATACACATGTATATAATTCATACTGTCTGCCTTTACTCATTCCCATCGCCACCTTGCCACACATGAAATAACAACCCCCTCCCCCCTCATGTGTGCGAGGTAGCACTAGAGGAGACAACAAAGGCTCCATTCGTTCACACTCAGTTTCTAGATATCATGTAATAATGCACCAAAACCACAGCTCCCTTTCCACATCCAGGCCCCACAGAACTTTCCATGGTTTACCCCAGACGCTTCACATGCCCTGGTTCAATCCATTGACAGCACGTCGACCCCAGTATACCACATCGTTCCAATTCACTATTCCTTGCACGCCTTTCAACCTCCTGCATGTTCAGGCCCTGATCACTCAAAATCTTTTTCACTTCATCTTTCCACCTCCAATTTGGTCTCCCACTTCTCGTTCCCTCCACCTCTGACATATATATCCTCTTGGTCAATCTTTCCTCACTCATTCTCTCCATGTGACCAAACCATTTCAAAACACCCTCTTCTGCTCTCTCAACCACACTCTTTTTATTACCACACATCTCTCTTACCCTTACATTACTTACTCGATCAAACCACCTCACACCACATATTGTCCTCAAACATCTCATTTCCAGCACATCCACCCTCCTGCGCACAACTCTATCCATAGCCAACGCCTCGCAACCATGCAACATTGTTGGAACCACTATTCCTTCAAACATACCCATTTTTGCTTTCCGAGATAATGTTTTTGACTTCCACACATTCTTCAAGGCTCCCAGAATTTTTGCCCCCTCCCCCACCCTATGATTCACTTCCGCTTCCATGGTTCCATCCGCTGCCAGATCCACTCCCAGATATCTAAAACACTTTACTTCCTCCAGTTTTTCTCCATTCAAACTTACCTCCCAATTGACTTGACCCTCAACCCTACTGTACCTAATAACCTTGCTCTTATTCACATTTACTCTCAACTTTCTTCTTTAACACACTTTACCAATCTCAGTCACCAGCTTATGCAGTTTCTCACCCAAATCAGCCACCAGAGCTGTATCATCAGCGAACAACAACTGACTCTTTTCCCAAGCTCTCTCATTCACAACAGACTGCATACTTGCCCCTCTTTCCAAAACTCTTGCATTCACCTCCCTAACAACCCCATCCATAAACAAATTAAACAACAAAAGAGACATCACACACCCCTGCCGCAAACCTACATTCACTGAGAACCAATCACTTTCCTCTCTTCCTACACATAAACATGCCTTACATCCTCGATAAAAACTTTTCACTGCTTCTAACAACTTGCCTCCCACACCATATAATCTTAATACCTTCCACAAAGCATTTCTATCAACTCTATCATATGCCTTCTCCAGATCCATAAATGCTACATACAAATCCATTTGCTTTTCTAAGTATTTCTCACATACATTCTTCAAAGCAAACACCTGATCCACACATCCTCTACCACTTCTGAAACCACACTGCTCTTCCCCAATCTGATGTTCTGTACATGCCTTCACCCTCTCAATCAATGCCCTTCCATATAATTTCCCAGGAATACTCAACAAACTTATACCTCTGTAACTTAAGCACTCACCTTTGTCCCCTTTGCCTTTGTACAATGGCACTATGCAAGCATTCCGCCAATCCTCAGGCACCTCACCATGAATCATACATACATTAAATAACCTTACCAACCAGTCAACAATACAGTCACCCCCTTTTTTAATAAATTCCACTGCAATACCATCCAAACCTGCAGCCTTGCCGGCTTTCATCTTCCACAACGCTTTTACTACCTCTTCTCTGTTTACCAAATCATTTTCCCTAACCCTCTCACTTTGCCCACCACCTTGACCAAAACACCCTATATCTGCCACTCTATCATCAAACACATTCAACAAACCTTCAAAAGACTCACTCTATCTCCTCATATCACCACTACTTGTTATCACCTCTCCATTTGCCCCCTTCACTGAAGTTCCCATTTGTTCCCTTGTCTTATGCACTTTATTTACCTCCTTCCAAAACATCTTTTTATGCTCCCTAAAATTTAATGATACTCTCTCACCCCAACTCTCATTTGCCCTCTTTTTCACCTTTCTCTTGACCTCCTGCCTCTTTCTTTTATACATCTTCCACTCATTTGCATTATTTCCCTGCAAAAATCGTCCAAATGCCTGTCTCTTCTCTTTCACTAATAATCTTACTTCTTCATCCCATCACTCACTGCCCTTTCTAATCTGCCCACCTCCCACACTTCACATGCCACAAGCATCTTTCGTGCAAGCCATCACTGCTTCCCTAAATACATCCCATTCCTCCCCCACTCCCCTTACCTCCTTTGTTCTCACCTTTTTCCATTCTGTACTCAGTCTCTTCTGGTACTTTCTCACACAAGTCTCCTTCCCAAGCTCACTTACTCTCTCCACTCTCTTCACCCCAACATTCTCTCTTCTTTTCTGAAAACCTCTACAAATCTTCACCTTCGCCTCCACAAGATAATGATCAGACATCCCTCCAGTTGCACCTCTCAGCACATTAACATCCAAAAGTCTCTCTTTCGCACGCCTATCAACTAACATGTAATCCAATAATACCCTCTGGCCATCTCTCCTACTTACATACTTATGTATATCTCTCTTTTTAAACCAGGTATTCCCAATCACTAGTCCTTTTTCAGCACATAAATCTACAAGCTCTTCACCATTTCCATTTACAACACTGAACACCCCATGTATACCAATCATTCCCTCAACTGCCAACAGGTAAAAACAACATATACCTTAACATGATGCCTCGAGATGGATACTTTTGTGAGCCAGCTAATATCCCTTGGTAGATATGTAAATGGGATTTTGTGCTTCAATTTCAAGGCTATGCAACAAGCTTGGGTGAAGGCTTAAGCAGCCATGCACAATATTTTTTCCCAAAAGTTATCTTCCAGCCATATCAATGGGAGCATATTTTTGTGAATTTTATTGGAGGGAAATTTAGTGGCTTTGACTAAACTTAAAGGACCAGGCAGAGGAAGATCCTGAATCATTTGACAATGATGGTCTGTCCTCCAATCTTGTGAAGAATGCTTTTATGGAAACTTACTCTTTCAGGGTTATAGGCTAACAAGAATGAGGAAGGTAAAGGTTTTCAAGCAAAAGTGTTGTCAGCATGTCCTCGGCAACAATGCATCTGACTGATAAGGGTGGTAATTTTACAAACTTTTATAATTTGGTGAAAAAATTCTGTAAATGACATTGATTACGACAAGAGATTTATCATTCAAAACACAATAACAGTCTGTAATCTATATTTCAAAATTGGTAACATAAACAATAAATCATGTGCAATGGCAATGCACTCAACACTTAGGCCTTAAAGTCACACTTTTTAGTGAATTGTGCTGAAACATCCATGAGACTTCTACACATTATATGATTATCAAAGAGAAATAAGTGGATGAAAAATACTTTCGATGTGATTCTTTTTCACTGCTATATGATTATCTTTCAATATGTAAGGCTAGATACAGTTTCTAAACAACATGAAAAACATGAATCTTGAGGGTTGGAAAGGTGGACATTTTACTGGGAAGTCAAGGGTTCAATAACAAAATACTTAAGGAGACTGGAAAAAAATATACAACTAAGAATTACCAATAAAACAGTATGTGAAGTGGAAAGACAAAGATCAGTCATATCATGTTTTAATTTGGTATAGAGGAGGAACATCGAGAATCCAGGAAGAAGTATTTCAAAAAAAGAAAAAAAAAGAGGAAGACAAAAGGGTTACAGAAACTATTTGTTTCATGGAATAAACGGAATGAGTACAGAGACAGAAAAATCAGGAAGAATCAGGATACACTGTAAGTGAAGATACAAATGCTAATGGAAGGTTACAGTTAAGGTGAGGGAAAAAGTATGGAAATACAAACACAGGCCTACAAGCTAAAAGATATAATTTCAATAAAGTTCTCTGACGAAAGAATATAATAGGATTCTGCAGCTATAACAACATAAAGAAGGAACAAACAAAAGAAAAAGTAGAAAAAACTATGGAAAATCACAAACAGCAAAATAAATGAAGGATAACAAGAGGAATGTAAAAAGTATTGTTTTCCTTGTCAAAAAATTTATCACAAAATGGATGAACATCACAAAAGAATGATAAGACGACTAATTCTACATGATATTCTGTCAAACCATTTGTACATTATATACTGTCATTCTATGAGAAATTTATTTCACTTCCTGAAAAACATCCATTTTTCAGAAAGTCCAAGAAGTGAGGTATCGACACTTGGGTGGGAGATTGTACAATGAAATAAAGAAAATATAAAAAAATGATAAGCTGTTTATATAAACTCAAATTTCCTCATTTCATTAAAGGATAACAAGGCGAGATGCAGCAATACAAGCTTCCCAGTGTATAATCTCATGTTCAAATTGTTTGGCAACAGGCACAATGCTGGAATCATGGAGTTGTCTGGTATATCATTAAGACTATAACACTGAAAATTATGACAGACTTTGGCAGCTTGGTTAAGTCAGGTGAGGCTTTTTAAGGTTTTCTTTATTATTGCAAGTCTATCACACTGTTCCATACAACCTTACAATTTACCTGGATTTCATGGCCCTCCCCACAATCAGACAATTCTTCCAGATATAGGTAAAAATGTAAAAATATAGAAAATATATCATGCAGCACCACTCAAAATCACACCTGAGAATATAAGTTAGGTATTATTACCCTTCCGGGAATGATCCAGCCTCAGTTAGGTTAGCATTGTAAGGATTGTTAGGTTAGGTTTGCGTTTGCTTGATGTTCATGCAAATATCTTTTGATGTCGTTTGAACGATTCTAACCATTTTCATCACAAATTACCACTTCTTGTGATAACCCCCAACCTAAATCCCTAGTACCCACGTTGGGGGGGGGGGGGGTCATTATCGTTAAATATAGGCGGGGTGGATGGAACATCTATCTCAAAAAGGTACTGATCTGCGATAGATATGAAGGTCAGAATCGTGCAACACACGTCAAAAACCATCAGAATGAACATAATTTCAACTTCTAAACGATAATCTTTACAATGAGGAGCATGTCACGGTTTTTTGTATTTGTGGTGCCACGAGAGGCACCTTTATACTAAAATTAGAACATATATCTTCTTACAGTATATGTCTGACATAATATAACCGGAAATCCTGGACGACTAATAGTCGTGAGATAATTCAAATTTAATGCATTTACGTAAAAAGACCACAAAAAACATAGCATGACCATAAAGGAAATTTAGAAGCAAATTCTTTATTTTTGGGGTTGTTTAAATATTAAAAGGAGGCTGTTCTCTGCACCACTCACCTGATATGATAACAAATGTCATAATTACAGTGAGTAAGGCAAATATCTTGAACTTCGCGTCCATATTAACCGCTGCTCAGGGAAGGGACTAACCCACGCCCACGTTTGTACCTACTACTACGTTTTAATGCCAACTCAAGGCGCCTCAGGACCCGGGGCCTGGCTGGGCCTGGCGTATTTCCCATGATTATGAAATCAGAAGTCCTAAGACGTGAAGTTAGACTAAGTGTAAGATAATACGCGTTTCCATATGCTTATACATGATTATATGTATACGTACATTTACATTCGACTTCGTTTCTAATGCCTTAGGAGGGACCACAAAATATACTTGTATATGTAATGCCATGGGAGGGATATACATATATATGTAATGCCATAGGAGGGATTACATATACATGTATACGGCTTCTTTCTTCACTATGGTGTATACACAGTATCATTTTCAAATGTTTGAATTTTGGAAAATACAAGATATCTATGTCAAGTAATGATATTTTAATGGCAGTACCGTGGTAAATTCAGGTGTTCTTCCACTGTCATGCTAGAAGAACTATATGCATGATAATCAACACCATTTTTATCATAATAACGAACCTGTCAACACACACACACTAACACACACATAGGTGTAAAACTCTCTCCCCATCCAGTACAAAAAGGTTATTGAAATAGGTATAATGGGTGTAAAACTCTCCCCATACAGTACAAATAGGTTATTGCAAATAGGTAATTACACACATATGGGTGTACTCTCTCCCCATCCAGTACAAATAGTTTATTGCAAATAGGTAATTACACACACATGGTTGTAAAAATCTCTCCCCATACAGAACAAAAAGGTTATTGCAAATAGTAAACTACAACACACACATGGGCATAAACCTCTCCCCCCATCCAGTACAAAACAGGTTATTGCAAATAGGTAATTACACACACATGGGAGTAAAACTGTCTCCTCATCCAGTAGAACAGGTTATCACCAACAGGTACTTACAACACACACATGGGTGTAAAACTCTCTCCCCGTTCAATGACAATAGGTAATTAAAAAACAAAACCTACACGGGTGTAAAAACCGTGTCCCCATTCAGTCCAAATAAGTAACTATACACACACACACACACACACACACACACACACACACATGGGTGTTAAACTCTACATTCATTACAGGGGGGGAAAAAAGTTATGGAGGAGGACGTAAGGATATGCCAGGAACTGATTGACATTTTAAAAAATGTTTTCACAGTGGAAAACATAATGAGCCCATCACCAGTGAGATAGAGCTGGGGTATTGTAATTCAGTGAAATGTATCTGTCTCATGATCCTTATTGAAATTTCTCTATAGGTACTGAAGGCGTATTGCAGATGTTGCTAATTCGAGGGGAGGCTGGGAAAAAGCCGAATTGCCAAAGAAATGGAAACGGGAATATAGTTACCTGTTTGTTTGGAGACCTAAAGAAGGCGCTGGACCATTATCCACTTTCCTCTTACAGTTGTGGTCTGTAAGGTTATGGAATAAATAACCAGAAAACTAATTACTTACTGCAGAGCGTAGGAGTGGGATACATATTGGGAAGGAGGTATGAACTATTCTAGGGAGTTCAAATAACTAGTTTCTACTAACTTAATGTCACACATTGAAAATGATTACGTAACAATCTCTAGATATCTTATTTACTAACTTAGAGAATTAGATGACTCGTGAGCACCATCTTCATAATGATGCAATAGTAATTCAACATGTAAGGCTTAAATTGAGTGGACAATACAGTTTACCAATGCGTTACTTGTTCGGAATGACGATGACTTATTGATCTCTTGTGTCTCCTGTGGTGATTATTAACGGAAGTGAAACTTTAGTTTTCTGTCCCGTGAAATCATTTATATTACACATATCATTATATAAAAGTAGTTGAATATATATTATATAGTATAAACTAAATCTATAATGGAGGCATGAGGAGGGAAGTTAAACAACTTACTCCGTGATTCAGAAGTGTTGAAACGCTGGAAAACCTTCGAAGCACGTGATGACGACCTGTGGAAATAATGAAGGAGAAATACGTTTTAGGAATGGTAGGCTTGAATGAGGACCAGACACTGATCCAACATGGGTCTTTGTCAACTATTGCAGGAATATCACTGCTAAATATCTACTCTTGATCGCGCCTGAGATTTTTTATTTTGAGAGAAAGGACGTTCGGAATCTTTGTGTTTCAATATCCGTGGACCAACTAAAATTTTTACAAATGATACAGACGTAAATATATATATAATTGACAAGAAAAATAGGAAAAGGTAAGCTGAATTTATCAAATACAGTTAGCTACTTATTCTCTCATAAAAATGAATTGATATACAAATTATTATAGTACAGATATTAACATAAATAACTAGAAATATTATATATCATGAAACAATAGTTACAAAGTTACATGTCTCATTTTAGATAGTAGTTTGGTTTCTTTACTATACCACTCAGTCCCCGAAGGTGAGATAAGGAAGAAAGCAAGGGCCTCCCCAAAGCCATGGCCCAACCCCCCGAAGTAACAGTACAAAGACTATTTTGACAGAACTATGTCCTAGAACTTTGCATGGTATCCGCAGAATGCTGCTACATTGCCCATTCTCCCACCAACTGTCCCCCTTTTCCAAAAACCCCTAAATTCCTCACAGTAATGCCTCCTCCTACATTATACCACCGCTGCGTTCTAGAATGTCTTCCATAAATAAATCTTTTCATTCGAATTTTCCACCTTGACATTAGGGACTCTCATCGATTCCATCCACACTCACAGGTCTACACATATATCGAATCTTGCTCAAATCTTATTTTTGCTGTAAACTCCTGCAGTCTTCGAAACCATTTCAAACTCCTTCTCTGTTTCTCAAAATGTTTTTTGATTTCCACACTCTTTCCCTTACGCGTAATATCGTCTCCCCTCACCACACATTGTCCTCAAACATCTCATTTCCAGCACATCCATCCTCCTGCGCACAACTCTATCCATAGCCCACGCCTCGCAACCATACAACATTGTTGGAACCACTATTCCTTCAAACATACCCATTTTTGCTTTCCGAGATAATGTTCTCGACTTCCACACATTTTTCAAGGCTCCCAAAATTTTCGCCCCCTCCCCCACCCTATGATCCACTTCCGCTTCTATGGTTCCATCCGCTGACAGATCCACTCCCAGATATCTAAAACACTTCACTTCCTCCAGTTTTTCTCCATTCAAACTCACCTCCCAATTGACTTGACCCTCAACCCTACTGTACCTAATAACCTTGCTCTTATTCACATTTACTCTTAACTTTCTTCTTCCACACACTTTACCAAACTCCGTCACCAGCTTCTGCAGTTTCTCACATGAATCCGCCACCAGCGCTGTATCATCAGCGAACAACAACTGACTCACTTCCCAAGCTCTCTCATCCCCAACAGACTTCATACTTGCCCCTCTTTCCAAGACTCTTGCATTTACCTCCCTAACAACCCCATCCATAAACAAATTAAACAACCATGGAGACATCACACACCCCTGCCGCAAACCTACATTCACTGAGAACCAATCACTTTCCTCTCTTCCTACACGTACACATGCCTTATATATATATATATATATATATATATATATATATATATATATATATATATATATATATATATATATATATGGAGGCAAGGAGGAGGGGCTGAAGTACAGACTGGTCTCCCTGACGCGTGTGGTCCGTAAAACGCTGGAAAAGATCATTCAGAAAGCAAGTGGATGACGACCTGAGATGGGGAAACTACCTGAAGGAGAAATATAACGGTTTTAGGGAGGTGGTCTTGATGCTGCGCACCAGAGACCCGAGGACACTGAAGGAGTACATGGAGAGTTGTCAACTAAAGTTGTCCAGGGAATTATATGCACTGCTAAATACGAACTGATCAGGGCGAGATTTTTTTTTTTTTGAGAGAGAGAGCGTTCAGAATCAGTTATTGTTATCACAGATAAGTGTGTGACACCAAGACTAGAAAGATTTTTGAAGCAGGAAGATGACAGACGTAAATTGTTGATATAAGATCTGGACCAAGAGAAAAACAGGGGAAAAAGGTGAAAAGGACTGAATGTTCATCAAAAGGCTACAAGAGTATATAGGCATGCTAAACTTAGTTTCTCTCATGAAAGAACTTAGGAGAATTGGTGGATATAATCAATAATGGTTACGTTTAGTCATGTAGCCAGGGACTACTTAAACAGGCTAAATAACCTAGAAACATATTATAGATCATGGGAAACAAGTGAGTTACAAAGATACACAGACCACACAGACCCAAGATAGGTAGTCTGGTCTTAACACTACTAACACTCAGTCCCCTGAAAAGGAGTAGAAAAGGATAGCAAGGCAAGGGCTCCCTCCCCATCCACCGGCAATATGCCGGAAGGTAAGCAGGTAGAAGAGATATTTTGCAGGACTATTGTGCCTGAAGGAACTATTGTATGGGAAAGTCGGCAGAGAATGCTGACTTACTTTCACCACTCTCTTCCCACCCATATCTTGTCCTCTTTTCCAAAAACCCCTAGAATTCTTCACAGTAAGCCTCCATCAGCTAATGATTAGATATCTCACCAGCTGTCCGTCTAAGATTTTAATGTCATTTCCTAAATTTAATTATTTCCATTTGAAATTTTGCCTCAACTTTGACGATAGAGGGACTTCAGACAGATTCCATCAACACTACAAGGATCTATCATGCATATGATACGAAATCTTTGCTACAAATCTTGATGTTTTGCTGTAAAACTGCCCTGCAAGTCTTCGATTATATTTGCATATCTGTCTGTGCTCTGTGTTTCTCAAAATGTTCTTTTGATTTCATCTGGAGCATTGTGACACTGGCGGGTAATATCAGTCTTCCTGTCATTCGTCTGTGAAATCAAACATGCTTTGGACTAAATCAGATAACTTGTATTTCCTTTGCAAATCCCACATCTACTTTGTGTTAAATGGAACAACGTGTCTGCTTGATAAGTCAAATCTATAACCCATCCCCAGGGTATGTTCTGTGCTTAACATTTGTAAAAGATGACACTGGTTCCAAAAGCTCCAAAAAACAACTAAAGAACAAGTTATAACTTTGTCTCGCCAGAAGCCAATGAACTGAGCAGTGCAGGGGAGGAAATCAGTTGGGAAAACTTCATTTCATTCAGTCATGAAGTTTATCATCTCCACCATCACAAGCCTCTAGTCCCTCACCATCATTAGCCTCGTGGTTCCTCAACATCACCCTCACCAAGATTCCCACCTTTCCCCTGCCTCTGTCTCCACCACATCCCCACCAATCTGGTGCCGAGCCACTCACAACCACCCCACCTTTCATGCGGCAGGAATCTGAAAAACAAGTCCTCCCTGGTGAGGTCTCTGTGGGAAGAAAATATCCCTCGTCTGTATCTGCCGAAGGCCTTGCTATAGTCCCTCTTCCCTGCTGGAGAAGAGCGCCCCCTCGTCTGTATCTGCCGAAGGCCTTGCCAAAGACCCTCTTCCCGGCAGGAAAGGAGCGCCCTCCTCTCGGCCACCGCCGGGACTCCTGCTGCCATAAACTTCCTCCATTGGCTGGTCGACAGATGGAAGGCTGGCCAGTTGGGTCGTCCAGTGCGTCAGATCAGTGGATGTCGTGTTTCATTATCCCCACACATGGCCAAAGTTATTGTTTCGTGGATGTGTTCATATGTTTGTTTTGTACTGTGTCTGTAGGGATGCATGTGTATATGTAGTGTAAGTATTTATACATAGAGATAAGTGAATTTATGAATGTATGCGTTCTACATTTGTAATTACTGAATAACCCTAAAACTCCTTCGACGCGTATCCTGCAGTAACAAGATTGCGCTACGATCAGCAGCAGGAGAGAGAATCGACTCTCTTGGTGGGGGTTAGTTCAGCTATGGTGATTACTGGTGGTCTGGGAGGGGGGGGGGGTTGGCCGCTGACTGCCTGCCTAACTACCACTGGTCCAGCTATTGTGATAACTGGTGGTCCAGGGGGCCCAGCCGCACGTCGAACAACCTCCTCTGAATATTGTTTCATACCCCTGTTTCTTGTTCCTTTCTCATGGTCCTAATCCACGGTCCATTCCCCCGTTCCTGTTCCATTTTCATTCTTTACTGCTAATGTCGCGCACTTGTCTTCTTGGAGGCTCTGTTGTAACAGGCTCTTTTCCCAGAGTTAGTGTTGGGTGTTCAAAGGATCTACCATGAAGGCGTCTCTCACGTCGAACCTTACGATAGGAGGAGATAAGAAAGGTTCGAGGTCGGGCGGGAGATAAGTCTGGAAGAGATAGATCTGGATCTTCCAGAGTAAAAAAAAAAAGAAATGGAAGAGTGTTTGTCTCTGTCAACAGCTGTGGTGTTTATCAGGACGAAGGGGGATGTTAGGATATAAGGTTGGATCTGCAGGAGTTGTTAAAGAGAATATTGGCTCAGGACGAGAGTTGTGTCAGTGGACCAGAGGAGAGGTCAACACTATTTTTGTGGTATCAAGAAATGTTTGTCTTCATTGACTTCTCAGCAAAGAAAAGCTTCTCAGCGACTCCTACCGGAAGAGAAGGAAAACTTGATGCAAGTCAGACGAGGGAAAGTCTTTTTTCAACATAGTCTCTTCCCACATCACTAAGGATTCCGGATATTCTTTTGGATGTCTCGTTCATGTTTGTCCATATGTGATGGAAGCCTTACACATATACACTTTGAGAGATGCTAACAGATTTACGAAAGCCTTTTATGATGACGTAAGTAATATCTTACACTTAGATTGTTATATGAGGAGGGAACAAAGCCCTTACAGTATAAGAGCTGGATTTTGCCTCAAGTAACTTTAAAGTTACTATTCTACCATGTAACTGTCAATGAGTAACGAAGTGGTCGTCCACGTCACACCAGTCTCCAGCGTCTGAGGGCCATCATCAAAGGCCAATCACCGTTCAACTTGGCGTTAACGATCGTTTGTGACACACAACCCCCACCATTACCAGGCCTGCAGGTTTCCGTTGGCCAGCTATGTTGGAGAATCATAGTTTAAGATTCTCTCCTGACCTTCAACCTATGTAGGGGTCGTACACCTATCTTCCTAGACGTGATGGCACGACCTTCTCTACATCAGGTACCATTTGGCTGCGGGTCGTTCAAGTTAGGGTCCTCCAGAGAACACGATTTCCTGCCAACGACTATATTGAAGACCAGAGTCGTCGCATGACGTCATGAAGGCTACGGTCGAAGTACGCCTCCGATCAAGCCGCAGCAGGTCGACTTCTGTCCGTGCACAGTCGTCCTCTCTTCTTCCTCCAGTTCCATATTCTATCATGGCGGATGGAGAAGCGGAAGCTGAGGTGGATTAATTCCACCTCAGACGCGGCAAGAAACGAGCGGAGGAGGATTGACGATGATGGGTGACCCAACCACTGAGGGGAGGGGAGGAAGGGAAGTGGGGAGCATATCTAACGAGAGAGAGAGAGAGAGAGAGAGAGAGAGAGAGAGAGAGAGAGAGAGAGAGAGAGAGAGAGAGAGAGAGAGAGAGAGAGAGAGAGAGAGAGAGAGAGAGTATTTACTTGTGGTTACGACGAGATTTTGATAAGATTCGCAGCTAATGCGTAGCGCTCACCATCAAGACAACACGAGTTACGAAGAACGAGTCATGTGAGTCTGGTATTGTCAAGTGTGATGTATGAGATGGAGAGACGGTATGATTGTGGTCTGACAGCCAGCAACGCTTGTGCAAACACAAGAGACAGCTACCTGAGCCCAAAAGGTGACATTTGACAGCCCACGAAGTGCTGGCTCACCTTCACTATACCCTCCCGATACCCAGGTGAACCGGGTACCTCCCTGGTCGACGGCTGCCTACCACCTACCTAAGACACACACACACACACACACAAACACACAGAACCTATTAGAAGAAAACGGAGTAAATTGATGATCCCTTGAGAGAGACGTGTAAACTAGCTCTCACTAGGGAGACAACACGACGCTGGGGAGAGGGGAGGGATGAAATGAGAGAGATCATCTGATGATGAGGAAAGGAGAGGTAAGGAATGCAGGAAGTAGAAGGCAGACTAGGGAGAAGAGGAGAACGAATTAGGGAGATAACAGAGAGAATGGGGAGAGACCGGTTGTGACCCTCCCTCCCGTCTCCCCGCTCCTCCTTCCTTCTATCTTTAGCTCTCCCTCACCTACCCGTGGCCTTCCGTCCCAATGTCCCTCAGCCATATCCCTCATTCCCAACTTCCCTTACCCGCATACCTTCCCACCTGTCCTCCCCTTACCCATATTTCTCCCTAATGCTCTCCCTCCCGACTGCTTCTTTTCCCCAAGTTTCTCAGACCAGTCCAGAGACAACCTCTCTCCCGTGCGTTCAGGGACATCCCTTGTCCTGTACGTCTAGGGACATCTCTTCTCCCATATACCACATAATGACACTCCATAACAGAATATTCATTTCCTTTTGCAACAGCTTCCTTCATCAACATCATTCACGTCCTTCAACTTCTTTCTTCTTTCTCCCTGCCATGATGATTCACGTCTCTCATCTCCCCTCGCTTCTTTCCTCTCACCTCCTTCCATTATTGCCATCTTTATCTCCCTCTACATCACCGCCTGACCCCGACCTTGCCCTTCACGACCGCTCGGAGTCGTATATTCCCGACAAACGTATTTGGGTCGTCCTCCAGACCTGAATATGAGTCTGGTCGTACGTCCGGCTGACCTCAGCCCTCCTGTCTTCTTTTCATCATGTTCGAGGGTCGTATCGTCGTTCTCTTGAAAGGGTCGTACCGTCGTCTCAGAGGCTTGCACCGTCATGCTCGAGGGTCGTACTGTCGTGTTCGAGAGTCGTGCTATCGAATTCGAAGGTCGTGCGCCGTGTTCGATGGTCGTACCGTCGTTATTAAGGGTTTTACCGTTGTCTTCAAAGGTCGTACTGTCGTGTTCGATGGTCGTGCCATCGTGTTTGATGGTCGTACCGTCGTGTGAACATCCTACACAACAGATGAAGGTCGTCCCTCCGTCTATGCGTCCACTGTCTCCCCGGCCTCTTCCTCCCCTACCCCTACTACAGCCCCTCTCAAAGGATCCCCACCACTCATCGACCACATTCCTCTCTCTCTCTCTCTCTCTCTCTCTATATATATATATATATGGCGTTGTCCACGTCCGGTCCCCGGGACGTAACCTTTCGTATCCGGACCACAGCGCCGGATTCGCTCATCCGATTTATTGTAGGTTTGGCCTTCGTGCAGAGGGCGCTAGTGGTGCCTCACCTTGAAAATATACACCTTGACGTCCCTTTGTTAACACAGTCTTCAACCAACCTTAGACAACTGAACCATTTCAATACGCCGGCACGACCTTGAATATGACGGTGACCCTTGAATACGACGGTACGACCCTTGGATATGACGGTTCGATCCTTAGATACGAAAGTACGACCCTTAGGCATAAAGGCACGACTCTTCATCACGAGGCAACGAACCAGGGGTATAATTGCTTGGAACAACATGTGAAACTAGTGGTTACGTTTGTTCAGGATCCTATCTGTACGTGGTGAGCGTCTGCTTTACTGTCATTATTATCATTATCATTTTTTCCTTTCATACTTATCATTAAATATTGTTATCATCATCATTATGATAATAATAATGATTATAATTATCAGTATACAACCCATGAGGCTCCTGCAGCTTCAAGGCTGCGCTGCAATCAGTAGCAGGGTTGGAGTAAGAGATTCCTTAATGAGGTTATACTGTAGTTCATTCACTGATAACGATAGTCTCACTCACAGTGTATTCACACTCAGTCTCTAGCTGTCATGTGTAATGCACCGAAAACACAGCTCCCCATCCACATCCAGGCCCCACAGACCTTCCATGGTTAACCTTGGCCACTTCACATTTCCTGGTTGTACACGTCGCACCCACCCTGTACACCATGTGGTTCCATTTCACTCTTTCCCGTGCACGCCTTTCATCCTCCTGCATATTCAGGTCCCAATTGTTCAAAATCTTTTTCACTTCATCCTTCCATCTCTAATTTGGTCTACTCGTTCCTCCTTGTTCCTTCCACCCCTGACACATATATCCTCTTTGTCAACCTTTCCTCACTCAGTCTCTCCATATGTCCAAACCATTTCAACACACCCTCTTCTGCTAACTCAACCACACTCTTTTCATTACCACATATCTCTCTTACCTTTTCATTATTTACTTGATCAAACCACCTCACACCACATATTGTTCTCAAACATATCAGTTCCAACACATCCACCCTCCTCCGTACGTCCTCATCTATAACCCATGCCTCGCATCCATGTGGCATTGTTGGGACTACTCTTCCCTCACACCCGCCCATCACAGAGGTAACGAGGTTAGTGAACTGCGACAATGTAAGGCCGTAGAGTCGGTATGGTCAGAGGGGGTAGCTCCGCAGCTGAGAGGGGATGATTCCCTCGACCTTACTGCTACTGCAGCGAGGGGGGCGCTAGTCTGTACTGGAGAGAGAGAGAGAGAGAGAGAGAGAGAGAGAGAGAGAGAGAGAGAGAGAGAGAGAGAGAGAGAGAGAGAGGATGCACCCAACCAACCCTATGAGTATTTACGATGAGATTTTGACAAAAGGTAGGGACTAACGCGTAGCGCGCACCACATGTCTAGTTTGATGATTAACACTATCATTTTGCCGCCTCGCTGAAAACTTCTGTAACATTTTCTTTTAAATGTTTGTGTAATTGTTCTACCCATGTTTCTTATTTCTTAGGTAGGTCACCTTCCCATCTTATAAACAAGGCATCTTATCTTATTGTGTCTATGTTTATGATAGATTCTATGGTATTCTTGAAGACTTTATAACTCAGGTTCGTTCTTTATGAGGGGCGACCAAGATATTGTCCTGTATTGTCAATCAGGTGTCATGCGTTATCACTCGATGTGCTTCATCTCCGAGGACGCCTTGCGGATGCTCCTTCATGAAGCATCCTTTGGATGCCCCTGGAAAGAATCCTCCAAGTACACGCCCTGAAGTAACGCCCATCAAGCGTCCTCCAAGAACCAGCAATTAGCAGTTTCTTCTCATGAGCGAGGTCATGGAAAGTGAAGGAAACGCTGAACGTCTAGTTCATAAGCAGGTGGTTGTGAGGTAAGCAGTGAGGAAAGTACTGATGACGTAGACTGAATGAAGACATAAGCGAAATATCAAGACCTTCTGGAGACTTAATCAATCAATGCGTTTTCCTCTGGGTGGCGAATTCAGCGTGTTTATGGCCCAGAGAATGTAATAACCCGTGAGATGCTGGGAGATTAATGATTGAAGATGTAATCAAACACAGACACCATCATTTCTTATGATAGCATTCGTACTTACCAGAATGTACACACTGCATACCTTTCTGGTTACGGGCTTTCCAGTTTGTTCCAGTGATTTTTTTTTTCTAAATTTTACCAAGATATTTGTTCAAGACCACTGGAGTGAATGCTGCTGAGCAATGCAGGAATATTGTACAGCACGTAGGCCATCCCAGACGTACACATGCCACGACTGATTGGGACGAATATAAAACTAAAGTTTTAATTACTTGGAGATTTTCTAATTTTCCTGATTTGAAGAACCGTATGATCATCTTGGAAACTTTATCTTAAATGCAGCCGAAGATAACATTTCGTAAAGTAAGAAGAAATGGCTACGACCATCAGTTCCATGGTGGCTGAACCAGTCTTGTGGTGCACAACGAAATACTGTGATATCTTACAGGAGTTCAATAGATAACAGCTTCTTTTATCTATCTGATTAATTCATAAAAGAAATTCCGGAAAAGAAAAAAGGAAAGATTTCGAAGGTAGTTATGAGGGCATCTTGCATAAAGTATGTGCAGGTTATCGGCTCCAATATCAAATCTGAAGAAGTTTGGAAGCGAATAAAGAAGTTGGTTGGAAAGTATTTTCCCTTTACCTTTATCTTAATGATCGAGGCGTTGAAGTAAACGACTCTTTTGCGGCGGGCGATATTCTCGCCCAAAGTTTCTCGTTAATGTCCAGTGTCTGCGAATATAGTCGTGGGAAGGTTTCCAAAACGTCACACGAAGAGAAACCTTTCCATTACCTGTTTCTTCCAATAGTGAAATGGACGATAATGAGCCATTTCGTATACAGGAAATTACATAAGGTCTACCAGGCTCTGAATCGACGGCTGCAGGGAAGGATGAACTACACTGATAGGCAAAGGCATCTCTCTGAGGCTTCCCAGGAATTCTCGTTAGATTAAGTTAACCCAACATGGACGCTGAACCTTCTCCAACATAGTCTGAAAGTATCTCCCATTCTTGTTATTCATTTGCCTCATAGAAATCTTCGTATTGCTACAATGTATAGCCTTACTGAACCGATTTGTTGTCTTTGTAAACTGATGGGAAAAGGACCAATGATAGGCTGGTGTCTTGATGGAAATGATTGCATTGTTCTCTTAACATATGTCTGGAGAAGGTTTCATATACCAAAGGCACTCGGATATATATATATATATATATATATATATATATATATATATATATATAATATATATATATATATATATATATATATATATATATATATCAAGTGACTCTGAGGAAGGATTTGTTAATCATCATCGTGCAAGAACAGATGACTGAGCCTCAGGGTAAAATCCTCACTTGGCACGTGTCTCTGTTCCTTAATTGGAAAAGGTAAAACAGGAGGGAAGGATTTCCAGTCCCCCGCTCTCACCCCTTTTAGTCGCCTCTATGACAGGCAGAGAATACGTAAGAAATATTTTTTCTCCCCTATCCCCAGATATCATATATATATATATATATATATATATATATATATATATATATATATATATATATATATATATATATATATATATATATAATGAGATAGCCTTAGTAAGGGTTCCAGTTGTCCGCTCCATCTCAACTACCATAAATAAAACCATACATAAATAATTTCAATTTCTTTCGCTACCAATATCATATAAAACCGAGCAGAATTACGAATAGGTTCCAAGACTTTACAAGTCCCACGGAAGTGAATCATCTCAAAACAGATAACTTCGAAAATAACAAAATCAAACACCTTTAAAAGAAAGGAAAAAAAAGAGGCACGTAGACAGAAGCCTTATATAGCCGAGAGAGAGAGAGAGAATATTGGATAATCAGAGAGTTAAGGGCAGAGGGAAAGAGAAGTTGTGGGAGGCAAGTGAAGTTACCAAGATAATGAACTTTAACTTCGTGTTAGGGGCACCAGGAAGGAGGAAGGGTCTT
This sequence comes from Panulirus ornatus, assembly GCF_036320965.1. Taxonomy (NCBI): domain Eukaryota; kingdom Metazoa; phylum Arthropoda; class Malacostraca; order Decapoda; family Palinuridae; genus Panulirus; species Panulirus ornatus. Next base: position 63,154,631 of record NC_092233.1, read on the forward strand.
GTGTCTTGTATTTAACCTTGTAGGAATGGCCCTAATGGAAGTTACGTTGAGTTTATACCCTGATCTAGGTAATGGAGGGCAGGGTGTGTTTATATGTGCCCCAGATAATGGATGGGGTGCTTATGTGTGTCCCAGAGACTCGGGGGATTGTTACCAATCATGAAGGAGCTAGATTATTCTAGGTTATTGATGATGGGTTTAGTTTCGTTCAACGCAATGGGGTGGTTTAACCTCATTCACCGAGAGAGGGGGTTTGGATTAGGTTACAAGGAAGGGAGGTTTAACTTTGCTCATGGAAGGGGGGCGTTAACTTAATTCATGGGGGGGAGGGGAGTAGTTGAATGAGGTTACGAGGTGGGAGGGGTAAATTTTGTAGATGGAATGGGGTGGTTTAACTTCATTTATGAGGAGGGTTATGGGGTTTATATTTTGCTAATGAGAGGGCGTTGGTTTATTTTGCCTCTATACGGAAGCTGGTTTATTTGGTGATTAAGTTAAGTGGTCTCAAGTTTATGTAATAGCGAGTTGCTTTACATTATGTAACTACTGTGCACAAATGTGGAAGAAAACAGCAGTATAGAAAACAGCAATATAGAAGATAGCAGCATAGAAGATAGCATTACAGAGGACACAACAGTATAGAAGACAACAGTAAAGGTAGCAGCATAGAAGAAAGCAGTATAGAAGGCATCAGTATAGGAGTACAGGAAACATAACAGTATAGAAGATATAACAGCATAGGAGGCATCAGTATAGAAGACAGCAGCATAGGAGGGAGCAGTATAGAAGACATAACAGTGGCCAGTAGGCAGTGGCACAGTAGGCAACAGGGAAAGGCACAGTGGACAGGAGGGTGTAACACAGCAGACAGCAGGAATCTCCATAGCAGATACCATGATGTGGCAGAGTATCGAGTGGCACAGCAGACGATGGAGAAGGCATAACAAGATGCAACACAGCAGGGAGTGGAATAGGATATAGCATGGAGTGGCACAGCAGGAAGAGATACTCACGGGAAGGTGCACGGCAGGAAGTGGCACAGCAGCGGTGCTGTATCAGACACAAGATGGCACACCAGAGGCGACGTGCCATATAAAAACTACCATATCAATTCCTCTTGCAGGAGCTGTTACTGCTGTAGTGTCTTGTGCTGCTACTGTAGTTCCTCCAGCTGACGTTCATACTGCTGGAACAGCTTCTGCAGCTGTAGTTCCTCCTGTTGCAGTTGTGACTGTAGTCGCTCCTGCTGAAGCTGCTGCCCGATGCTGTGTTTTTATAGCTGTCTCAGCCAAGTAAGGGAGGAACGGGAGGACTGCTGCATCCTGCACCAACTGCGTAGAAAGAGTTTTCACAACACACATCTGAACTCCAAATTTATGCAGCATTTTAAGTCTCCCATGCAGCATAGAACCCCTGATTCCTTTAATCTGAGATGCAGTTGATCATATCCTGATATCCCATCCTAACCCTCTGGTCTGTCAATGATATCCTGACACCTGATTGGAGCAGTATCCTGTCTTCATCCGGTGGTATGGCAGTGATGTCCTAATTCTCTGTTCTTAAACCTCCTGCGTAAGGAAGATTTCATACTGTATTCCATCGAATCGCTGTTACTAACGGTGATATCGTGAACTCTAGACGTGGTTAAGACATTCCGATATCCTCTCCCGGACCTCTGGTGTAGCATTATCCCGACATCCTGTCTTGGACTACTTGAGAAGTGATATCCCCATATCTTCTTATCCTCTCTTACGTACAGAAGCCACAGCATATGCTATACCTTTTTTTCTTTTAAACAGCCGTAGCACCTAACATGAGCGTAGCAGAATGACTTGGCACAGCATCACAATGCTGACCCGATAAATTAGGGCATAGTTTTTGCAACGCTAACGTCAGTAAAAACATTTTTGTTGTTCTCTTTCCCGAGCGGGTTTTGCTGTTGATGTCAGAGGGCCCCTGGAGCATCTCTGGGTTTCCATAGGGCTTCTGGAACGTCGTGAGGTGTCCAGAGGGTTCCTGGAACGTCGTGAGGTTTCCAGAGGGTTTCTGAATCGTCTTGAAGTGTCCAGAGGGTTTTTGGAACATCTTGAGGTTTCCAGAGGGTTCCTGGAACGTCTTGAAGCGTTCAGAGGGTTTCTGGAACGTCTTGGTGTTCAAAGGATTGCTAGAACGTTTAAGGATCTTCCAGAGGGTCCTTGGAAAGACTTAAGGTGTCCAGAGTCCCTGAAACGTCTTAGAGATTCCAGAGTCCCCGCTACATCTTGTTTTTTTTAGAGTTCTTGAAACGTCTTAGGCCCATCCAGAGAGTCCTTGAAATTTCTTGGATCACACCGGCCGGCCTCTGGATTGTCTTGGGGGTTGTCTCTGAAGCATCTTGATGATTCCAGAGTTACTGGAAAGTTTTTTTTTCCTTTGTCGAGGGGGTCTTTGAAACGACTTGGATTCTTCCAGAGACTTAGCTCCTTCTAGATGGTTCCCATAATGTCTTGGGGATTGTCTATAGGGTCCCTGGAGCGTCGTAATGTTACCATATGTTCATGACGAAGTATGATGTATTTCCAGGGGTTCCCTTGAATATCTTGGATCTTTCCAGAGGGTACATCTTGGGTCTATCCAATTTGGTCTAAGGAACGTTTAAGGTTTCCTAAGGCTCCCTGTAACATCTTGGGCTTTGTCCAGATAGTGTTTGAAACGTCTTAGATCCCCCCAGAGGATCCATGGAATGTATCAGGGATTCCAGAATGTCCATGGAATGCCATGAGGTATCCAGAGGGCCTCTGGATGGCCAGCGAGGAGAGGCCTCTGTCACTATCGCTCTTAGATGTTCCTCCGGAACGGCCCTCAGTACCTGTCTGGAATGAGCTGAAATGGATCCTGGAATGTCAGGAATATTCTGGGACAGCTGCCTGAAATGTTCTATCATTACAGAAGAGGCTTATGAATATCTTCTAAAATGATAACCCATTTGCTTCTGTTATTTTCTGCTTTCCAGATGACCATAATTAAAGGTAATTTATCATTTCTTATCGCGCGAGATTTAGATTTTCGTTCAGAGCCCTTTCATGATATCTCGACCGTCAGTTTTACATGGAAGTGCTGTAACTTGTACTTACACTACTGATTCACTCACATACGTAAAGATAAATAAGATATCTATCAAGCATATGTGGGTAAATTAGCCTTTTTAAAAACGTACAGAACTTGTGAGTAATTTCTGATTGAGTAGATTTGTACATAATCTGTATGCAATTTTCTATATACTATACACACACATACACACACACACACACACACACACACAAACACACACACACACACACACACACGCACACACACACACACACACACACACACATACACACACACAAACACACGCACACACACACACACACACACACACACACACACACACACACACACACACAAAGAAAGCGCCCAGCTCTCAGAGAAACGTGTTTCCTGTATTATAGATGGTTCCCTTGTGACTCTGTTGTGCTGTTGTTAATGAAGGTGTGGTGGTCGCCAGGCGAGGATGGGAGGATAATGGAAGACGGAGGGATAACTAGGAGGAAGGTACGGGATGGAGCGGGAGAGCGTGAGGGATGGAAGAGGATAGGAAGGATGGCAGTACGTCAAGGAAACAAGGTTAGTGTATGGCCATGGAATGGAAGAGGGTTAGGAAGAGGATGTGGGAAAGTCTGTGGAAGGGATCAGTGAAATGAAATGAAGCGTGAGGACGCGGGTGAGTCTGAAATGGGAAAGAAATCCTATTGGGGTAGAGATGGAGAGAAAAAGAGACATAGGAATTGAGAGGTCTTGGCATGAGGAAGGCGTTCGGTGGATGGAACAGAAGGAACGAACGTCCAGAAAGTGTGAATGCTCACGGAACAGTGGGGAAAGGAAGTGGCTGAAATAAAAAAGGGGAATGGAATGGAAAAATGGGGGCTCAGATAATGGTAAAGTTCAGAAAATGGGAATCATAGAATGTAAGGGTTCTGAGGACTAGGGATGAGAGAATGAAATGGAGATCATATATCTGGGATTAGGAAATAGAAAGGTTCAGAAAATGGCGATCAGATATTAAAAAGATTCAGAAAATATAGTATGGGAGGGTGAAATAATATTGAAAATAATTCAGTAAATGAAAATATCCGAAATTGGAAGGGTTTAAGAAATATGAGACAATGGAAGGGTAAGAAAATAGAGAACCGAAAAATGGAAGGGCTTAGAAAAAATAAGGATGGGTGTGAAAAAAGACTAAGAAAATATGGAACAGAGGATGGAAAGGTTCAGATGTGGGAAGGATGGGAGTATGGAAGGGAGGCCCTGAAACCCAGCCGGCCCTTCTGTTCCATCCTCAACCCAACTTACCATTGCCTGTTCCTTTATCATCCTTCCCACTTACACAAAATTCTTTCCCACCATCTCTTAAATTTCCTTTGTTTCCCTTTCCCCTTTTTACCCTATTTCCTTTCCATTTTTGCCATGTCCATCTCCCATTTTCTCCCCTCCCCCTCCCTTCTCCCCATTCCTGTTGCCCCTTTCACAAATTCTACTCTCATTTTCCTTTCCCATCCATCCCAACTCTTCTCATTCCCTTCCTCTCTATTCAAGGAATTTAGAAAAAATAATTCAACTTCCTTTCCCAAATTCCTTCCCATCTTTTAAACACTTTCCCATTCTCAGATTCTTTCCTGTTCTCATATTCCTTCCAGTTTTCAAATCCCTCTCCTGTTCACAGGTTTCCTCTATGTGTTCAATTTGACGGCAAAATTTCACTCTAAATTCTCCCAGTTCGTCGTATGTATAAGAACGTCGCATAGGAATATATATATATATATGGCAATTTTGCGATAGGAAATGTAAAAGTGAAAGAAAAACAAATGATGATAGATAAGATTACCATAAAAATCAAAAGAACAAAAGAGACAATAAGGCAAATTGTGAAGAATTATAGAAGATAAGATACTGAGATATAGATAAAGATATTGACGGAACAGATATGGAAAGAATGATATAGGGAAGGGAAGGTTGAAAGGAAGAAATGGGGAATAGAAGATATGACAGAGGATAAGGAAGGAAAAAGAGGACACAGAGAAGAAAAAGACGAAAATAACTAAAGGAGGGAAAGAGAAATACTGATGAAGGAAGAAAGAAAGGAAGGAAGGAAGGAAGAGAAAGAAGCAGGAGGAAGGGTGTGGAGTATGGTGGGCGGGGCTGTTGGAGTGGGTCCTGGGGGAGGGGGTCGTTTACCACCACCACTACTCCTCCTCCTACAGGATACTCCTCCCTAATCCTCACACCTTACTCCACTCCTGGCCTCCTGTCCCTCACTGGCTCCTCATGAATCCCCACTCCAACCCTCCTCACGAGATGAGTGAGGTGAGGTGCCGCCCCCCACCCCCCTGAGGGCTGGGTGGGTGTGAGTGCCAACACAAAGGGCCAAGTGGCAACTCTGGGGAGGGAGGGGGGAATGGAGGAGGAGCCCTCCCGTCCCCCAGCGGCGGGTCTGGCCCAGCACTGGACGGGGAAGGTTAGTCGCGTCCTCGGTGCCGAAGGGTCGAGTCGCCCTCGCTCGCTCCGTCAATCCACTCACGCACGCTCCCTTAAAGTGCTCCGCCTTAGAAGCAAACCTTTTTTTTTTTCCCCAACCCCCACCACCACCACAACCCCCCCCCCCCCCCCAACCCTCGTTGTCCGTAGCTGGCCGCTGGGTCTTCCCTCCCTCCCCCCTCCCCCCCCCCCTCTAGAGCGGTGGGTCAAAACTAGGTTACGCGAGTGATACAGAAACGTGTTCAGGCGAGGTTGCACATAGTTAGTGCTCCAACTGGTGGTTGGAGGAGGAACGTGTTGTTATATGGACGTGTTGACCACAAGACGCACCTACCTACCCCACCCACACCCGGAGTGGCGCCACACAAGTGACACTATGGATGATGCGAACATAACACAACGCTCCCGAGGGAACTAGTTGTCAACAATGAGTGAAGGACCACCAATACCAAGATCTACGGTCGTTAATATATGAACGAGGATTAGCTAGTTCCATCAGGTACGCTACATGACGGGAACGTGTTCAGACGTGTCTGGACACGTTCCCTCACTCCCTTGTCTACAACAGCACGAGCACGTTGCCCCCCCCCCCGGGTGAGTGACGTGCGTCACACGAATGGCAACCGAATGAGGAGTGACACCGCAGCAGACCCCCCTCCCCCCCAACGTCCGGGGGGGAGGGGAAACTAAAGTATTAGGGTGAGCGAGACAGCCGCCAGGAGATGGTGTCTGGTGTTTATCTCATCAAACTGGGGAGACGATGTTGGTCATGGTGGATGGGTGGCTTCCCCCCCCCCATTCTGAACCAACAGTCTGTTGACAGTGGACATAAGGACGGGAAGGAGAGTGGGGGGGGGGGGGGGGGCAACATTGTCCTCATGAGCAGGTGGGGTGGGGTAGAGGGCAATCAGGAAGGGGGGGTGGGGGGGGGGAGGAGAAATCCTTTCAAATCTATGTTTACGTTACCCCAGTATGTAATCATGGCGTACAAGTCAGCAGTGCAGAAATTCTATTTCTCAGGTGTTCAGTTGTCACGACACGTGAGTGACAGATGGTAGGAGGTAGAACAGCCAGGGACGAAGATGGTATTGTGTATCTGATTAAGATGTTTGGCTTCTACATATCTGAGTTATGGGTTTTAAGTATCTGATGTTTGAGTTTTAAGTATTTTCTTCTCACAGTTTGTGAGTCAATGAGATGATTAAGATAACACAGCGGCTAACAGCCAGTCTCTGTGAGTCTGATATATTCTGTTTTATCAGATGAAGTGTTTCATTTCAACTTCTGAAGTACATCAGCTGTACATTTGGCGTACATCAGTTGTACATCTCAGTTGCACTGCAGTACATCATCTGTACATCTAAGGTTTATCAGCTGAAAATCTGAAGTATACCAGCTATGCATCTGAAGTACACCAGCTGTACATTTGAAGTACACCAGCTGTACCACTGAAGTACAACAGCGGTACATCTGAAGCACAACAGCTGTACATTTGAAGTACACCAGCTGTACATCTGAAGTACACCAGCTGTACATCTTCCCCTCGACCAGCTTCAGAGGTTTGACCTGTGACGGTCAGTAACATTCTGTAATCATCACTGAAAGTCAACCATCGTCTCTGGTGATCTGTGACGGTCTCTTGTAGTCTGTTATGGTCTGTGACGATCTGTAATGGTGTGTAACGGTCAACAGCATACTGTAATGATCTGAGATGATTTATAGCGGTTTGTGATAGTGTGTAACGGTGTAACAACCTGTAGCAAATAGGAATCGTCTGGGACAGTCTGCACCTGTCTGTAACAGTCTATGGCGATTTCCTAATGATCTATCACACTAATGATCTCTTACAGTCTTTGTCTGTAACTGTTTATAGCACTTTGTATCGGCTTGTAACAGCCCCAGTCTGTAATGGAGTGCGACACTTTAACATTATGGCAGGCTCCGTAACAGCCTGTAATGGTCTGTAACAATGTGTAACGGCTTTTAACAGACTGTAGTATTCTGTAATGATTTGCAATGGTCTTTAACAATCTGTCACAGTTCTCTACAGCCTGTAACGCTTTGTAACAGCTTGTTGCAGTCTGGTCTGTTACATTACGTAGTGTTTGTCTGTCTGTAACGGTCTGTGACATTTTGTAGCGCCATACAGTTGACTGGGTACGGTGGTAATCCACACTGGGTATCGGTAATTCACGACATGACGTGACCCGTAACAATTCAAGATATAACAATTGGAGACCCGAAATGACCCCAGATGACCTAGAACAGTTCTGTACGACCCATGCCGACTATAGACGACCTCTAGGTGAAAAAGTGACCAAATATCAACGACACCATCGATGACCTGGTACTGCAAGGTGACCTGGGATGACCTCTGAGGGGCTGAGAGTCAGTGGCCATCTTAAGACGACCTGAAACACGACTGTGACATGATCTTTGGTATTCATCAGACGGTCGTTCAGTCTTCCACGACGTGTAAACGAGCCATGTGGACTGAGTCATTAAAATGACCGGTTCGAACTGGGCGAACCAGTGCAACGACCCACTCGAACTGGGACGAACCACTGGCAACCTGCGTCGTCATGAGAACGACTCCCCCCCCCATACGACTTGACTTGTGATGACCTTTGACCTTTGTCCCCGTGAGCTGCAGCTGGAGTGAATAATGAAGGGGTGAAAGTTCACGTGTCAGGAAGAGGGGCGCATCTCAGAGATTTAACAATACAGTTGTCATCTCCTGTTCCCTCAAATCAATCCTTGCGACACACATTCAACTAATTTTTCCTCTCAGACTCTAATTTGTGCAACAATTTCCAGTAAGAGTTATTGACATCAACTTTAAAATGTATTCAGTATGCTGTATCGATGCTTCGGTTGATACGTATTTTTATTGATACGTGTGTGTGTGTTGATACTGCTGGAAGTGGGTGACAGCGAGTGGCTGGGTTGGGATGTAGGTAAGGACAGTCGTGTTGTCAACGAGATGAGCTCGAAAAGGCAGTCTTCAGCACGCTCCCTGGCGATGCAAACGTGGCGTGGGTGGGGGGTCAGGTACCTCTAAAGGAGGTACGCAGCTAAGGGAGGAGGGTGGTGGCGAAGACCTCTCTCCCTGAGACCCCATGGTGGGCTAGGGAGACTTTAGTAAAGTCTCTCTCAACAAACAGGTGGGGAAGGGGTGCTGAGGATTTCCCTGTGACCTCGAGGTGTCAAGTGATAGGTAGAGATTAGTTAGAGACCCCATGTGGCCTCGTGGTCACCAACGAGACCTAGTGAAGCGCCCCTGAAGACTGTTGCTGGGAGAGGGAAAGAAACCCCAGTATGATCTCAACCACTACAGTCCTCAAGCGTTATACAAAAGACCTCAACCTCACTGATCGTACGCAGCTCGACCTCACTGAACGTACGTACCTCGACCTCACTGAACGTACGTACCTCGACCTCATTGAACGTGCGTACCTCAACCTCACTGGTCTTGCGTACCTCGACCTCACTGAACGTGCGTACCTCAACCTCAATGAACGTGCGTACCTCGACCTCACTGATCTTGCGTAACTCGACCTCACCGAACGTGCGTACCTCAACCTCACTGAACGTGCGTACTTCAACCTCAAAGAACGTATGTACATCGACCTCACTGAAGGTACGTACCTCGACCTCACTGAACGTACGTACATCGGGCCTCGAGTCCAAGTGATCAAGGCGTCGGAAGGCAGCGCCACTCGCAAGTGGGGACCAGAGGCAGTAAGGATGTAGTAAGAACCATGAGGTAGTACAGACGGCGGGAGTGGTAGGTGCCACAAACAACGAGGAACACTACCACCCCACCTAGTGAGGAGAGGTAGTAGACTCAAGAAGGATTCATGAAGTCGTACTGTGAGGGGGAATGAGGTGTGAGGGACGCTGCATGTGAGGAGGAAAGATATATGAGGAGGCGCAGCGAGTGTCAAGGTTCCTGGCTCCTGCTTCGTCCATGGTTGGTAAACTTCATCTTTCTTGTTGTCTCACGACACACCCTACCCTTCATCTTTCTTGTTGTCCCACGACACACCCTACCCTTCATCTTTACTGTAGTCCCATTACAAACCCTAAAGGACAATGAGAGTTACAGTGTGTAACTACATTGCTGAGCTCACGTCATATTCACACTTTATTGAGTTAATCCAGACGGTATGGGCGAGTACATACCCTGACCAAGGTCATCTCATTAACGCTACACACACATGACCACATATGTTCTACGGAAGGATGAACAGCTAGATTGACTAAGGGCCGACTGCCGCAAACAGGATTCGACCCCACGCACTCGACGTCTGGGCGGCCCGTGAATTCGTCATGGTCAGCAACGCTAACCCCGACACATTAACCGTTGCTGCTGCTGCGCCCTCATCTTACGTCACTCTGACGTCGTGACGTCTCGACCCTCCGCTTCAGTGAACAGCACACTCATAAAAGCCATCTTGCCTTTCTTTAAACCACCTAACGATCATTCACATCCTGGTGAATTGCCTTTATATGCTATTAGTTTTAAGTTGGTTGTCAGGATAACAGTGGTTAGTTAACAGATATGACAAGCCTGGGTAGAGCCTTCCCCTGGTGAACACTGAGCAACAGAAGACTATGAAATGGATTTCCTCTTTTTCCAACAAGTTTGCTCGTTATGATCAGAAAACCAGGAATGATTCAGATTAAGACACAAAGGCACCAGGTCAAGACAACCATAATTCCAGGGATGTTCCAGCTTCCAGGGCTGCACGTGAGAGGCAAGAGCAGCTTAAATAATCCGTAGCTGCCGCTTCTGTCTCAGCGGGAGACCCGCTGTGAAACACGAGAGACGATCCTGTGTTACATGTGTAAATTCTGTGTAGTCTGCAGACGCACCCATATGTACATGTCTGAGTATTTCACACGTGTACATTTGTGTAATTATAGGAATATGTGTATCCATGTTTACGACGTAGCGCCAGGAACAGACGAAGAAAGGCCGCATCCGCACACATCCATTCTCTATCTGTCATGTGCAATACACCGAAACCACAGCTCCCTATCCACAACCAGGCCCCACAGACCTTTCCATAGTTTCCCCCGGCCGCTTGTTCAATCCACTGACAACACCTCAACCCCTGTGTACCACATCGTTCCAATGCCCGCCGTCCTGTGCACGTCTTTCACCCTTCTGCACGTTCAGGCTTCTATCGCTCAAAATCATTTTCACTTCATCCTTCCATCTCCAATTTGGTACCCCACTTCTCCTTGTTCCTTCAACTTCTCAAACATATCCTCTTTGTCAGTTTCTATCAACTCAATTTCTGTGTCCAGGCCATTTCAGCACATTCATTTCATCTCTCTAAACGACACTTTTCTTATCACCACACCTCCGTCTCACCCTTTTATCATTCACTTGATCAATCCACATCACATTACACCATAAACATTTCATTCTCAACACATACACCCTCCTCCACACATCCTTATCTACAGCCCATACCTATCATCCATACAACAGTCAGGACCCCTGTATCTTCAAATATACACATTTTCGCCCTTCCAAATACTGACCTGTCTTTCCACACATTCTTCAGGGTTCCCAGAACCTTCGCCCCTCACCCATCATACGACTTACTTCCACTTCCATGTTTCCATTTGCTGTCATATCCACTCCCAGATATCTAAAACAACTTTCAATTTTTCTCCACTGAAACTCCTACTCCAACTAACCTGCCTCTCTACCCTACTGAGCCTAATAACTTTGATCTAATTCACATTCATTCTTAACTTACTCCTCTCACACACTCTCCTAGACTCAGTCACCAATATCTGCAATTTCTCACTCGAAACTACCATCAGTAGTGTCATCAGCAAACAACAACAACGGACTCACTTCCCAAGCCCTATCAACCTACAAACTGCATACTTGCACTTCTCTCCAAGACTCTTGCATTTACCTCCCTAACCACCCCATCCATAAGCAAATTAAACAGCCATGGTGACATAACACAACCCTGATGAGGACTAACCTCCACTTGGAGCCACTCACTCTCCTCTCTTCGTACTTGTACACACGCCCTACACCCTTGATAAATCTTCTCGCTGCTTCTAGCACCTTTCTTCTCATGCCATTTTTTCTTAAAACTTTCCACAGGCATCTCTATCAATCCCGTCATATGCTTTCTCCAGATCCATCAATGTCACATACAAATCCTTTTGTTTCTCTAAGTGTTTCTCACACATTCTTTAAAACAAACACCTGATCTACTCATCCTCTACCACTTTTGAAACTACACTGATCCTCCTTATTCTAATGTTCTACATACGCCTTCACCCTCTCAATCACTTCTGCCCCATACAACTTACCAGGTACAATCAACAAACTTATATCTCTGTAGTCTGAACACTCACCTATGTTCCCCTTACCTTTCCACAATGTCACTATACATGCTTTCAGCCAATCCTCAGGCACCCCACCATGATCCATGCATGAAGATACTAATCAACCCGTCAACAACACAGTCACCTCCTATCTTTGGAAATTCAACTGCAATTCCATCCACTTTGCCATATTTCATCTTATGCAAGGCTTTTGCCACCTCTTCTCTTCACCAAATCACTCTCCATGATTCTCTCACTTCGCATACCACCCAGACCCAAACACCTTACATCTGCCTCCTGTCATCATACATATTCAACACATGATCAAGACATCTATTTATAAAGGTTAACTGCTATTTCACTAGGTACTACAGCAGAGGAATCAGCTGTAGTGGCAATTGCATCAGCCTGCTGACTGTTGAAGCTGTGCTTGACTCCTAATATGCAGCTGTCGAAGCAACGGTTTCCACTGGAAAAGGCTCAGTACAGTGCCTTTTCTTTACATACCTGGCTATGGACACATGAGCAGTCCTTATTTACTGTGAATCGTATTTCACTGTCAAAACCCACACCACAGTTCAGCGGCAGTTTGTGACTAAACATTTTTGCTTTTCTAATTCAATATTTCTCACTTGACCAGCCGTTTTCTTCTTATGTCTCCTCGCGAGAAAAACTGATGAGAAATTCCATTAATGGTTCATCTGTACACCCTCCCTGCATTGTTTATCTCTAAACTTCTTCTCTGTGACATTACTAAGCAGTTCAACACTCGATCCCAAAGTCCTCATGAAGCATCTTCGTATCACTGACTAAATGTAATGTTCATCAAAGTAAGTTCTTTTGCCATTGTGAAAACAGTAATGAAATTCTTCTCGTATATGTTGTCCTTCAGAAAAGAAAATTGTTACTCTTTGAGTCTCCGACACATACGAGGTATTCGACTTCAAAAACTGAAAATATTCAGATATTTTTTTTCAAAATTTATCCCAAAATTATCAAATATGTTAATTTGAAATTAGAACCTGTTGCTTTTAATCCTTAATTACCTCTAAAATAAAAGCTCAATTAATTCAGTTTTAATCTAGTTTAGATTTAATGTTTTCCCCCCCCCATTGTGATTGATTTAATCATTTTAGCTTAAATTTGGTAAAAGAGAAATGTTTATTCATTATAGCCTCAACACAGCTTCTAGAAGATGAGAGGGAGGAGAGTAAATTTTCAGCCGACAACTCAGTTGGAGATCGTCTTTACCTACATCCACTTTAAGCACATCCACCAACTTGATAGCACTTCCTTGCACCTGAGCTCGCGTGTCATTGTTTCACATACTTCAAAGGTGTCAACAACAGAAAGGAACTTTAGGGAGGTTATAGTCAAGTGAAACTTGGCGCACGGGAGATGAAACTTATCAACGTGGGAGATGAGACTTGGCAACATGGGAGATGAAACTTGGCACATGGGAGATGAGACTTGGCATCATGGGAGATGAAACTTGGCAGATGGGAGATGAAACTTGGCAACATGGGATATGAAACTTGGTAACACAGATGAAACTTGGCACCATGGGATATGAAATTTAGATAATATACGTACTGAGGATTATCTGGCACAGATAATGATTCAGTTATTAGGAAATAGATATCTAAAGTACCCTGGCTCCTGTACCACCTGACTGACGGTAAGTGTAAAGTACCCTGGCTCCTGTACCACCTGACTGACGGTAAGTGTAAAGTACCCTGGCTCCTGTACCACCTGACTGACGGTAAGTGTAAAGTACCGTGGCTTCTGTACCACCTGACTGACGGTAAGTGTAAAGTACCGTGGCTCCTGTACCACTTGACTGACGGTAAGTGTAAAGTACCGTGGCTTCTGTACCCCCTTAGTGGCGACAGAGCCGTCCTTATGGTACGTGATATCCTCATAAACCTCAGTCGTCAATAAGAATCAATAATACAACACCATGTTAAGAACAGGGTGGGTAGTGCTTCTCAGATATAGTGCTTTGTGTCAGGCAATGTCTTAAACGTATGATTTACGTTTACATTTTCATTCTAATCAACTGCGGTTGTTTGAGGGAAGGGGGTCACTAATGTGGAGGAAAGACAGATCAATGGTGAAGTGTAGAATACAGACGTATATAATACCCTGCAGAAGCAAATGCTTAATGGCATATACTTACAAAATGTTCATGACTGTTGATGATGCATTCTGAGAACAATACTGATATTACTGAGTCATTAGTTGCTTTTATGTGCAAAGAAAGATTTCTTTTAACTAAAGTGAGTTTGTGTATTAGATTTTGATAAGCAGGAGGAAGTGTTCATGTGGAGGTAGGCAGGACGGAATGGGGGGAGACAACACACTTGGTCCCACACTGCGGACGTCTGGTTTTCAAGACATCTCAGTTGTCCTGGAGATGTACTGGGAACTAGACGAAAGCTTGGCGTCTCTGTCTTTCTGTTTCCTAAACACATATACTCAGCAAACTTATACGTCAATAATTCGTATATTTATCTCAGTCTCTCTTACTTACAGATGGAGGCATGACGCATGCACTCCCCTTGTCCTAAGCCATACAAACTACGAACAGACTGACTGACAATCCAGTCACAACACTGTCAACCTCTCTTGTCACATTGCTACATATAGTTTGCCCCAGCCTTCACCACCTCCTCTCCTACCACCACACCATTTACCAGAACTCGTTCATTACGTACAGCCATCCCACCTCAAACACACCATGTCCGCCTCTATCACCTCATACACTCAGTCGTCCTAAAATACTCATCTCTTCCTCACATCTTTGCCTGTCACTACTTCCTATCCACTTTCGCCACTGTTGCCCAACATCTGTTCCCCTGTTCTCCTTACATTCTTAACTTCCTTTCAAAAAATTGTCTTATTTTTTCTTAGGTTCATTGATACTGTTCCCATATCTGGTATCGTGATCTACCACTTTCTCATGTATTCTTCCCAGTCACTCGCACACCTTGGAGGTATAGTCCATTCAAGTCCCTTTTCGCTTTCACAAACGATTTAATATCCTCTTTCCACCACTCACTCCTCTTTCTCGTGCGTTTACATCCCATTACCATTCACATGCCACAAATTTTACCAGCATATTCCATCACGTTTCTCTAAATCCTTTCCCATCCCCTAGTTGCACTGACCTTCACCCTGTGCAGTTTTTCGCTCAACCTTTCAGGGTATCTTTGTACAAATAATTCTTTCCCCAAGTTTGTTCTCTTTCATTATTCCTTTGACACGAATGTCACTTCCTCATTTCCAAACCTACCACAAACTTTCACTATCGGGAGGTAATCAGACAATCCACTAGCGCACGTTCACATCCAAAAACCTCTTTGCACGCTGATTCCTCCCCCTCCACCCCACATAAACGCCCAATGACTCCCTAGCTCTATTCGCCCGTTTATACCTACTTAAATTCCTTACTCTAAATCACGAACTTTTATGAAGACTAATAATTCAACATGATCTCCAGATATAACACGACCTATCGTGACCCGGATCTTAAGCGAGGTCTTGAGCATCAAATCTAGTATTTTTCGTTACAAAATCATTAAACTGAAGGTGTGGATATATATTCGAAGGTCATCGAATCGTGTCGTAGCTCTACAAATCAGTTCGAAGCACTAAAACAAATCACTTCAAAGTCTTAAGATTACCTTAATGTTATACGAATCAGTTCAAAGCTTTATGATTCACTTCTGGGTTATCTGATCAAGTTGGAGGCATTAGTGTGTTCATTTTGAAACTATATAATCTAGTTCGCTACTCTGCACTTCGGTTCAAGTTTCTACGAATCACTTTGAATCTGAACATATCAGTTCGAAATTCTACGACTGCGGGTCTGCGTTACTTATGGGAGTCTGGGATCTTTGTAAAAAGTGGTGGAAATCGCTTTAAAACTTTTACAGTTGAGAGATGGCCCCGTACGTCCTACAGGGTAATGTAATACTTTATAGAACTTGTCGCCACGCTCCTTTGTTTTGATTTAGAAATGGAAACGACGTAGCTGTTACGGTGGAAAGAGGAGGAAGTTGTTTGGTAAGAGACATAAAGACCTACATCTGATTATCAAGACAAGACGACGTAAAAGAAAAAAAGTGTCAGAAGATAAGATAAATATAGATCAGCGGCAGCAGCGAACAGACGAGGTTCACATAAGAGGGAGAAAAAAGCCTTAAGAAAACACTAAGAAACTGATTAAAAAGCAAAGAACACTTACGGTGGCTGTGGCCAGCCAATAGTTAGACGAAATGCAAAATAGTCAAACTTAATGAACTGATTTGCAAAGGTTCGTACACTACGTCTTTGCGTAATACATACACGTTTTCGATGTGACTTTCCCATCCCATCGTTCACCACTCCCGACTCACCAGCGCTTGCAAGAACACTTCTTTTTTTTCCTGATTGATGAGCAGTTTCTCTGTGACTTCTTGTCCCAAGATATAATCAGCTTGTCACTTACACGGGGAGGGAGGGCACCCGTGGTGTATATCATGTTCGTGAACTATCTTGCAAACAGGAATGTGTCTCAGACAAACAGATAGACACAGAGGAGACGACGTGTTGACCCACCACCACTGGCTTGGATAAACATCCAGAGAAAGTGACTATAGGGATGAAGATGAATGGAGAGATCTTAGTGGTGGAGGAGGAGGAGGACGAGGAGGTCTGACTGATGGGGGAGGAAGGAAGACGAAGTATCCTGCAGGAAATAGACGCTTGGTGGGGTTGTCAACGCCCGTGGCCATCTGACCGTAAAATGGACAGATTGTATAACTTGCCGGCAGTCCGGCGGGTCCAGTGCCTGTCGTGGGTTCTATTTGCAATTTGTACCTCCAGCTCAGCATTGCGTTTTGGGGTTATAGTTGCAGACGTGCTTCCTGTGGTGGGCTGAATTCTCTAGGTGCATCCTCTTGTGGTTGGTAGTATTCACCTTCTGTATATACCTGTTGTGGAAGGTTGACTGGGCATGTATATCTCTTGAGGATGGGTCATATTTACACATACCTCTTGAAATAATATATATATATATATATATATATATATATATATATATATATATATATATATATATATATATATATATATATATATACCTCGTGTGGCGGATCACATCTAGGATAGGCTATAGCGAGAGGTCCTCTTGGTACATGATGTAAGGAGAGTCCACAATGATCCTGCGTGACTTTTTCTGCACAATGTCTAGTTGGTCCCTGTGTAGGTGTCGGTGAGAAAGACCAGGCTGGGGAGGCGTGAGTGAGCTTAGGCAGAACGAAGATGGTACAGATATTCCTGAGCTCAACTGGAAGGACGCCGAGCGAGTTCAGTCGGCGGTGAAGGTACAGCTGGTATGAGGAAGATCTGATGATAGTGCTGACATGACTCTTCCAATTTCAACCGTCGTCTACAGTGACACTAAGATATTTGAAGTCTCTGACAACCCGGAGGATGTCGGGGCCTAGTCCCCCCTCACTTACCCTGTCTGGTGATCCTGTTTCCTTATCAATCACCGAGACAATATTCCATTCATCGAAAAAGCTTCCCCCTTATTCTCGTCTGACGATATACCGTCAAATGCTAAGTCCTGATATAAAGATCTACCCGACCTTCCCTTTTGTCCGAGACAGAGCTCACTCTCTCGTAGAAATCCAAAAAGGTCTACTACACATAACCTCTTTTCCTTGAACCGTCCTGGCTCACTGAGGAAACTTTTCAGTGGAAAGTTATCCATTTGCTCTATGATTGTCTTATCCAAAGTCTAAAAGACTACGCTCCTCGGTGAAACCTATCTGTAGTTCAGCGCCTCTTCCATGTCTCCTTCCTTAAAGAAAGATAAAGTTTGCCTTTATCCACTCCCTTGGTATTCTGGATCTATGCAGCGAAATCTTGAGCAGGACTTCAAAGAGGTCTATCTAGCGTGTGTGCACACATCTTCAGCACATCTCATCATGACTACGACCAATGCACAGGTCAAGACTGTTCAGTATTTCATCAATTAGCTACTAGATGCTTCAATGTTTTCTAAAACCTACTCTCCACTCCACCTCACTAGTGTTGAGGCTATTGTGTCTTTCACTGAGAAAAGACATAAATACGTTATTCAGTTCCACACATTCCCTTACAACATCCTCTAAGACTCTTCTCTGTGATATCCCTCAGTGTTTACCTGCTCTGACTGACAATTGACTCCTGATGAATTTATGGGAAAGTTTTGGATCTTCCTCAGCCTTGTACACGATACCGTCTTCAAAGTGTCTTAGTTCCTCATTCCTTCCTGTCTTATATCTAGCAAAAGCTGACAGACAGTGCCAACACATTGGAAGGAGATCGGCAGTGATGACAGACAGTGCTAGTAGTGAAGATACCAGTGATGACAAAGTGCTAGGAGAGTGAGGGGAATGCAGGAGTGACGGCACAGTGCCAGGTAAGTGGAGGAAGACCGGCAGTGACGAGACAGTGCCATCTGACTTTGGGGAGACCGGCAGTGATGGCAGACAGTACCATCTGAGTGAAGGATTCCTGGAATTAATCTCACTTCTTGAGGAGTTCCAGATAATAATCCCACTTCCTCAGAAGTTCTCGAATTATTCCCACACTTCCAGCGGAGTTCCAGAAATAGCCTCACTTCTTTAAAAGCTCCAGATTTACTCCTTTCCAGGTTTCCCCTTCTGGAATATTTCACACACTGGCGTGGGGGAGGGGGTGGAGGAAGGGAGGTCTGGAGGGTGTGTGTGTTCCAACTCTCTCCGGAAGCTGGAGCATTTTCCAGTTTCCAGACGCCTCTGGAGGCGGTTTCCTGCAATCTAGCACCTACAATAACACCAGACGAGGTATTTAAATCAATAGTCAGAAGCTAAAAGTCGGCCAACTTTCAACAGGAAACTCTGGCTCTGAGACCATGATATCTTGGTGCGAGTAGCTTCCCTGTCTGTGGTCTGACTCCCTAACTGTGTGGTCAGACTCCCTGACTGTATGTTGTCTGACTCCCTGACTGTCAGTGGTCTGAATGGCTGTGGGTAAACTCCCTTTCTGTGTTGTAAGACTCCCTGTCTGTCTGGGGGCAAACTCCATGTCTGTCTGTAGTCAGACTCCTTGTGTGTCTGTGATCAGACTCCCTGTGTGTCTGTGGTCAGACTCCCTGAGTGTCTATGGGCAGAATCCCAGTTTTGTTTAGCTCCGATATAAAACATAAACCACGGAAGTCCCTCTTTGACCATTCTTTCCTCTTTCAGCTAACAATTGCTTTTTTTCTTCAGTCCGCATCTGGCCGCTATTAATAACACCGGGTAATGTTAATCATGCTAGACGCAGAACGATATCTAGGATCGATATAACTGCTGATCATACTTGTGTTAGGAAGCCTTCAGCTGACTAGTTATATGTTTATGCATGTATTGACCACGACCTGTCGTTTCCTGCCACAAATCTACAGGACAGGCGCTCTGTGTTACGGAAAGTGTTGGTGTAAATTAACGGTGGGGAGTAACGGTATGAAATAACAATGGAGAGTAACGACAAAGGAACAATGTAAAGTAATGGTCGAGTAATGGTGTAGAGTAAAAAAGGAGAGTAATGGGTTAAAATATAGGTGGAGGGTAACATTGTAAAGTAACGGTGGAGGGTACAGGTGCAAAGTAACAGTGAAGATTTACGGTGGAAAGTAACAGTGAAGAGTAACTGTGCAAAGTAACAGTGGAGAGTAACGGTGCAAAGCAACGGCCGACAGTAATGATGTAAAGTAGTGGTGGAGTAAAGATGAAAAGTAACGGTGGAGGATAACCGTGTATACTGACGGTGGAGAGTAAGAGCGTAAAGTAACGGTGGAGAATAACGACATACAGTAACGGTGGAGAATAATGGTGTAAAATAACGGTGGAGTGTAATGGTTTAACGACGGAGATTAACGGGGGAATAACGGTGTAAAGTAACAGTGGAGAGTAACGGTGGAGTAAAGATGTAAACCATGAAGAGTAACGGTGGTGTAAGGGGGAGTAACGAGAGTAACGGAACGAGAGTAACGATGTAAAGTAACGCTTGAGAAACACTGCAACGTAACAGTTTAAAATAACAGCATTAATTAACGAACCTCATCACGTTGTCCCTCAGCTTCAAAACAAAAGGTATTTTCCACTCGCAAAAGTACATATATTAATCTGCTTTTCAACCAATACATGTTTTTTCGTTCACATTGCTGAATATCATAATACTTGACACTCAACATGATGAACATGGATATGTGATCTAAAAGTCGCATTATCAAATAAATATTCAGGTGATGAATATGGCTAAAAAGCAAAGATAGTTTAACACATATACAAGATCAACATCAAGTGAGTAATTTGATACTATAAGAGTAATGATCAATTACAAAATCTACATAAAAATAAAATGGAAATCAGTGTCAGAATCATTGTACATATATACCACCGCTCTATGGCCCATTCTATTACAGTGGGTCAGGCGGATGGTCGCTTAATACCAGAACAAATACAAGAATGTATAGAATGAGAAACATCAAAAGACGATTCACACGCTACGTCTATAACGAGAAATAACTGAAAATAACAAATTTAAGTGGTATAGCTATGCATAGATAACGGATGTCACCACATATGGCAGGCAGTCTGAACGGAACCACAGATCCAAGAAGTGTAGCAGGACATCATGGATTGAGGGCGGCGAGAGCTGACCTCAGAGTGAAGACACTTGAAGTTGAGGGAAACGTACAGTACAGACACGATCGGTGATGACTGGCTGGGAGGCCGGCGACTGACATATTGTGTCATATTAAGTCTAGTATTGGTGGTCAAATATTCAACCGTGGATGAACTACAAGCAATTTATATTTATCAATTCATCCCGAACTGTAATTTTCTAGTTATTTTACATAAAAACAAGTTAGCATTCGCGTAAATGAAGGTGGTGTAGCATTTAGCGTTCTTGACCGTAACGCATTCACTTGTCGTCCGAGGCCAGGCTCGAATGCTGGTTACGGCAGTCTGTCCACAGCCACCCCAACTGTTCATCCACCCCTAAGGGTTGGTCGATAACATGGGTAACTGACTTAGGCTAGTGTGTGTATATATATATATATATATATATATATATATATATATATATATATATATATATATATATTTATATATATATTTATATTATATATATATATATATATATATATATATATATATATATTTTTTTTTATACTTTGTCGCTGTCTCCCGCGTTTGCGAGGTAGCGCAAGGAAACAGACGAAAGAAATGGCCCAACCCCCCCCCCATACACATGTACATACACACGTCCACACACGCAAATATACATACCTACACAGCTTTCCATGGTTTACCCCGGACGCTTCACATGCCTTGATTCAATCCACTGACAGCACGTCAACCCCTGTATACCACATCGCTCCAATTCACTCTATTTCTTGCCCTCCTTTCACCCTCCTGCATGTTCAGGCCCCGATCACACAAAATCCTTTTCACTCCATCTTTCCACCTCCAATTTGGTCTCCCTCTTCTCCTCGTTCCCTCCACCTCCGACACATATATCCTCTTGGTCAATCTTTCCTCACTCATTCTCTCCATGTGCCCAAACCATTTCAAAACACCCTCTTCTGCTCTCTCAACCACGCTCTTTTTATTTCCACACATCTCTCTTACCCTTACGTTACTTACTCGATCAAACCACCTCACACCACACATTGTCCTCAAACATCTCATTTCCAGCACATCCATCCTCCTGCGCACAACTCTATCCATAGCCCACGCCTCGCAACCATACAACATTGTTGGAACCACTATTCCTTCAAACATACCCATTTTTGCTTTCCGGGATAATGTTCTCGACTTCCACACATTTTTCAAGGCTCCCAAAATTTTCGCCCCCTCCCCCACCCTATGATCCACTTCCGCTTCCATGGTTCCATCCGCTGACAGATCCACTCCCAGATATCTAAAACACTTCACTTCCTCCAGTTTTTCTCCATTCAAACTCACCTCCCAATTGACTTGACCCTCAACCCTACTGTACCTAATAACCTTGCTCTTATTCACATTTACTCTTAACTTTCTTCTTCCACACACTTTACCAAACTCAGTCACCAGCTTCTGCAGTTTCTCACATGAATCAGCCACCAGCGCTGTATCATCAGCGAACAACAACTGACTCACTTCCCAAGCTCTCTCATCCCCTACTATATATATATTTATATATATATTTATATATATATATATATATTTTTTTTTTTTTCATACTATTCGCTATTTCCCGCGATAGCGAGGTAGCGTTAAGAACAGAGGACTGGGCCTTTGAGGGAATATCCTCACCTGGACCTCTTCTCTGTTACTTCTTTTGGAAAATTAAAAAAAAAAAAAAAAAAAAAAAACCGAGAGGGGAGGATTTCCAGCCCCCCGCTCCCTTCCCTTTTAGTCGCCTTCTACGACACGCAGGGAATACGTGGGAAGTATTCTTTCTCCCCTACCCCCAGGGAATATATATATATATATATATATATATATATATATATATATATATATATATAGCGTTGATGGGATGGCCTTGATTAGGGCCTCAGCTGCCCGTGCCGTCTCAACTAACATAAAAAATAGTTACTGTCTACTTCAATGACATTTATTTTTGGCCTACAAATCCATGAACTTGGACTTTTTCTTTCTAAAGGCTTGATTGATAAATAACTATCGTTGGTGCTCTACACGAGAGAGGATCTGTGGTTTAAATGTCTATATGGAATAAAATAACAACTGGAGTTCGCCAATTATGGAGACTTGCTGTGGCCATCCACACCCCACCGCCCCCTTCAGGGAGTTCCCGTTGAGAACAGGTGTCAGAGATACTGACAAACAGATAAAAGAATTGCGTCATGAAACTTAACCTCAGTGACGTATGTTCACAGATTGCTTCACCATCTTAGCAGTAACTAGGGTTAGTAAATGCACTTCCCGCAGGCTGACGAAATGAGGCAATAACTGAACCGTTAATAAGAACACTACGAAACAATCTAAAAAGTCGCAGAGACTTAGACACATCGCGTCAAAGACATTCAAACTTGGGCGCAACTTTAAGACCGTTGAAAATCTTGGCGGGCCACAGCCATTTTTAACCTGACCGCGTCCCCCACCAACCCCCTGGCTGGGCCCGAGAGACGGAGTCTTACATCAATATCGTAATCAAAATCACTCTTAATGGTCACCTGATACGTCTGAAGATGATGGCAGGCTGCTTTCCTCATTTCTAACCTTGCTCTGCCGACGTGCCGCACAGGGAGAGGTGGCGACGTCTTAGCACTTTCGATGTCCACGGGCAACTGGAGCTTATGGGGGTGGGATTGGGGGGAAGGTTCTGGAGCTAAGACATACGAGTGACATAGGGCATATATATATATATATATATATATATATATATATATATATATATATATATATATATATATATATATATATACATATATATATATATATGCCTCCTTTAGAAAAAAGACAATAGTATATGAAGCATATAATGTTTTCATTTTTTTGTTTTATTTTGCTAATTCTTTGGAATATCATAACAGAATCTGTTTTCTAGGTCGTAGCTCTTCGTCTGTTCCTGGCGCTGCCATGCTAACGAGGGAAACAGCAAACAAGTATTATCTTAATATTACCAATGATAACTCGTGGTCTTTATCGAATAAAAAAGGAAAGCTAAATGCTGAAAATAGATCTGAAAATACATTAAATGAGATCGGGGCAGTAAGAGAGAGTCTGTGAAAAGATATCTTAAAAAGGTTATTTAAGATTGAGCTGGCGAGACACCAAACGTATATGGTCGCTAGCCTGTTTGCCCAGTAGATCTGACTAACCTGCTATGGGTATTTTTGCACGTGCTATACGCCGTACTTCAGCTGTGTTAACATTGGTCCTAGCCATCCCAGGTCTGAGCCACACTAACTCTTTAGTTATTTCCTCCGTAGAGTGAAAATAACTTCCAGCCAATATATTTGAAAAATTGCGTTCTACACCCTACATTGATTTGTTTCAACCTGCGGTTTTCAACTGATCCTCACACACACACACACACACACACACACACACACACATATTTAACAGTTTTTTTATTCTAAAACTCCGATAATTTTGACAGCTTAAGCCGAATCTTAAGTCGAAGTCATAGCCACACAGGAGACGAAGACAGAAATAACGGGCAACAGATATTCACCGGTCATTTGCAAGGTGGCGTCATTGGTGGAGACTTGTTGTGTTAGAAAAAAAGCCGTAAGTATTTTTACCATCCTTACAAAAAGCCACGTCACGTATACTAATCAAAACCATGATTATTTTGAAGGTGATTTTATTCCATGACTTAGATTACGTATATGAACAAACATTTGTTTCATTTGAGTAATGTTAGACGT
Organism: Panulirus ornatus; assembly: GCF_036320965.1. Taxonomy (NCBI): domain Eukaryota; kingdom Metazoa; phylum Arthropoda; class Malacostraca; order Decapoda; family Palinuridae; genus Panulirus; species Panulirus ornatus. Next base: position 63,178,995 of record NC_092233.1, read on the forward strand.
TAATAGCTAATAGCTACTTACATCGTTGCTGTCGTATTCAATATGGCGCATTTATACTTAACAAATTTGGGGCCTGTAATGGACTGGATAGGAAGGCGGTGTGGGAGATATTGGGAGTTTGTGGTGTGGGAGGTGATTTGCCGGGAGCTGTGATGACTGGAATAATGATAATAATGATAATGATAGTAATAATACTGATAATGATAATAATAATGATAGCTAAAAAGGTAAAAATGAGGATAGATAAAGAGAGGAATTTTTTTTAGTGCAATAAGAAAGTGAGACGCTCCACTTGAGACAGGAATATGAGTGTTGAAGTGGAGTAAAAGACTTAGAAAAAGGCATTATTCTCATTATATTATTACTTTACAATACGTCTACATTACACTGACATTACATTACGTCACATTAAGGTAGTGTGATGTGGACGTGGCCCTCCGTAGTGTAACAGTTTAGCGTCGCTAACCATGACGCGTTCATGGGGGTCGAGCGCATAGGTTCGAATCTTCGTTGCGGCGATCGATCCTCAGTCAATCCAGCTGTTTATCCTTCCTTGGGGTTGGTCAATGAACTGGGTACCTGGCTTAGGCTAGGGTATATAGCGTGAATGAGATGGCCCTGATCAGCGTATTCGTTTACCCGTGACGTCTTATCTGACAAAAAAAAAAAAAAATGATTATCAACGTTAATAAGTTTTTCATCTCGTTATTTTTCAAATTCGAAATAAAAAGTTATGGACCTGAAAACGATCTTGACCCAGTTTCTGGCGTTTAGAAATGAGAAATTGGTCGTGTTGTGGATGTCGCGTCCTCTCATTCACATACGATATGGTCGAGAATTGGAGTTGTTGTTCATACATGCTCACCATTTCCCGCGTGAGCGAGGTAGCGTTAAGAACTGATGACAGAGCCTTAGAGGGAAACTTCGTTACTTGGCTCCTTTCTCTGTTCCTTCTCTTGGAAAAGTAATACAGTAAGGGAGGATTTCCAACCCTCCCCCGCCCCTCTTAGTCACCTTCTACGACACACGGGGAATACGTGGGCAGTATTCTTTCTCCTCTATCCCCAGGGATAATTATAAGTGTCTTAGATCCACGTTCACATCCACTATGAAAGAAAAGATAATCGTTTTGGGCCCAAGAGAATCCAAACACATTTATTCGGATTTCCAGCCAGCCACTCGATTTCCTTTTCCCTATGAACATTTTTCATTACGTGGTGTTCAACATGCTGAACAAACAAATATCTGGGACCTAGTCGTGTTATTAGCCTTTATGTTTATTTCATGTGTTCAATAATCGCTCAGTCCTAACTTGTGGTTCCATTTGACAAGATTGAAGTAATACAGGGAGTAATAGAAACTTTCATCATTTTAGTTTATTTGGAACAAAAACATTTTTGTCCCCATATAGAACATTTTTTTTTCAGCCATTTGTTTTTCTGTTCTTTTTCAAAATCTCATTTGCGTTGTTCCTTGATAACCTTTACTACAAACGTAAGTCTGAACATTGTATTTCGGTTAGTAAATTCGTGTTAACAACACTTGGAGTAATTAGATGTGTTCCTATCTCCTTTTCTAATCAAAACTTAACCTCTGTTGTTATAAGTTCAGTATCAACATGAGGTTAGCATCAGGGGCAGGTGTGGATGTCTGGCGCAGATGTGGATGTCAGGGGCAGATGTGGATGTCAGGGGCGGGAGTGGATGTCAGGGGCAGGACTGGATGTCAGGGGCAGATGTGGATGTCATGGGGCAGGTGTGTATATTAGGGGTAGGTGTGGATGTCAGGGGCAAGTGTGGACGTAAGCTGCAGGTGTGGATATCAGGCACATGTGTGGATAGGTCTGTATAGCCGTAAGTACAGTGTGTGTCTTATAGTAATCCCATCTCCTGACGTCTGTCTTTCAGTGTGGAATCATTATCCCATTTTACCGTTTCCACCGTCATTATCAACGTTTGCTTGCAGTTCCCACCCCTATTATCATTTGCTTCCTATTCGATGCCTATTTATCATCATGTCTTCCTTTCCTCATCCTGAATCATTTGTAGATCATCTTCCTATCTTATCATCAGATATGCCTCTACCGTTTGTGTTTAATCTTCTTCAGATTTTTCCTTCTTTATCATGTCTTCTTCCTACACACACACACACACACACACACACAACTAATACCTTATTGATGTTTCATCACTGTTCATTCATCGTATATCTATTTTATCTTCTTCATGACTTAAGTCGTTAAGTTGTATATACATTGTGTGCAAAGTGTTTTTTCTACTTTAACTTTCTCTTGTAGTCATTACTTTGTCTCTTTACATTATTTCGCACGTCTATCATAAGTTTACATTGTGCTGGCTACTGAGTTTACGTTGGATTCTTCTAGGTTTACCCGAAGGATATTCACAGGGCTTCCATAACTACCCCGTCTTGTATCACCACCTTGAGTGTACCTCTTGAAGGTCAGTAGGTTTACATCCGCGTCTTCTTCATGGCTTATCCTCAGGAAACTCGCAGGGCCTTCATGATCCTTGGGTTTACATCCTCAGGGTCAATGGGTTGACATCGTATTTTCCTTCAAGGTTTACCTGAAATGTACTCGCAAGGCCTCCTTAATCCGTGGGTTTACCTTCCGAGTTTCTCTGGGTTTACATCGTACTCCTCGTCAAGGTTTAACTCCATAACCAACCTTGAACTGTCACTAGGTGTTTTTTTCTTTTTCCTCAACATCTTCCTTAACGTTTTCCGTAAATCTCCCCAGGTCTCTCCCTAATGCCCGCGGCTGTGCTGTAAGTCTGGCCCAAGTTAATACCGCCTTGATGCCACGCCCCCCACCCTCCCCTCTTCTCTCTCTCTCTCTCTCTCTCTCTCTCTCTCTCTCTCTCTCTCTCTCTCTCTCTCTCTCTCTCTCAGCCCCCGTGCCAGTGCTGCCTGGGGGACAGACTTGGTTCAGGACAGGACACCCGCTTTACCCACATCCTCGTGACCTCGCTGCCTCCCGGGGTGAACCAGCTGACTCGCTACCTGACCTGTCTCACATCCTGACCTGACTCTCATCTGACCTGACTGCCACCTTACCTGGAAGGCTCGGGTGTGTGGTGGGTGACCAGGTTAACGACAGTGGCGAGTTGGAGGGTCAAGAGTGGACGGTGTGCATAGCCCTGACGAGCAGACGTGTGGCTGAGGTTCATCAGTGGGGTAGTGAGAGGGGGGGGGTCTTGAGTGGGGTGTAAAGCGCCAGGTAAGTGGGGGTGACGAGTGGGATTAGCGAGTAAGAAAACGATACACATGTCAGAAAGATAATGACATAAAAGAAAATCAAATATACATCATACAACATACATTACAGAAAAAAAAGATGGGAGCAAGAGGACGAGAGAGAGAGAGAGAGAGAGAGAGAGAGAGAGAGAGAGAGAGAGAGAGAGAGAGAGAGAGAGAGAGAGCATTAGGGGACTGGGGTGCAGGCAAGACCAAACATTCACGTAACATCAAGGATGTTTAAGCGAAGGCGAGAATGAATGTAAATATCTTTATTTTCTCATGTTGAATGTCACAAGGAAACAAACAGACGGATAGACAGACAAACAGACAGACTGACCGATCGTATCTTAGTAACGTTGCCACATGACAGACTGTGAGGATATGGACTTCTTTCACTTACTCAGAGGAGGATCCTGTAGCCTCCTCCTGCTCAGTCCTCCTCATCCAGCCTCTCCCCCACCCCTTGTACCAAGCATCATCCGTCTGTCCTCGTTGAACATTGAACAAAAACACTCGTCAAACGCCCATTGAACGTTACCTTCTCTCTCTCTCTCTCTCTCTCTCTCTCTCTCTCTCTCTCTCTCTCTCTCTCTCTCTCTCTCTCTCTCTCTCTCTCTCTCTCTCTCTCTCTCTCTCTCCCCAGTCTCTTATACCACTGTCTACCGTTAGTCCTCACCCCACTTCTTTGGTAGGAATGTCCACAGCTTTCCAGTCGCACTCTCGACCGTATGCGTTGCTCGTGTGTTCTTCGTTCCACAGTTCTGCTTCCGCGAGGCTCCTAAAGTTTATCCTGGAACATCTGGTCTCGCACGAGCGTCCTGCCGAGGCAGTTAGAGAAGTGTGTGTTCCATGTGTGGGTGGTGGTGGGTGTTGGAACACTAGAGTTTAAAACTAGTTCGTTGAATTATCTACTCATCTACTCATGTACAACTTTCATTTTTCCTTTCCACAATTCTCCCACTTTTCTTTTCCCTTATCCTCTTGCACGGTCCTGGAACCGTCTCCAAGGCCTGGAAGCAGACAACTAGTTTCTTGAACTATTTGCTTATTTACTTATCAACTGATGTTTTTCCTTTTCCCTTAAACTCTTGCACTGCGTCCTGGAACAGTCCCCAAGGCCTGGAAACAAGACATCCTCGTTGTATGTAATTATATTCCTGAGTGTTTAGGTCGTATTATCCTTGCTGGGATGAGTGCGTCTTGACCCCGTATAACAGTGGCCTTAGCCCCTCATCTTGGTCTCAACAGGGGGAAGCAGTTGTGGCCCACCTTTTTCAGAACCCATGAAACAATCCGCTGGAAGCTGTTCTGGAAAGGTTGAGGATGTTAGAAGGAATCGGAGGCAATTGGGGGGACAGGTAGGGGACCATTTGGGACTAGTGAAGGCTTATGGGATATGGCAGACGCTGACAAGAGATTCGAAGAGGCTAAGTGGACGAGTTGTAGAGGGTGGCCCGGGGAAGCGGCTCCTCTAGGCTTGAGGGGAAAGGGGAGGTCGGTGCAGAATGGGGAAAGTGGTAAGGGGACATAAGGGAGAGCGGGGCTTTGTATATGGGGAGATATATAAAGTAACAGGGGGGACTAAAGGGGAGGGAGTGTTGTTAATGGGGAATGGAAGAAGTGGTAGAGGGTCTTGTTGGATGATAGTATGTTGTGGGAACTGGTGTGGTAATTATGGCTGGTGTGGGGCTCTCAGGGACTGCTGGTGGTCATGTAAGCTGTGAGAGCCTGATCAAGTCCATAGCGATTCGCTGAGGTGTTAAGGGGCTGGTGGGGAGTGGTTATGGGATGTATATATGTACTACATACAGTAGTGTGGATGGTAGGAACTGGTCCAGGCTGGTGGAGGATTGGTAGGGAGGCGACTGAGGAACTGGCTAGGACCAGTTGGTACTGGTGAGGAACTGGTCGAGACTGGTGAGGAACTGGCCGAGACTGGTAAATAACTGGCTGGAACTGGTCGAGACTGATGAGGAACTGGTTGGAACTGGTCGGGACTGGTGAATAACCGGTTGGAACTGGTCGTGACTGGTGAGGAACTGGTTGGATAACGAACCTGAAATGTATTTTGGGTGTGTTAATGCGTCTGGGGCAAGGCGGGGAGAGAGAGAGAGAGAGAGAGAGAGAGAGAGAGAGAGGGGGGGGGGTGGGGGTGTGTTTGGTTGGCTGGCACATGGCTTCCTCCAGCTAGCGTCTCAGGCTGTGGCAGCTTTTAGCCGAGTTATAAAGTTGTGGGCCGGAGGTTTTTTTTTTTCTTTTTTTCATCATCTCAAGCGGTCAGGGCCTTTCCCTTATCCGTGTCGGGATTTAGCTGAAGGCTTTTGGTTCCGTGTTGTGTCGCAGTGGTTGTCTGTTATTGTCAGTGTTGGGTTATGGTGGATGTCTCTATATCTCCGTTACGTTTTATGGCCTCGCACACATGAGGGGGGAGGGGGATGTTATTCCATGTGTGGTAAGGTGGCGATGGGAATGAATAAAGGCAGACAGTGTGAATTGTGTGCATGTGTATATATGTATATGTCTGTGTGTGTATTTATATGTGTACATTGAGATGTATGGGTATGCATATTTGCGTGTGAGGACGTGTATGTATATACATTGTGTATGGGGGTGGGTTGGGCCATTTCTTTCGTCTGTTTCCTTGCGCTACCTCGCAAACGCGGGGGACAGCGACAAAGAAATTAATATATATATATATATATATATATATATATATATATATATATATATATATATATATATCTTTCTTTTCTTTCATACTATTCGCCATTTCCCGCATCAGCGAGGTAGCGTTGAGAACAGAGGACTGGGCCCTTGAGGGAATATCCTCACCTGGGCCCCTTCTCTGTTCCCCTTCTCTTTTGGAAAATTAAAAAAAAAGTGAGAGGGGAGGATTTCCAGCCCCCCGCTCCCTCCCCTTTTAGTCGCCTTCTACGACACGCAGGGAATACGTGGGAAGTATTCTTTCTCCCCTATCCCCAGGGATAATATATATATATATATATATATATATATATATATATATATATATATATATATATATATATATATATATATATATATATATGAATTGAGCCCACAAATAAGGTTGAAGAACTTACACAAAATACCCATGTAAGGGAGATAATCCATGTATAAATCTGCATATTTGTAGCATGGATTCATGATATATGAAAGGGTATTTGCATTCAACATCCTACTGTGTTGAGGCAAAGAATCCGTAACACGCTCAATTTTTTTTTCCATTAAAAAGAATAATAACTACACATTAATTCGCTAATCATGTATCACAAAGCTCATACATTATTTTGAAGTACATCAGGAATATTACCTAGGAAAGAACTATCACTATCTTAACAAATGAGAAAGCCAAAATTCAAAGTATAACACATAATCATTCATCCTTTATACAGCAAAATATTTTATTACTATAAAACTGCCACACAAAATATCAAGACACTTCCCATCCCTACCATAAATATGTCTATTATAAATTTCTTACACACATTGCAAAAAATGCTTTAGTTAAATTTCTCCCTTTTATGCTAAAGTATAGTATGGCCTTTTATATGAATCACTTGAACTTAACTTACATTTAGTATAATTATTCTATATACATGTGTACGAGAGTATGAGTACTCAAGTAAAAATTTGTAGCTAAATATACAGCTGAAGATTTTCATTCATTATATATATATATATATATATATATATATATATATATATATATACATATATATATATATATATATATATATATATATATATATATATATATATATATATATTGGAAAGGATCACAATTTTGCGCGTGATCAAGATATTCCTACGAGTCCACGGGGAAATATAACAAGATAAGTTCCCAAGTGCACTTTCGTGTAATAATCACATCATCAGGGGTGATACCAAAAAGAAATATAAGTCAGCTAAGACGCCATTTGGTAAACAAGTGACTGTCCATATATATGTATCGTATTTTTCTTAAAGCATTCGTGTGTTATCTTGAGTTATAACACGGCCGTGTCATTATATACCCGTGTTATGTATGACGTGTACGTTCCTTTTGTGTTTTGGTTGACGATAACATCGAAATGGTATTGGACACCTTACATGCCCGGTGCATCTGAAGGTTCTCTACTCCATGCACCCGGCAATAGACGGGGAAGTATAGAACACACTAAGTGGACGAGGATTTTGCACGAGAGGTTTTGAAGTTTGACTGTCACAAGCAACTTGGAAGACACCGTGTTTGATATCTAGTTTGTCAGTATCGCAGTTCCTCTGTTTGCACTGGCTTTGGATGTGGTGCCAGCGTCAGCCCCAGTGTGTGTGTGTGGTAGAGCACCACTGTTCTCATCAGCGTCCTGCCCTTCGTGTGTGCCGCAGGAGGCGGGCGAAGGTAGAGTCTGCTCCGGGATCTGTCTGTACATACACATGACTGGTAACCTGCCTGGCTTCAGATGAATGTGGCCTGACGACTCTTAAAAGTCTTCCCCAAAGGAAAGATGTAATCAGATTCTTTGCATGATATTTCATGGCGTCGGATGGACCCATGAGGCATAGGGATCTTCCTTACGATCATCAAGTGAAATCCAACGGGGCAAATCCCGTCTTCGTCTGCCTTCACCCTCGTGGTAAAACACGGTGGGTCGTGGAGCTGCGCCAGCTATCTGATCAAGACAGGCAGATATTACCGCCCTCATCCACTCCTGCTTGACACTGGCCCCCACCCCACCCCACCTCCCGATGGTGTCCGCTGACTCACCACTCCCTTGCTTGACGAGATGGTTGGATAAGGCCAAGTTCTCTTTCCAATGTCTTCAGCAGCTGCTGCATGCTTGGCCATGTTGGACGCTATCCCACTATAGTTCCAGCTTTCTAGTGGATACATTCCGGAAGCAGGAGGTTGTTTGCGTCAACGTAATCGTGTCCATACACACACACACACACACACACACACACACACACACACACACGCGCGCGCGCGACACCATCAGTTACCTTTATCTTCAATGTCTGGAAACAAGATGACTCTGGGTTTTTTTTTTTTTTGGGGGAGGACATGATATTCTGCTATAAGGTCTCTTGTTTCATGCCTTTCAGTCAAGCACAGTTGAGCCCTTTCACAAACTGAATATTTGAGTAGGTACCACAAGACTGAGCCATGTCATTCCAGCCACGGGTGGGTTCTGAGGGACTACTAGATGCAGTGATCTCAGTGTTAGTGCCTCCAGGCATATTTCCTCACTGACCACAATAAGGATTGGCCAGTGATCTCAGTGTTAGTGCCTCCAGGCATATTTCCTCACTGACCACAATAAGGACTGGCCAGTGATCTCAGTGTTAGTGCCTCCAGGCATATTTCCTCACTGACCACAATAAGGATTGGCCAGTGATCTCAGTGTTAGTGCCTCCAGGCATATTTCCTCACTGACCACAATAAGGACTGGCCAGTGATCTCAGTGTTAGTGCCTCCGTGCATATTTCCTCACTGACCACAATAAGGACTGGCCAGTCAGGATCTTGAAGCACTCAAAGAGCATCACACTCCTCACTCCACAGCTTGGCAACACCGTTTTCTACTTGCGTCTCAAGCCATCAAGGTGAACTGAAGACAGAGTGTTGCGGTATAAAGCTTGGTTCATAAAGACCTGGGTTGACACACCATGTTGCCATACAGCCTGTGTTCTACGCTGAGAATTGCATTTTACCTCCCAGGAACCTCGGGCTTGTTCAGTGAAGCAGCCTTCTCGAAAGTGGGTTCTTTTACGAGTTCGGAAGGCTTCGAAACTTGGAATGAAATGTATTATGTATGAAAAAAAATTCAGTTATAAGATTTTATGAGATGTGCTCGAGCAGTAATGAGGAAGTCTAGCAGCTGAACATCCCACAGTTCACAACATGACAACACTGTTTCATACCTTGGGTCCGAAGCCATCAAGGTGAACCAAAGATGTCAAGGGTTTTGGTGCCAGGCTTTGTTCGTAAAGATCCGGGGTGACGCCATGTTGCTGTGCACTCTCTGTTCGTATATTGAAAATGGCATTTTTCCTCCTCTGAGCCAACGTTTGATCAGTGAAGCATCGGTCTCGAAACTGAAACTCTTCGAAATTTCGAATGAAATATTTCTGATTTGAAACAAATTGATGGATTATAAAACTTCGTGAGATTTAATGGTGCAGTAACATACTTGACAGGGAACGTAAATGACCTGGTTGTCTTGTACAGTCTATTTTTTTGACGGTTTTAACCTTGTTGACCCTTGACCTCAGGTGATTATCATCGAAAATGAATAGGGTCTGATACACGTTTGGCTGCACCAACAGAAACCTGTGATAAAAGGTTTGGATAACCAGTTGATATCATTAATGTTTCAAGAATAGCCTCGTTAACCACTGACTAGTTAACTCGATTAATATTAAGAGTCAGCACAAGTGACAAAAAGTAGACTCGATAGACGTGAAGGTTCCCTCGTTAAATGTATGTTTAACTAACTTCGAGAGCAGCCTCGTTCAACGTTAGATGAATAAACCTATTGACATTAACGATATCCAGGGAGCAGCCTTGTTAAGTGTTCAAGTTAACCATTTAACACGAAATACCAAAATGTTGATTTAATAGACTAACCCTACGTACGTACGTACATACGTGCACAGCAACCGACGTGCTCATGGGGTCGTAGCGTCGTTGCTCAGGGGTCGTACCGTTGTGCTCAAGGGTCGTGCCATCGTATCCAGGAAGTTAAGTTATAATAGACTGCCAGGTCGTTAATATATCATTTACAACCTTCGGGCGGCTGTAGTGCCAAGACAGTAACAAAAAGTGTGGTAGGGAGAGGGAGGGAGGGGGGGGGGGTCATTTTGGCCACTAGCGCCACCACAACAGCAGGAGTCTGGGACGACGCTATGCTGCCACTGTGGTGCAGGAGGCCTACATGACCGTAGCGAGAGTGTGGTGCCTCTGTGGTATACTGTGCCACATGGGATACAGTGTGGTGCATGTGTGGTGCAGTGTACCACACAAGCCCACAGTGTCTGTATCTTACATTGAGCCGGCCTAGGAGGGTTGTGGTGTATGTATGGTGCAGTGCAGTGCGGCACCATAGCCAGACTTACAGTGGTGCCAAACCTTTGCCAAATGTCTGAGATAAAAATGACAGGAACACAAAAGGAAGGAGAAAAAATGGTGAGGGGAGGCGAGCCTCGCCTCTATTGTGAGTCGGGCTTAGATAGTGCTCTACCAGGCTCGTCCCTGCCGTCCAGAGCCTTGCCAAACATATCCCTACCACCCACACCCCTGCCACCACACCCCTGCTGACCACACCCCTGCCACCACACCACTGTTGACCACACCCCTGCCACCAGTATGGTTGGCAGGGGTTTGGTTGGTAGAGTTGTAGATTATAATTGGGGTTTGAATGGCAGGAGTGTGATTGGTAGGGTTGTGTCTGGTAGTAGTGTTGTTGGCTGGGGTTTGGTTAGAAGAGTGTGGCTGGCAGGGGTTGTAGATGCCACGTGTTGTTGGTAATGACGTAGATGGCAAGGGTCAGGCGTAGTTGGCAGGGGATGTGATTGCTGTGGGCGTGGTTGGCAGGGGTGGGAGTGTGGATGACAGGTGTTTGGCTGACAGGGACGTGGTTGGGCTGGTGGTTTTGACTGCGAAGAACGTGGTTGCCGTTAGCGTGGTTGGTAGTAGTGTGATTGGCAAGTGTGTGGCTGGCAGTGTTGCTATTATCCACAGTGAACCTTGGCTAGGTCGGTAGGGGGTCGTCTCCCTCGTCCATGCCTCCAAGAGTCGTCTCTCCACTTCCATGTCGTCGACCATGTCCTACACTTATCGTTACGAAGGAACTTAACACCATATAACCTCATGAGGACGACGGGACGACCATTGAACACGACAGTACGACCTTCAATCATGACGATACAACCCTTGAGCACGACGGTACGACCATCAATCATGACGGTACGACCCTTAAGTATGATGTCTTGGCCTCTGACCCGATTCCTTTTAGAATCCTTAAGTCAGAAGCCAGGCTATGATAATCACTGGTCGTACTAACGTGTTCTGAGGCTATGGTGCTGAGCTCGAAGGGTCGAACTACAGCTGTGCTCAAGGGGTCGTACTGCTGTCCTACACAAGGCAGGTCAGATCCCAACCATTTTTTTCCAGTGATAAGTAGAATCTTTAATATCCTGAGCGTCATGGAAGAAGCAGTTGATTTCCTCCATATTTGATTGAGTTGTGGTCGTCTTTATTGGGCGCGGGTGGCGATAGAAGCGGCCCTAGAGCTGATTCCTCTATATAAAAGGTTATATATATATATATATATATATATATATATATATATATATATATATATATATATATATATAGTATTCATAGTTTCTGCTTATCGTAAAACTCACATATTCCAATGTAAACTTTGAATACTTCCTTTCAGTCATACCCCCAGCTTCACTCACTGCCTACCGCTCCCTCATAAAACGTTAAACTCATGCCAGAGTCTAAAAAACCCCACGTATGGATGCCTCACCACTACTCATAAATGAGGAGGACATCTCTCACTCACTCCCTTCCTGGGGGCGAGTCTCATCGATTGTGCGGATTCTGCTGGCCTCCACCAGCTAACCATCATCACCTCGCCTCCTACCCCTACAGAAGGAGGCTCCTCCTCCTACAGTACGAGGCCAGGGGACCTAACAGACCCCCAGTATCTCGGGTGGTGAGGCAACGCCACCCCTGCAGTCTGATGACCTAGACCTCTAGGTGGAGTTACCCTTGAGCCTCATGACACGGCCTCATTATATAGTTATCATACACCCTCATTAAGCTATCATTATACACCCTCGCTATACTTTCATCCTACGCACTTGGTACGCTATCATTATACACCTTTGTTATACTGACATACGTCATTACTGATTCATCATACGTATTTGCTACACAATCAACATATACCCTTGGTAAACAGTCATTGTGAACCATCATTATGCAATAAGTGCACAGTTATACAATCATTATACACCCTTGTGAAACTGACACTGTACACCCTCGTTAAATTCATTATTCATCGTCTTTATATAATCATATTCCCTGTTTAAGCTTATAATGCAACTTCATCCTCATTATGTGATAATTATTCACCCTACTTATGATGTCATTATACACCATTTTACAATCTTTGTACACTTATTGTACACCCTCCTCATACACTTTCATTATACATTCTCATATATATTCCCTCATACACACCATGATACATCTCTCATTATGCGTCCATTAATACACCCTCATCATGCACTCCACATTATACACCTTCACTATACGTACTTATCATAAACTTGCTATATCTTCATCTTTCTCTTATCATTATACACTTATTATACACTCCCATCAACATTCCTTACTGCGCTCACCCATCATACACCCTCATTGGACACGCCTCATTATACACCCTCATACACTCATTATACATCGTTATACACTTCATTACACATTCGTCTCGTATTCATACCATATGCTCATTATTGATTCCTCATTGTACTAACTCACCTTATACCCTCATTATACACCCTTATCATACACTTACATCCTCATTAAACCTCATCATACGCTCTTATACTCACGAACCACACATTCCTCATTATTCATCCACACCAACACTCCTATCTGTGCTCATACATCATACATTCATTATACACTCCCTACAATACAGCCTCATCGCACACTCAATGTACACCGTCATTATACATCATGAATGGGTCATTATCTACCGACTTCAGCGCCTTCCTCATTATGTAGGTTATGGCCTCATTACCACTCCATTATCTGAATGAAGATGCTGACAGTAATTCCATTTGCTAAGGTGTTCGCATCCACGAGAATTGAATCAGTTAATTACGCTAATTTGTGGCCGAACGGCTAATTGCTCCGTCCGGCGTGTAATTATTAGGAAAATTGATCACACTGTAACTACAAGAGTTTATTGACTGCTCTAATTAGGCTAGGTCGCTGCTGTGTCTTGACCAGACACTATCATCATCGTGGCCTCATTATCATCCCCATGACCTCACCATCACCCTCCCCACATCCTCCTTCCTCTTCTCCCCGTCTTCCCAGGGAAGGGGGATGGGGTCGTGGTGGGTAGGGGGTGTCATGAGGAAGGGGGGAGGGTGGTCATTATGGCGCCTGCCCGGGTAACAACAGGTCTGCGGTTGCCAGTTTACTGTGTGTCGGCTCTCAACTTCCTCTGCTACAGGGACAAAGGTGGCGACGTCCAGACAAATTGCCGGCTCTGGCGGGAACCAGCAGGTCAGGATCCTGGTATTATATGCAGGTTAAACTTAGGACCTGCGTCCCGTCTGCCTAGCGGCCGGTAGGGGAACTTATGGGATCGCTGCTCGCCCATTGGTCCAGACGCCGATCGTATGATATTCGAATCAACCATTCAGCGAAGAGATCGTTAGCGATTATCATTTTTCTTAAGAGTCAAAAACTTCATACATATTCTTCACATTGTTTTCATCACATATTTTCTTTTGGGTTGATTTCTGGATCATTATCTTTAATGATAGTTTGATGTGTGTGGCAATCGATAGATCATAAAGTAGCTGGAAATGTATTAATTATGGCGATAGATGTGTAATGATGGTTCATAAGGTCAGACATTTGATGGAAACTTACGGATTCAAAATGAACAGCTGAATGACCTTGAGATGGATAGAACTAATTGGTCCTTAGTTGGAAGCTAATGGTTAACGAGGCAGATCGATGATGACCCATCATAGGGTAGTTCAGCTGTTATATATGATGGGTCACAGGCGAACAATTGATCATGAGGTTGACGATACTGCGTTATGCGGGAATCTTACGTCAGGACACAGTGCTGCTGGGTATGAGGAATGGGAAATAGTTAGGTAATGAGGCCAGTGGTGAGTTTAAGGCTATATGGATGAGGAAGATGGCACAGATAATGAAAAGAATCTTGCTTAGTGGGAAACAGAAAGCATCTCCTCATTGGGTCTGGAAATGATTAGATCGTAGGGCTGGATACTGTTAAACTGTGAGGTTAGGTATTGTTAATCTGTGTGTTAGTATTGGTGAATTATGGGGTTACGCATCGTTGAAATATGAGGTTAGGTATTGTTAGGTTATGGGGTTAGGCATTGATAGAGTATGAGGGGTGGATATTGTTAGCTCATGATATTGTTATAGAAGGTTAGGTAATGCTAGATTATGAGGTTAGGCATTTTCACATTATGAGATTAGGTATTGTTAGTTTATGGAAGTAGAAGCTGTTAGATTATGGGGTTAGGTTATGATAAGGTTCACCGAAATTATTGCTATTATTACTGTTAGTATTATTATTATTATCAATATTATTACTATTATCATTATTGATAATTCTATTATGATCATTATTATTAATACTATTATCATTATTGATAATTCTATTATGATCATTATTATCATTACTATTGATTAGGTCCTTTGTGCTTGACAGGTAAAGACCGGACGTGTGCACATGAGGCCATACTTCATTTATTCCTGACGCTACTTCGCCAAGTCGAGAAAGGTAATATTCTGTAGAATGATCAACAATATTGCTCACTGATTCTCTTCTTCTTCTTCTTCATCTTCTTCTTCTTCTTCTTCTTCTTCTTCTTCTTCTTCCAGTCATTATTGTTATTATTATTATTATTATCATTATTATTATTATTATTATTGATTTTTGTTCCGGTTGTTGTTGTTATGAGAGAGAGAGAGAGAGAGAGAGAGAGAGAGAGAGAGAGAGAGAGAGAGAGAGAGAGAGAGAGAGAGGTTAGGCTGGGGTCTGGAGTCACATCAACAGATCACACAAACTGTTTAGTGCTGCTGTTGTGGGTTTTGTGGCCCTCAGGGGTTAGTTCACAGTCCACGTCATCACACCCAAGGGTCGTGTTGCTAGCGAGTCGTAGCTTCGTTTTCTAGGGTCGTAGCGTCCTGCTTCAAGGTCGTACTGTCCTGCTTCAAGGTCGCACTGTCCTGCTCCAAGGTCGTACCGTCGTTCAGTAGGGTCGTACCGTCGTGTTCCAAGGTCTGAGAGCCAAGGTGAAGTTACGAAAAATTTTCTTCATTGATTATTTTCTGAAATCTCTGGCTTCATAATGAGGGCTTATGGGGAGACCTCATGAAGTCTGTGACATCACAGATCCTAAGACGTCACTGAAGTTGTTAATTGATGTTGTAAGTGAAGCTGGCGGCCTTCATGATTCTCCCAACACCACCCGTGATATGTCCACACGATGCCTGATGACATCACCATGAACTGTGACATCATCACAGGCGTGTGTATATATAGGTACTTCATGAAGCTTTTGACCTCACTTGGCCCCATGAGTCTTCAAGGGTACTTAATGAACTCTCTAATGTCATCATGAATTTCATGACTTCGTCGCCATCGTAAATTCTTAATCTCTCGTCGTCGATATTGTGGATCAAAAATGAATTCTGCTGTAATACTGGTGGCGGGTTGAGGTTGGAGGAGGAGATGAGATCATGGCGCCCTCTCTTCTGTCTTGCTGCTGAAGAAAAATGAAAGAAGGAATGAATGAAAGAAGGAATGAAGAAAGAAACACGCAAGTCTGTTTTGATGCGATTTTTTTCTTTTTCTAAAACGTCATTGATGGAGGAAGGATGGAAGATGATGTGGTTGGTGGGGGAGGAGGAGGAAGACCTCACATGAGCGTTGCGTCCAGCTCCTTGATGGGGAGATGTGGTGCTTCCCTGACGGTATGGTCCTCCTACAGGCTGTGTGTACTGCTACAGAGGCCTGCAGGAGTGTTGAGTATGACCCGTGCGCTCCTCTGGACATATGTACTTTGTCGATATCTCGTCATGTATACTCAGGAACGACCATGGCCACCCTTGTTCTATAGTTATGTTTTTTTTTAAATTTGTCCACACTATAGAGTGCAACAATCTTTCGGAGATGGTAGCGGACGTAATATTCCTCCTTAGTATCTTTCCACACAGTCCGAATACAAAAGGAATACAGAGGAAAGTAGACAGCAATAGATGATGACTGGGTCCTTCGTCTGGGGTTGTTAGTGCCGGCAGAAGAGATGGTGTTGTCTTGAAACAGATGACTGAGTGAAACATGAATATATCTACTGAGTCTCCTGCATGATGTCCACTGACGATACCGTTCATGACTGTCGTGTCAACAAGTTCAGTAAGATCTATGAACCTAACATTTGATCCCCTGTCTTGCACGACTGACATGTTGACTAACCTCACAACCAGTGTGGAAAGTTACTTCAAGAGTTGCTTGTTTGTGACGACTTGTAACTCTGTCTTTCTTTTTAACTAAGTATATGTTCACTCCCTGAGTAAGTGGTATCCAGCAGGTTCAGGTGGAATCCACACCTGGAGTTGCCGGGAAGGGTTTTTCCACACTTTGAGACTATGTTCATCACACGTAGATATCTGACAGTTCGTCGTGGGTTTTTTAGTCACCCTGGTGCCTTATGTAGAGGGTCCACCAATATTCCTAGAAAGATGGAGTCGATCTTATCAAAATCCACTTAATTTTTCAGAACAGGATTATTAAGTTTAATGAACAGGCAGACACCACCGCTGATCTCATTTTCTATGTCAGTGATAAACGGAGACTGTCCTATATTGTATATTCGGCAATATATTCCTTACCCAAGATTCATATATAAACAAATGATATCGTAGCTTCCTTCTCGTGCAGTTATCTCTGAAATTTTGTATCGAATACTGTGTCTACTTAAATAAAACGCTTGAATATGTGACTGAGAATTCTTGCAAGAAATACCTACGGAGTGAGGACCAGCCATCTCCACATGGTCTGCGTTTTTTTGACCACAGCGCACCACCAGTCACCGAAGAGCTTGCCAAAATAGGCAGCTCCTTAAGGTATTCAGGAGTAGCTTGTATATCAGGCCGCATACAAAGATGTCGTCACAAGTTTTATGAACTTGGAACTTCCTCCTACGAGGAAATAATTTCTCCAATCGATAATCTACGGTGAATTCCTCCTTGACGATGTTCCAGACTACTGGCAGGACCTGGATGGTGCTCTTGAGACTAGGATGCTGGATCGATGACCAGGTTTGCCGTATTTCTATAGAGGTTCCTCCAGGTCTTCAGCAGTGCATGATGCTGGAGCCTACGTGGCAAAAGAAAAGAGTGCATGGATGTCGGCACCATCGCAGACGTCCTTTTACGGATCAGCTCCGTCCTTGTACCCAGGCGCCTGGAAAGCAATATCCTTTGTGGCTGGAAGCGTTCCAGGCGCAGAATTCCTCCAACTGACCTCAGATGATGGAGTCTCCAACCACCCTGACCTTAGGTTGCTCATCCTAAGCTCCTCCTCGTTCGTTAGCAGTGCCAAAGACTCAGGTTTCAGAGGCTCTGTACCTCTCATCTGCTAACCTTCTGGAATGATGAAACATTGAAGAAAACGAATCAGATTAACGGGCAAATACAAACTGACTGTTAGCCTCACCGTGTGACCAGTGACCCCTTTGTATAACGATTGGAAACTTGTCATCTAGATCTTTGGACATTCTCATCTGTTTTATCATAATCTTTCCATATCCATGTCCTTCCAGAATCTTATCGTTTTCCAGATTTTCTTCCAAACACACACACACTATGAAGGAATCCTTGAGTGGAATCATCACTGTAATCATCACTGTATCCTCCCGCACTCCCTGGGCAGGCAGGTGATATCCTGTCCTACACTACAGCTTGTCCAGATCCTTCCCCACAGCTCCCCCATAGACTGGAACTCACTAAACATTTTTTACGTTGTATGACTGGAAAGTCTTGCCAAGAAATCCTTACGTCAGTCCGCGCTCCACTCTGCATGTTCTGAAGATCATTGCACACACACACACACACACACACACACACACACACTGTGTGTCTAGCAAGAACCTGCAAGCACTCTAGAGCTTACAAGTAAATGATTTCTTATGGAATTATGAACTGGTAGTTGGTAATCATTATAAGTAATTATCCTTCCCTAAAGTAATTACGTCTTTGTGCACCCTTTCGCTCCACAGGCCACAACACTGTCATAACTTCACAAGTAAATTTGAAGACCACAGATATAAGTAAACTCACTTATCCTAGATTATGAACTCATTATTTTATTTTAATCACTCTGTTATCATGATTCCTTTTCCATTAATGTGACAGACGTGAATAATAATAATACTTAAGGTCTATATGAAAAGCTTTAGCTGCCGTTCACACGAGCCTGATACTTGAGAATAATGTTATGAATTGGACGTTTGTTTTGAGGTGACGTGTTTACTTCCTTCATGTGGTAGCAGTAGTGGCTGTGTCTGGGTCCACAGAGCGTAGGTGTACCGCTGCACATGACGCATACAAAACATCAAGGCGAACCATGAACCATATGTCCCTACATTTGAGGGAGAAGTTTCTTGAATGCGTGATGAAAAACTTAAAAAAAATCAGATTTTTTCCCCTACAATCGGTTCCCCTAAACTTGGATCATTTTTCCCCTACCCTCGAGTCTTACGGTCTTAACTTTCATTAGAAATGTCCACAAATCACACTCACAGGGGCAGGTGTTTGTAAGTGTATATTTGTGTACGTGTTTGCAAGTGACGCTTATTTGTTATGGGAAGCATAAATACATGGGATGTATGAGTGCATGGGATGTATGAGTGCATGAGAGGTCTGAGTATAAGGGTTGCATGAGAGAATGGGATGTATGAATACATGGGAAGTATGTTCACATGGGCAGTATCAGTACATGGCAAATATGGGTGTATGGGGAATGCGAACTTTTGTAGCGAAGAGGGTCGTGGGTGGAAGCACATGTACCCAGCTGCCAGTTGGAGACTTCTGGTCATGGGTGTGTTCCCGGGAGGGTCTTGAAGGTCTGTGCTGTGGGAGGAAAGAACAGAGAGTGTGTGGGAGGGTCAAACAGGGCTCTACTATAGGAGCGAGTCTTTAGGAACACACACCCTACATACCACCTCCATACTGTACATACACACTCTCCATATGAAACAGGTGTTGGAACCTAATAGTGTCTCCTTCAGGAGGTGTTGGAACCTAGTGGTGCCTGGCCTGGCACAACCCCTGCCTCATGACGTGTTTTGGTGTGTTGATGGAAGGCACCTGGCGGTGAAGACTGGAAGGAGAGATTTATGGGAGAATGCACGAGAGGGGGCGTGGGATTAATGGGAAGAGGGAGACGAAGCAAGAGAGAGAGAGAGAGAGAGAGAGAGAGAGAGAGAGAGAGAGAGAGAGAGAGAGAGAGAGAGCCCCACATATCAGTGAGTGTGGGAAGAGTTTCTCGTTGTCTATAACCGTCAAAGGAAAAAGTTATAATGTGAGCATTTTCATCACAACTCCAGTACTACAACCGACCTAGCGAGGTCGAGACCTTCCTCCACAACCCGACACAGGGGTCCAGGTCATCGTCCAAGCTTTTACTAAACATTTCTCTCATGTTTAACTCAACTGTTCGTAAGTCATTTACCGTGTCGGAAAAATCATTCTGAAGGAAAAGCAACTTCACCTCATTGACAGTAAAGCGCTTGCTTGACCCCCAGCGAGTCTTTACCCACCAACCACGTGTGAGATCCGGCTGATTTAGTCTTAAATGGCTGGTTAGAGGCAATTCATAATGATTAACACCCTCAGCGCTCCTCATGTTCTGGAGTCTCGCGCCATATATATCTCTGCGGATTTATATCATCTGATATAAATTTGATTCGTGATTTTCTGGAGGAGGTTCGTAAGGAAATACGAAGTGGATATAAGACCATCTTGTGGTATAACAACGTACGAATGTAAGTTGTCTTGATGATAATTACCTACGACAAATTATTGCCGGGTCGTTAGCAGCAGAGCTCACGTATATCCTTGCAAGTGTAGCGCACTCCACCAGTAAAGTTCAGGAGGGAAGCGTGAAGTGTGTCGGCCCCGTTAAGGGCGCTGCTGTGAGTCGGTTCTCCCGTTGTTGGCAACGGCAATGATTATCCAGCCTCGTCTCCACTGTCGTTAGCCTGCAGCCCACAACAACAGCAGCCCTAAATCCCATACCTGTTTTGCCAAAGTTGTTAAATCGAGTATAAAAGAGAATCTAATGGTTCGCATCTCTTTCTGTCTCACCTCCCTCCTCCTCCTCTCCACTGCCGACCCTTCCACGAAGATAAATTTTAACATCACGCTCGAGTTAAATCCCGAAACGTGAATTTAACATCATCCCCTCCTCCCTATCCGCTACAGCCGGGGAGAATCTATTTAACATGTTTAGCTTTAACGTTGTCGTGTTGATGTGCGGGAGGAGGCCAGCAGTGCCACGGGCAGGCACCCGGCTCCATTACTAGCAGTGAGATGCAGCGGTGCCGGCACTGTCCTGCTATTGGCCGGTGATTAAGCCAGAGGCAATTACCGCTAACGACCGCCTCACTTGTACCCTCCCGATGGTTACTGAGGGAGGCTGTCATGGCCCTGGATATATGGAGGAAGCAAGGGAGATGGATACAAGGAGGGAGGGAGGGAGGAGAAGGGACAGACGGATGGAAGGAGGATGATGGAATAGTTGAAGGGGAGAAGAGAGAGAGAGAACAGATGAATAGAGGGAGAGAGTAGAGGAATGGATGAATAGAGGGATAGAGAGAAGGAGAGAGGGAGGAAAATAGAGTGTTTTTGAGAGGGAATGAATACAGAGAGGGAAGAGAGGTTGGGGGATAGAGGGTTATTGGGAGGGAAAAAATAGAGTGAGAGAGGAGATAGATAGAGAGGTGATGGTGGGCTATTTTCTGATATCAGAACCAGAGTATTTTGGGCGTTTTTTCCCCAGTTTGAGCTGATGTTTACTGACCACAACACTATGATTAATAACTCTGGACTCGCTGGCTTTACACCTGACTGCAACTGGCTACATACCTGACTCCAGCTAGCTGTACACCTGACTGCAGGTACCTTTATACCTAAGTACAACTAGCTAAGCACCTGACAATATCTGGCTATACACCTGACTACGATTGGCTATACACCTGACTACATCTGGCTATACACCTGACTACGAATAGCTATACACCTGACTACAACCGACTCTACTCGAGACTATTGCTCTGCGTCTATTGACGATGATGCCACACTCATGAAGGTGACTTTTCACACACACACACACACACACACACACACACGTGTGTGTGTGTGTATATACATATATATACATATATATATATATATATATATATATATATATATATATATATATATATATATATATATATATATATATATATACACACACTGAAAGACAAAGTTCAAAATATGCAACAATCACTGAGGCATTTCGGTAATGTAGAAAGGAGACTGGGAGAAAAAATGGGTATTATATTTTGATGGCAGATGAAAGATGACCAAAAGACCGAAGATTGTTTCTAACCTACCTGACAGTCAACTGACAGACACGGAGAAGAAACCTTTGTCACTTGGTTCAAAGTCTGACACAAGCAGAGACAAAAGAAATCATTACTGATCACATGAACCGTAAGTTATTAGATGGTAGAAGGACGACGTGAGGAAAGGTTTCACTAAGGGGACACTAACATGGTGCAGGGTTTGGGAGAGCATGAATGATCACTCAGGCTGACAACAGTGGTGGAATGATGGTCATGAACAAATTGGACTCTGTAAGATGATGGATCTGTTGAATGATGCATCTACATATGAAAGCATATGTGATGGTTATGCAGAAGAGGAGGCGAAAAGATTCATCCAGGGAATCAAGAATAATTTTGACCAAACCAGACAGAGGTAAGAGGTTGCTGAAATCTGTTGGAAAAAGTGCCACGCTCCTCATTGGTTGAGAAGATTACCATAAATCCACAAGGCTGTTATTCTCATGCGTCTGTTTACCTCCAGGATTGGAAGTGCATCCCACATACCAGGGAAAATATTAGCCAGACCATTAACGAATGCACTGGGCTCCATTAGCACTGCACATTCAACAGTCCTTCAAAATACTCATTCCATCTCCTCGTCAACTTATCACAACCTGTTACCACTTACCTATTTACCCCTTTCCTTGATGTTCCCATTTGTTCTCTTGTTTTTCTCACAGTATCACTGTCCTTCCAAAACATCCTAGTCTTCTTGAAGTTTACTTGTAATCCCTCACCCCAACTTTCATTTGCCCTCTTTTTCAACCCCTGCACTTTCCTAACGATCCCCTGCTTTTTTTTCTTTTTTTGTACTCCAAGTACCACTCTTGCCTATTTTTTTCTTTTTCACCTGCAACTTTACCTCATCCCAACACTCTACTTGCCCACTTCCCACCTTCCGCATGCCACACACCTCTATAGCACTTACCAGCATTGTTTCTCTGAATATCTCTATTTCTCTCCCACTACCCTTGCTTCATATACTGTCACCTTTTGCCATTCTTTACCCAGGCTCCCCATGGTATCTCTTCACACGCTTCTCGTTTCCAAGCTCACTTTCACCACTATCTTCACACTAACATCGTTTCCTCTTTTCTGAAACCCTCCGCCATTCCTCACTCTCGCCTCCACCAGGTAATGATAAGACATCCCATCGGCTGCCCCTCTCAACACATACACATCCAAGAGTCTTACTTCCCCACATATACCCTTCACCTCATTGTATACTCCATGTCCCCTAATTATACCATCAGTTTCCACATTACACACACTCGCGTAATAAATCATCCATCACTAGTACCCCGATCTTAAACGTCATAACTGCTCACACATTCACTCAGCTGCTCCTGAAACACCTGATGCTCGTGATCTTTCTTCCCATGGCCAAGTGCACAAGCAGTATGAAGCTCGCTTCTGTGCACTCCTTCACACATTCCCACAACTCCTGCTTGATCAGCAGTGTTACCCCTTCCTTAGCTCTTGTCCTCTCACCAACCTTTGACTTTACCCCTGAGACATTTCCAAACCGTTCTTCCCTTTACCCTTGAGCTTTGTTTCACTCAGAGCCAGAACATCCAGGTTTCTTTCCTCAAACATACAACAAACATACAGACTATCTCTCACTTCTTATCATCTTCGTTATGACCACGCCGCGCGCGCGCGCACACACACACACACACACACACACACACACACACACACACACACATAAAACCATCATGACCATTTTCATGTCTGCAGACCTTCTGGAAGGCTCCACCACCATGCAGAATCCACTCACAAACAAGTTTATAGATCTTATTCCTTTCCCGCCTGGCGAGTGACTCACACTCGCCTCTTCCCCAATATTCTTTTTCTAACTTAATGCTAACCTGATTATCTTATTCTCTACAGGTTTCGCTCTCTATTATACTTTTATTGTACATCAGAGATTCGTTATCTTGGATGTTGTATATTGTGAAGATGTATTATGTATTATACAATCTACAGTGGCCCCATACGGCGGTTGTGATAGTGTTACTGCTGTAACGACCTTTTTTTTCCAAGGCTTTATAAATCTCCGCCTGGCTGGTCGCTGAGTAAGTTGGTCGTTGAGGATGGTCGCTGAAGAAATTGGTCGCTCAGGGATTCACTCGTTGGAACCGGTCCATTTAGTCGGTCAGTTGAATTTGGTTGCTAGTGTTTTCCCCCCACTCAGAGGTTAGTTGCTCAGGTTTATTGGTGAGGTTGGTCGCTAAGGTTGGTTGCTGAGTAAGATGATTACTTAAGTTGGTCCTTAGAGTGGTTGGATTTGAGGCTGTTCGCTGACTTTGGTCGCTGGAGACGTTGGTCGTTGAGGGAGTTGGTCGCTGAGGTTGTTGGGTCGCTGAGGTTGGACGCTGAAGGATGTTACTTAATGAAGAGATTCGTCGTTGAGGAAGTTAGTTGGTCGTTGAGGGAATTTGTCACTGAGTAGATTAATGGCTGAGGAAGTTGATGACTCAGGAAACAGGTGGTTGAGGAGGTTGGTGGGTGAGATGGGTAAGCGAATCAGTTGATGGCTAGGAAGGGTAAGGAAGGGAGCTGGTGGATGAGGCAAGTGATGGATGAGATAGGTGAGTGAAGCGGATGATAGATGAGATGGGTGGGTGAGGTGGATGGAGGGGTAGGTAGGTGGTTGAGGCAGCTAGTAATTGAGATGGGTGGATGAGGGAGCTGATGGGTGAGACGGATGGATGAGGCAGGTGATGGATGACTGATGGATGAGATAGCTAACAGCTAATGGTTGAGATGGGTGGGTGAGGATGCTGGTGGGTGAGACGGATGGGTGGTGGGTGAGACGGGTGGGTGGTGGGTGAGACGGGTTGGTGGGTGGTGGGTGAGGCGGGTGGGTGGGTGGGTGGTGATGGCTAGGTTGGGGGTCGGGTCACCAGCGTGAAATTGGATGTGGTGCTCCCTGGAGCCTAGTGAGTCAGCCAGCCCTGGACTCACGGCTTCATGGAACACTCCTCCATTTACAGTCACAGCGACAGTCACAGTCATTAGCACAGTGACTGTCATACATACAGTCACAGTCATAGGGACAGTCACGCTCACTGTTGTCATCACTGTCACAACCACCTCAAGAACCACAGTCACAGTGACAGCTACAGTCATAACTGCAGTTACAGTATGACAAGTGGCACCACAAGGGCCAGTACTGTGGCACCACAAGGCCCAGTACTGTGGCACCACAAGGCCCAGTACTGTGGCACCACAAGGGCCAGTACTGTGGCACCACAAGGGTCTGTACTGTGGCACCACAAGGCCCAGTATTGTGGCACCACAAGGCCCAGTATTGTGGCACCACAAGGCCCAGTATTGTGGCACCACAAGGGCCAGTACAGTGGTACCACAAGGGTCTGTACTGTGCAGCACCACAATGGTCTGTACTGTGGCACCACAAGGCCCAGTATTGTGGCACCACAAGGCCCAGTATTGTGGCACCACAAGGGTCTGTACTGTGGCACCACAAGGGTCTGTACTGTGGCACCACAAGGCCCAGTACTGTGGCACCACAAGGCCCAGTATTGTGGCACCACAAGGGTCTGTACTGTGGCACCACAAGGGTCTGTACTGTGGCACCACAAGGCCCAGTATTGTGGCACCACAAGGCCCAGTATTGTGGCACCACAAGGCCCAGTATTGTGGCACCACAAGGCCCAGTATTGTGGCACCACAAGGCCCAGTACAGTGGTACCACAAATGTATGACACAGTGGAGTTCAGGCAACACTGTGAGGAATCATTTATGTTACCTCAAGGTGTAGCAGTAACACAAAGACGCCACAACAATGGGTAGCATTAAGGCAACATGTACGTTCATACTGAGGTACCATGTACACACGGTGTCACTGGAACACCCGTGAGGGGCACCAGAGGGATCAACAGCAACACAAGGATCAACACAAACAGGGAAACACACAAGGAACAACACACATTACATCACACAGGGGAGGTACATACAGGCGCCTACCACAGGAGACAACACCTGGATACCACCAGTGTTGAGGGGTACCTCCCAGGGTCTATACCACAGTTAAGGGGGCACCACAGGGGGCACTGCCACGAGGGGTAACACTAAGGGGTAACTTTAAATTGGTAGCTTTGCTCAGCGTTGGCCCATAAGTATTGACCTGTTCCCCTCGCCCGTCTGCTCGGGGTGCCAACTCGCGCCACACAGCATCTCCCTGTGGCCACTCCTCTCCCAGTTCCCGCTTCTCTCCCCCTTCTGCGCCTCCTACAGGAGAGAGTGCGGGTTGGTCGAGGGTGGAAGGGCTTGTGGCAGCCATGAAGACGCGCGTACGGGGCCAGGAGAGAGGTTTAACAGGTATTCTGTGGCTCCGACGTAGGCGGGCTTACCTTACGCATGCGCAGTGATGATTCTTGGGGGCCTCATCTCGCCACTACCTTGTCCCGCACTCCCACGCACTCTCGCACACACTCGGGTACCTCAACGCACTCATGCACACACTCGTGTACCTCAGTGCACTCTCACACACAACACCTGACCACTCTTAATCACTTGAATACAGATACTTAGTTTACGCACACACACACACACACACACACACACACACACACACACACACACACACACACACACACACACACACACACACACACACATACACACATGACACCATATACTTACACAACACACACGCTCACAACACCACACACTCACACGTCACCCCACACAGACATCTTCGTGACACCACGCACTCAGAACGCACGGAAATTAAACTCACGTAACCAGCCAGACTTCCGGTTGTTTCTCCAACATGACCCGCTGTTCTTCCAGCCATTCTTGTAAAGGACTTGGTGGATGTCGTGTTCCTCGACATTTCTGTAAAGCATTTGACGCGGTGAATCAAGAGTGTCCCTTGGTTTCTCTGCTCCTCTCTGTACTCTTGATACGCAGCTTTCTCTCCTGGTATCCCATCATGGTTGACGTCTTCCTCTTATATCCTGTCAGCAGTTGGTCTCCCTCAGACTCTTAACTCACGATTCCAATTCTTCATGCTTCAGCTGACCGAGGCTTGTACTCTTTCTCGCACTGAACTATTCCTTCTCGAAATGCACACTTAAACATCATGGAATAGTAAAGGTATATCTCCAGACTTCTCAGATATCAGTTGCTTCATACTGTTCCATTTAAAGCCGACACTGTTCTTCAACCCACGAGAACGTAAATACGTCAGACATAGTCACACCCTCTCGCTCTATCCTGGACGCCGCTCACGTAAAACATTGCGAGTCTGCATGTCTAAGGCTGGAGGGTGTTGTATAGCATCTCTTCCAGTACTGCAGGGGCGCCTCATTGACACCAGCGTGGAGCGAGTGCGGCCATATCTGGCGTGGCTCTTCGTCCTCTCTCTCTCTCTCTCTCTCTCTCTCTCTCTCTCTCTCTCTCTCTCTCTCTCTCTCTCTCTCTCTCTCTCTCTCTTCTGCAGGTAATATTTCGGCCACTGTTCTCGTGAGCACTCCGCGGTACGTGTCTGGCCGCTGCTCACCATAATTTGGATGTGGAAGTCAACCACACGAGAATGAAGCGTTACGATGCCTCATTCTTTCTACGAATAGTGAAGCTTTTGAAATTCTCTCTCTTTTTTTCCATTTTTTCCTCTTCCTTACAATATAACCTACTCAGGTCTATACACACCTGAAGACCTCACACCTGCTGAATTACACATCTGTCAATCGAGATGGATGGTACGAAAATAGGAAACAAGAATTATCATGACGCCACATACTTGATTCCCCGCACTCATACGACACCACACACTCACATGACACCACACACTCATACGACACCACACACTCACATGACACCACACACTCGTATGACACCACACACACACACACACACACATGACACCACACACTCGTATGACACCACACACACTCACATGACACCACACACTCGTATAACACCACACACTCGTATGACACTTCACGCTCATATGACACCACACATGCACCCCTTGTCAGACAGGCTGTGTATGCAGCATATAGTGTTATACTTGATTCGCACACACTCCTGTACATAGCAACATGCTTACATATACACTACTATACTTTATTTTTTGACCCCACTTAGAATACTTTTAGAACTCTACTTAAAGTACTTCTTTACCTCGATCAAGCACTTAAGACCCAACTTAAAACGTTTTTACCTTACAATACTTTTTCATCATATGTAAGCACTGAAAATCCTATCCTGCACTACCTAGAACACTTTTAGAGATACTTTTTTCTATCTTATCTAAAACATTTAACCATAATTAGAATACTTTTTATAACCTTATCAAAAATGTATTTAACATGAAATACATTTTCGCTTACATGTAATTACATGTGATATTACATAGACAGGGTCATGAAACTCTACATGGGAAAGAATTCTGATCCCTTGGTAATGATAACAGTCAGACAAGAAATGAAATATCCCGTAGAGTGATAGCAACAATATAGCCAGACAAGATATCAGCCATGACTCTAGCGATAACCATTGTCCGATTCCTGGCCTACAGGAATTATGGTGTGGGAACTCTTGATAACAACGCCGAGGAGTGCAGGAACCCTGAGCATAACAATAACAATAGGGGGGAATGATGGACATACCAGATTCATATCACAAATACCCAGAGAGTACTTGGTGAGCCCTGGCTGGGAAGCAGAATATTGGAAAACACGACGAAAAAGGGGGAAAATACTGGCAATAATAGACTGTATTTAAAGCCCTAATAACAGTGATATATAGACCATGTCGGAACCCTGAAATACATATAAGTCTCTAGAGAGTGTAGGAACCCTGACACAGTCACAATAGCCAGATAAAGAACCTCACCCTTCATAACAACAAGAGTCCAACTTTGTGTAGGCGAGAGATGGCAACAATTTGTCAGGTACGGAATATATGATGACGTTGGTGGGGGACGGACGCCATACTGGGAGGAGAAACTGGCTCGCTCGCGGGCTGTGAATGGCGGTGTGGGTGACCAGTTGGCGAATTTATTGGTTGATTTCTCGCTGTGGGATTTCATTGGTACCGCCGAGAGAGAGAGAGAGACAGAGCATTTTCGTATGTCTTCTCATTTATCTCTCTCTCTCTCTATAGATAGATAGATGGATAGATATGTATAGATATACTGTACATTTCGTATGTAGGGCAAGGTCGAGAGAGAGAGAGAGAGAGAGAGAGAGAGAGAGAGAGAGAGAGAGAGAGAGAGAGAGAGAGAGAGAGAGAGAGAGAGAGAGAGAATACTGTGTTAGGGAAGACAGAAGATAATATCCCGTTTTCGCCGGCGTTCTCGAAGCGCTAACCATATATTCTTTAACCTTTAAAAAGCTTTCGTTGGCGGCGGATGTTACGTCATGGATTATCACCAAAACAAATTACTTTTGTTTTTCTTTTTACAACGGTTAGGTAGGAGGGGGTGGGGGTGGTCTGAACTTTAATGGTCGTAAATACGGTTTGTGAAGAAGAATAGTTAACGTTGAAGTTGTATCTTTAAAACTTTCTTACTGCTCCTCTCTCTCTCTCTCTCTCTCTCTCTCTCTCTCTCTCTCTCTCTCTCTCTCTCTCTCTCTCTCTCTCTCTCTCTCTCTCTCAAGATAGTATCAGAAGCTAGTCCATTAAAAGAGATAAATTTGAAAAATGCTCAGACATAGTCTACTGACTGGAATTATATGAAGACATTCTTAACAGATAAGCTGTTGCAATACATAGAATGTGTGGCATGATAATGTGTGGTATGATGTGTGGTGTGGTAATGTGTGGCATGATAATGTGTGGTATGATGTGTGGTAATGATAATGTGTGGTGTGGTATAGTGTGGTATGATAATGTGTGGTGTGGTAATGTGTGGCATGATAATGTGTGGTATGATGTGTGGTAATGATAATGTGTGGTGTGGTATAGTGTGGTATGATAATGTGTGGTGTGGTAATGTGTGGTATGATAATAAGATACCTTTCACGATAAGAGACGGAAACACTAGAGATGAAGATGTGTGCATAAGGACAACACGGAACACTGCTGCTGTGACGTGGGAACACCAATGAATCAAATGGAAAATGTGAGACCAAACGTGAGAGAATTCAGGAGCTTCAGGTCTGGGATGAGAGACATGAACGTGCATAACACGCTGGGAGAAGTGGAACCAGACAGCCAACCATGAAGGACAAGGAAGATAATTGGTTAGCTACACTTGGCAACAAATTAAAGGGTTAGAAGACAATATCCATTGACCACAAGAGTCTCTGAGCAAGAAGGATATGATTCCATGTAATATACCATACAGGCTCAGACAAAGATATACGAAATCCCAACCAGAGAGCTGGAGGGACTGTTCACTGTCACACCAGGACAAATAGTAAACAACAACTACAGAAACATTTAAATGAAAACGATATGTGGTTGTGGTCAGTCCCAGATGAATCCGGGTGGTATGCGATGTGAAAGGGTCATGGAAAGTGATTTTGCGAAAAGAAAGAGTTGGTGAAAACGTTGCGTGAGATGAAGTGCGGCAAAGCGGCTGGAGTGGATGAGATTGCAATTGAATTTCTTGATCACGAAAGTCCTACAAAAGATGTATCTTTTTACTTCCATTATCTCACTATAAACAACAATGAATTAAAGACATGATTTGTTACAATTATAAGTTTATAAATACAGTAACGTATTCTTTCCTGTTTGAATGAACGGTAGTCGGGAATATATTCGGTATTTTCTCTTCATAGTGGATGATTTTGTAATGATAAGAGTGAAGTACATTAGATGACCATAGTATATTGAGGAATTTAGTTTGCATTTCCGGACTCTGTCAGCTAAACCTTTATAAAGTCTTAGCAAGTGTTGGCTGTATGTGCTTCGTCATAATCGTTAGTTCGGCACTTGCTCAGTCCCTTCCATTGCGAACTATAAACATTTTGATATATATATATATATATATATATATATATATATATATATATATATATATATATATATATATATATATATATATATACTTGTTCAGCCTTTCCCGCGTTGGCGAAGTAGCGCCTGGAACAGACGAAGAATAGGTTTCATTCGTTCACATCAAACCTCTCTCTCTCTCTCTCTCTCTCTCTCTCTCTCTCTCTCTCTCTCTCTCTCTCTCTCTCTCTCTCTCTCTCTCCCCGTTATCCTTAACTGCTGAACTATGTGCGTTCACTGGAGTCTGGCTGTGGCGGTATCTAGGTGGTGGCGGCGGTGAGCGCTTGCCTTCGTGTGTTCCTGAGAGACTCCAGTAAGAGATAAACATTGAGGGGAGACAGTGAGAGCGAGTGCCTGGGTCGTGAGGCACTCATGTGAGGGCGTCAGCTTGTGGTTAACACTGTCTTGCCCGTTGCATGGTCAGGGGTTCCCAGCTCTCTCTCTCTCTCTCTCTCTCTCTCTCTCTCTCTCTCTCTCTCTCTCTCTCTCTCTCTCTCTCTCTCTCTCTCTCATTAGATTAGTAGCACTGAGAGAGCAGCAGCAGCAGCAAGCAAGATACAACACTTACTAGCGAAATCATTATCATTCTCTGATACTTGACCCATCTTTACCACCATCTCTGTCCCATCCCGTCCCTTCTGTCCCATTGTCCCATCATATTCTCTTCCATCCCGTCTAGTTCTCTCCTAACCATCCTGTTCCGTTCCGTCCCCCTCCATTGGGTCTCACCTCGACGTGTCCCATTCTGTCCTTTCTCAGTCTATCCTATTCGTCTCATCCTGTCTCGTCCGTCTTTTCTCGTCCAGTCCCGGCATCCCATCCTATCTCATCCGTCATGTCACATCCCGTTCTGTTCGTCCTACCCCGTTCCATCCATTCCGCCCGGTTTCTATCCTTCCTGTTGTGTCCGCTTGGTCCGTCTCGTCCAGTATCGAACTTTTCCATCTCATTCTGTCTCATCCTATCCCATTGCGTCATATCCAGGCTCGTCCCGTCCCGCCCGTCCCATCAAGAGACGGGCAGGACCAGCCGGGCCCGCTGCCAAATTACTTCTGCTGGGGTTTGGTCTAATCAGGGTGGGGGGATTTGGCGTTCGTGGGGCTGGAATGGCGATTTTTTTGGTCTGGATTTGGGTTAGATGGGATTGGGATGGGGGTTGGTGGTGGTATTGTGGGTTGGTGGGGTCTGGAGCATGGATCAGTGAGGTTAGACTGAAGTTAGTAAGACTGGACTTTGGGGTTGGGGGAGGTAAGCCTGGATTGTGAGGTTGTGGGGGTTGGAGGGATGATTGGTTGAGCTGAATTGTGGGGATTGGTGAAGTTGGATTGAGGTCTGGTATGGGATAGGGTCGGATTGGGTATCCGTTCGTAGGATTGGGCTAACAATTGGTTAAACTGAATTGTTGGGTTTTGGTGAAGTTGGGTTGGGGATTCGGCTGGGGGACGGGACACAAGATGTGCCCTGTCATTCACGATTAGCTGCTTGAAGTATATACAGAGGGCAAATGAGAGTTAAGGTCAGAGCGTATCAGTGTGCCTCAGGGAGAATAAAACGATGTATTGGAAGGAGGTGACTAGTGGGAGGAAAACAAGGGAGTAAAGAGGGTATCAGTGAAGGGACCAACTAGATGGGCAAGTGGTAACACGTTAGGAAGAAGAGATGGAGTAAGTATTATTAAGGACTGTTGATTGTGTCAGATCTGTGGTTCCCTACCTGGACTGTACCACCCCTGTAGCTATTATAATAATCGAGCAGAAGTGGGATACTCAGAATATTTGAATGTGATTTAGAGCTATAAAAAAGATAATTTTTTTCTCGTGAAGACAGACGGACCAGCTTTCAATGTATTGACCTTATTCCAACTTTTGATCACTTCGGTGGTGGCCATTGGTGTTTCTTGTACCAAATCCTGATATTTTTCACTCAGAATCAGTTATAGAGTATGATAAAAGTATTCCAATCTTTAAGACAATAATGAAATTCTGCAGTTCGCTTTATGACGAGAATCTGGCAGTGATACAATTAACTTGAGACTATCGTCTTGCAGGAGAGGCGAGGAACGGGTCAGGCATGCCAGATTCAGCCGTCGACAATATGAGGTGCCAGTCTAAGACTTGCACTGAGGTCAATGTCCCTCTTTAAGACAATCGAGCGAGACGCTGTTGCTCATTCTTGTGCGGTGGTGGTGGTACATATTATTGTGGGCGGCCTGCCACGGGTGCAGTTCAAAGGCTTGTTCCTCATTTAAAGGTGAAATATATAAGGGATCTTGACAGAGAGTATTCTTGATGTACAACTTATTTGGACCTCCGTGATGGATATGGCATCACTTACCATTGCTTCTTGAGAAGTGGACAGTTCTAGGTTTAGAAAGCTTAAGAACTCCTGTCTTAATGATAAAGCGGCAGATGTGTTGGGTGTGTGGGGCGTTCAGGTATGAGTTAGTCATGGCAAGTGGCTTGGTGAACACAGCACAGGTGGTGGACGCCCTGAGCAAGATGATAGCTTGGCAGAGGGGCTGGAGTGGATGATACTATTATTGAATTTCTCAAGAAAAGAGATGACTGTGTTGCTGACTAGTTAGTGAAGGGGGTTTAGTGTATATATGGCTCTACCTCGTTAACACGAGCAATCGTCCGTCACACACACACACACACACACACACACACACACACTGGAAATACATTGACGACTCTAACTTTGACATCAGTATCAACAACAACCCCCCTGACTTTCGTGCGCTTCCGTATATCAACAACCTTCAGGAGTGGACTACGGTGACGTACCTTCAGAAGTGGATTACGGCCAACGACGCCATCATCAGTCACACCAAGACTGTGATGATGCACATCAACCTGGGTGCAGACAACCCTCCGCCCCTGGACATCACATCAGGCCCTGACGTCCTTTGGGTAGTCAGAGACTTCAGACTTCTTGGCAGCACCATGGATAAAGGTTTAAAATGGAGGTGTTTTGTGGGCATCATCATCAAACATTCCTCATACCGTCTATACCTTCTCTGCCAACTGAGATCGCTAGGCGACCCATCATCTGAGCTCAGGATTTTCTCTACCATCTTTTATTCTACGTAAGCTGACCAACGCTTCCCCAGCCTGGTTCTCATGCTCTACAGCAACGCAGAGGGACCAGATGGAGAGTGCAGGAACGAGCATGCAGAGCCATCCTGGGCCCATCTGACGCCGCCTACCAAAAGACCCTCATCAGGCTGAACCTGGCCACCCTCGTCGACCAACACCGGCAGCCCACACGCCAGATTGGCAATAAACTTCTGACAAACCCACCCCCCCTCCCCACACACACACACACACACACACACACACACACACACACAGACCGCCTTCCGCCACCACAATCGACTTGGGCCAATAAGAACTCGCACAGATAGATATCAAAACACAGGCTTATACCTACCATTTGTAAACGTCATGCACAATCCATAAACCAGTACATGGCTAACACACACACACACACCTCTCTCTCTCTCTCTCTCTCTCTCTCTCTCTCTCCACAGACACCAAGCATCACCATCTCCGCTCACAACGCTCCACAACACATAACTCACACACAGCACGTTCTTGTTAACTAGACTTTCCTGCTGTGAGGTGCCACTCTCTCTTAGCCCAACCCACGTTTTTGTCACAAACAATTTTGTAAAATAAGCCCGTCTTCTCGTTAGATTCCTCTTCCCCCTTCCTACATACCTATATCTCTTTCTCACTCACACCCCCACCCATTCGTCTTTCGTTTTCCCTCAGCTTCACACTAGGAGTAAGAGGGACAGGATGCTCCCCCCTGACCCCTACCTGTGCTGTGACGCCCCTCCTACCCCCATGCCGGGGGGGGGGGGAGTGTACACATATATACATTTTCCCCCTAAACTCTGGAACTCGTGGCCTGAATTTGAATAACTTCCTCTTCTCCATGAAACTAGAACACCTATTATTTCTTATTTTCTTTCTTTTCCTTTTTATGATGGAGAGACACCCACCAACGTCCAGCCAGTCTCCATGACTCTCAGAGACGTACGAGAGTTCCGGAGTGGACTGGCAGCAGCCGCGTCCCTCCCAGCTGACCGGGTGGTGACCGCGGCTGCCGGCCGTACGACGTATATTTATCTGTTAATGACAGTGCGGGACGACCCAGAGTTAGCAAAGAAAACGTCTACTTTTTTATTACCTTGGAAATTCAGGTCATCATGAGAGAGAGAGAGAGAGAGAGAGAGAGAGAGAGAGAGAGAGAGAGAGAGAGAGAGAGAGAGAGAGGACTGAATTCGGATGGGACGCTAAGATAATAAATTCTGCAAAGTAGAAATTATTCGTATAATCATTCGGATAAGACATCTGGTAATCAGGATTCTTTATTTTCATTTTAATCTGTAAATGACCATCAGCCATATATATATATATATATATATATATATATATATACATATTTCTTTCTTTCATACTATTCGCCATTTCCTGCGTTAGCGAGGTAGCGTTAAGAACAGAGGACTGGGCCTTTGAGGGAATATCCTCACCTGACCCCCTTCTCTGTTCCTTCTTTTGTGTGTGTGTGTGTGTGTGTGTGTGTGTGTGTGTGTGTGTGTGTGTGTGTGTGTGAGGCGATAGGTGAGGATGCTGCAGTAAGAGGTGTCAGTGTGGACAAGTAAGTATGATATCCATCATTTGTCAAAAAGAGAAAATTTTCATAGAAATCCCCAGAAGACTGGAAGCTGGGACCCAGGAAAGGTTCAGAGACCCCCTGGAAGCTGGTGTCCCGGGAAGGTACAGAGGATATCCCACTGGAAGTTAGAATCCAGGGCAAGTCTAAACAGACCATCCTGGAAGCTGAGATCCAGGATGGGTTCTGACGATACCCCTCTGGAAGATAAAGCCCAGAGCGAGTCCAGACGAGAACCCCTTAGTGGGATCCAGGATGAGTCTAGACGAGACCCACCTGGAATCTGGATTCTTGGATGGGTCCAGACGAATTTCCTATGGCTTCTAGGCTCCAGGATGGGTCCAGACGAGACTCGCCGGGTGCTGGGATTCTAGACGGGTTTAGGCGAGGTCCCCAAACACCATCTTATTGACCAGAAGATTTTTATGTTCCAGTAAAACGTACATTAAGGCAAGATTTATCAGACGCCATTACTTCCAGACCAGAATATCGTATTACATCATCCGAACATTGGTTAATCTGATCAGTATTGCTCTTGAAGATATTTTGAAGATCAGTTGATTAACACTGATGTTCTAATTATGAATTTCACGAAAAAATTATGAAGAAAAAGACTTGGCTGACGGTCGAATTGCATTAACTTGATCTTCCAGACATTTCATGAGCGTCATTCATAATGAAAAATGCTTCGAGTCTGAAGCTGAACCGTCTTGTTGAATTTGTAGGCAATGGAGGCCTCCTGAGGGTGGAGGTTTCTGTAAAGTACACAACACCTTGCCCTTAGGGAGACTGGTAGTCCATCCTTCCAGTATCTGGAGTTCGAGCCCTGAAGATAGCGGCGTCAGTAACCCCATACGAGACCTGAGGGGGGGGGGAGGGTCTCGTCTAGACCCAAGCCTGGATTCCAGCTTCCAGGGAGGTCTCGTCTGGACGCGCCTA
This sequence comes from Panulirus ornatus, assembly GCF_036320965.1. Classification (NCBI taxonomy): domain Eukaryota; kingdom Metazoa; phylum Arthropoda; class Malacostraca; order Decapoda; family Palinuridae; genus Panulirus; species Panulirus ornatus. The sequence goes on from NC_092233.1 coordinate 63,215,312, forward strand.
GATGCGGAGGACGGCTGGCGCACCCGCCAACACTACCGCTACCCAAGTATGGTAATGTGAGTTCCCTCAGTGGCTCCAGTCACCGCCATGACGTGTGGCCTGGGTCTGGTGGAGATCTGCCTGACCTGGGAGGAGGCTCGCTTGAACTGGGGGAAAAACTCTGTCTGACCTGGGAGGTCTCACTTGACGTGGAAGAAGATTCATCTCACCTTGGAGATCACCTCACTTGGAGGATTTCACTTGAACTTAGAGAGGGTCTTTTGTCCCAGGAGATGTTGTACTTCACGTGGGAAAATGTCACTGGACCTGGGATTATATGTACCTGACCTGGGAGAAGGTAACTTGAAGAGCGATCAGATTTATCCGACGTGGCAGGAGAGTCACCTGACCTGGGAGATTTATCTGACATGAGAGGTCACTTGACTTGGGATAATGTTTACAGTGATCTGGTATAATATCACCTTAGGATGTTCATGACGACCTGGTAGGCAACTGACCTGATCTAAGACTCTTGACGTGGCCTGGAGGAAAATTGACCCGGTTTGAAAATAAGAGTTTATTTGAACTTTTGAGAAGGATGTACCTGACCCGGGAGAAAAATTTACCTGACCTGGATGATCAGGATGAAGGGTACTCTGACCTGGAATAAGTGCATCCTGACCTGAGGCTGATCTGAGTGAGGGAGCTTACCCTACTCTTGAAGAAGAATGACCCGCCAGTATGCAAGGAATCGAAGGCAGGTTCCGACGAGATTCAGGTTGAAGCCATTACCCACAAACCACGTGTAGTCCAGCTGGGAGGATGCCTCTTGATTTGCATGGATATTTTGGTCTAGGTTTGTGTGTGTGTGTGTGTGTGTGTGTGTGTTACGGGGAGAGTTGTACACGCGTGTTACCCCGTCTCCTAACCTTGTCTATATGTACCACGTCTTTACTCCTGTGTTTAGAGGATGATGAAATTGAACCAATATGTGCTGATATCCCGTAAATGGGACGCGACGCCTCGGAGAAATGGACTGAAGCCATCCCGTATGTGGGATTTCTTATCTATAAAGTCTGCGCACGGCCGTGAGGTATGTTGATTGTTCAGAATCTACTTACTGGCACCTCAGAGTATATTTCCACACAGTAGTCCATATTGTCTACTCGAGCGGCCTTTGACCATCACTATAGCGAAAAACTTCGCCTGGCACGATCCGTAGGGACTCGAAGATTCGATTAACTTGAAGATTTTAGAGTAGAGTAATAGTCTGTCAAGTGGACTTAGTTTTGCCAAACATATAGAGGACCGAAGGCAACGGGATGAAGAAATAGTTTGTCAAGTCTGCCATTTACCTTTTTGATATGGACAAATGTTTGCCAGCCGCACTCCAGCATAATCTGTGTTGGATAGAGGTAGCTTAGGTACAACAGGTATCTTATCGTGTCAGCGAGAATTCTGAGGAGCCGAACTTTAGAGTATTTTGATAGTTATTTGACGGGCGTGATGGTGACTGAAACGAATAGGTATTATGGTTTAGCGAAGGCAAAACACATCTCCAACGCGAAATATGATTTTTTGTCTTTTTCGATGTAGATATTGACTACCTTTAGTTTTTCTTTTTATAATATACTCGTATACTGGAAACAAATAACTGGTGTAGGAAAATAAGTGCACACATACTGCGGCCTGTGGCGAGGATCATCATACGGCTGGCAGAGTCGGCCGTAACAACATTTTTGACTCGCTTCGAAAAAAGAATATTCATCTTTGATCTTCGTCACACTCGGGTTTACTGGTCAACCACATTGTCTTATATATTATGTGTTTTAGAAGAATATAACTTTCACGTGGCATGGAAAAAATCGAATATTTTTTCATCTTTTAAACAGGTCCGAAGTTACCATACATGATATACAGGGGAGCCGCAGTCAGTGGGTTAGGTAAAAAACTTGTTAGAAAATGTATGAGATACTTTTGTGGTATGACTAGTGGATGACTGGAATAGACTGAGTGATAAAACTAGGAATCATGAAAGTAGCACAGACAGTTAAAAAGCTTGATGTTAGTTGACAAAATTTCAAGAGATGGGGCCCCACCAGTGTAGAACTCCCTCCTCCTGTAGTGTAAATAATTTCACACAAACGGACAGACACAGCCCATGTCACACCACCACCGTGTCCCACATATACTCTTAGCCTGTCCCACACACTCACCCAGGTCCGTCCCACACACTTAACCCAGTCCGTCCCACACACCCTCATCCTTCCTCTCCCTCCCTCCAACCCACCCTCCCCCACCGCCTATCTGCCTCATAAAAACTTCTCCTCCTGAACAAGGCACCATGTTCACCCTCTCCTGACACATGCCGCTCTTGTCATACTTTGAATATTTTTGACCCTCGTATTTTCCTGGTGCCATTAAACTCCCCGAATATTCAACAGTCTGGTGGATTTCATACATGCATATATATATATATATATATATATATATATATATATATATATATATATATATATATATATATGTATGTATATCAAACCATTTTTATTCGTAATCTAAAACTTTTTAAAAGTTTTCTGGCTTATCTCCCCGTGCATAAGGCCACCATTTGATATCATGAATATTTAACATCTGCTGGATTACACATTACACTTTTCTAATATAAACTTTTTCACTTGGATGAGCGATCTTTTAAGTTTTACCACAGTGAAAAATGTGGGGCGAAGAAATATGTCCAGGGATATATTGTGCTTTGTTAAGGTTGCGTGTGGTGGCGCTGCTCTGGTGTCGTGGTTATTATATGTCCCAAGATTGGGTTATTGACTTGGATGCTGATTAACACACTGTGATGTTAGTCATTTTATTCGATTCGTCCTAACTACCAGTAATTTAGGCGAATTTAAGGTGTAGTTAGCATAGGTTTGGTTATCCGGGCTGACAAAATGAGTGCTCTGCTAATAAACAGAGGAAGCACGAGAATGGATAGGACGAGAAACGTCAAGACAAGAGAGGAGTCTGTGGTTATGGTCATGCACGATGAATGCAAGACAAATGATATGCCCTAAGGTATCTGAGCTGGACTCCTGAAGGAGGACTTCCAGTAGGATGTCCTGGAATATGATGGATTGAGGGCATCAAGAGCTGGGCTCAGAAGCAGAGGGGAGAAGACACTGGGGAAATTTGAAGAAAATGGAAAGTGCAAGAACAAGACACGAGTGGAGATGATTGACCAGGTGGCCAGCGATTGACAGATATGGAGTCTGACTGACGCCTGGTATGGCCGACCCAACCCTAGGACAGTTTAATGGAAAGCCACCTCAGGGGAGGGCCAACTTAACGGAGAGCCAGCTCAATGGAAAGTCAGATCAATGGAGGACCGACTCACTGGAGACTCAGGTCAACGAAGAGCCAACTCAACAGTGAGCCAGCTCAGGAAGGAGCTAGCTCAACAGAGGACCAGCTCAACAGAGGGCTAGCTTCAGAGAAGGCCAGCTTAACGGAGAGTTCTTACACTGCTGGCGCGCCACAGGGGTGGTGGACTGTGAGGTACTGCGTCCTGTCGCTGCTGGTCATGTCGTCAATCCCAGATATCAAATTCTATGGCAAAATCTAATTGGGCGTTGCCTTGTTGTAGACATGTCTGAGTGCTCACGACACTGCCATATGTTTCTTTTTTCTGGAAGCCCTCAATGGGCAGACGGCAACTATTGATTCCTGAAGGTTTCCAGAAGCTTTCTGAATGTTTCCAGAAATATCCTGAAAGCTCCAGAACCCTCCTGAAGGTTTCCAGAAGCCCCCATGGTGGTTTTTAGAAGCCTCATGGTTTTTAAAAGCCTCTTGAACGTTCCAGAAGTTTCCCAAAGGTACCAAAAGACTGAAGGTTTCCAGAACCATGCTGGAGTTTTCCAGAAATCTCCTGAAGGTTTCCAGTGCAAGTCGTGTGGACCTCACAACCTTCACCGGGTTTACAAATAATACTTAAAAGTGAGTTTACTTTGTCCAGTGATAGTTTCCCTCAACAGTCTGAAGTTTACAGGCGCCACGCCGGTGTCAAAATCAGGATTTTATAACTCTCTCTCTCTCTCTCTCTCTCTCTCTCTCTCTCTCTCTCTCTCTCTCTCTCTCTCTCTCTCTCTCTCTCGATATATATATATATATATATATATATATATATATATATATATATATCCATTTCTTTCGTCTGTTTCCTTGCGCTACCTAGCAAACGCGGGAGACAGCGACAAAGCAAAATAAATATAATAAAATAAATCCTTTTTGTGTGTGTGTGTGCGTGTGTGTGTCAGTATAAAAAATGGGAGTGTTGTAGGTCCTTCATGACCAAATGGAGACACCAATTGCTGGATGATTACCCGATGATTGGATGGTCAAATGAGGATTGGATGACCAGTTCCGGGTCCGATAATCGGCTGTCGATTGGCATATAGAGTCGACGTGATTTCTCACCAGGTCAAGAATCATTTATGACTTCAGTTGTACAGATGTTCTCGCCAGCAGTCCACAGTCATATGAGAGCTTGGCAGCTACAGCCGCTGCCTGACAGGCAGCTACCATTGTATAAATAGACTTCAGAAATACAACACAAAACCCCCACTCGGCAACTACCCAGATAAACACGGCGAGAGGGAAGCACTTTCGCGTCTTACTAAAATTCTCTTCCGGTCTCTCTCTCTCTCTCTCTCTCTCTCTCTCTCTCTCTCTCTCTCTCTCTCTCCTTATATTCTTTTCCTCTGGTTTGGTCATGGCAAAGACCTCTTTTCCGAGCATGAGCAACAGCAGTATGCAGGTTCTCAGAGCCACTACAAGTTGCTTACAGGATGAATCAGGCGTGCGGGCCTGCTAGCAGGATGCCGGTGTAGCCATAGTTCCGTGAGGCAACAAGGATGAGTGGCTGTAAACATGAGCAAGACTTCCCACTTAAGCGGCTGGATCCTAACGTCCGCCATCATAAAGGCTCGTTGGCAACCTGTCGCCATTTACCACAGAAAACGGAGGCTTTTCAGCACATACTCTTTAGAGCTGATTTATGCAAGCATTTTTTTTTTTTTTTTGTCTCTTTTCCAAGGTCCCTTGTGGCCCGGGAGCTTTAGTGCGGAAATTTCTGACAAAATGATTTCAGAAATGTTTAACTATAAACTTTTTTTTTTTTTTTACTCTAGGGAGATTCTTTCTCAGAAGCGACTTATCCACGTTTTCATAATAAGATATTTAGGGGATCCTAAAGTATCTTTTCGACCGCGCCGGAAACTTCAACATGAGTCACATTAGGTTGGAAGTCCTACTTTGTATTCATGTTGTCGTCGCATTATATTCTCCTCGCCCATTCTCCTCTCTGTATTTTTCATCTTATTCCTTCCTTCCTTCCTTTTCTTATCCTCTTCCATTCTAGAACCGCCCACAGTGATCCTGCCTATCCTGGCCCTATCTTTTCCCATCTCTGGATCGCCTGACGGTTCCCCTGTTGTCGCACTCATACCCCCCCAGCCTCTCGCACTCGTACCCCCCAGACTAATGTACCTAACCCACGCCACCCTCCCATCCCTCCCTGAGAGGGACGCACCTCTGCGTAGCTGGGGTCATTAAGCTAATGGGTTGAGCGTCAAGGTGATTCCTATGTTTTCTCTCAGTCTCGTCACCTGGGGTACATCTGTCATCATCAAAGGTACGGTTCTGATTACCAAGGCTGCTACCGTAATTACCAAAGTCATGGTTGTACTTACGAAAGGTTTGGCTGTAACTAGTAGAGTTGATTGCTATAATTACCACAGTTATGCCTGCAGTTACCAGAGGTTCGGCTGAAATTTCCTGAGGTACAGCTCTGATAAACTGAGGTACAGCTATTAATAACCAGACAGGTATGGGCTGTGATTACCAGGCAGGTACAGCTGAAAGACGGGGACAGTGAAGCTGAATATATCATTGTTGAGTCCTCAAATGTTCTTTTCAATAAGTCACTTGCCACGTGGGAAAATTGCAGAGGAATGAAGGTTTGCCAGTGCAGCACCAGTGTTCAAAGTTGATGTAATTAATCTTCCTGGAAATCATCGCGCAGTAAGTTTAGCGAGTGTAGTAATTGGGTGAAAGGTTACGGAAACCATCATTCAAGACAAGATTGTAAATAATTTACCTGATCACAGTTTAACAATTCTTAGCTCATGTCTGACAGATCTGGCTGAGTTTTTTTTGTGTGATATAAGCAAGATGTATGACGAAAGTCAAGCAGATGACGTCATTTATTTAAATTTTCGGGAAGCCCTTTTATGAAGTCCTGCATCAAAGATTACCAGTAAATTTTAAGTTATATGGTTTAAATGAGGCTGTATCTTGGTGTTTAAAATAATGGCTCGATGCCCGTAAACAAAGACTGGTGATTCTAATGGTCAAGCCTCAGAATAGTTAGACGTAACAAGTGGCGTGCTACAGGGATCAGCCCTGGGACCTGTTCTCTTTCTTACATATATTAATGACTAATTGTGGCCTGTATTGTAAGATATCATAATCCACATAACTAATATTGTACTTAGGCAAACTGATGGACTGGGTCAACAGGAGGCAAATACATTATGATATCCATAAGTTCAACGTTGAATAGATTAGGAGTAAGAACGGGAAGGCAAGGTACAGTATGAATACTGTTGAACTGTAAAAGATAAATGAGGAAGAATGACTTACTTGTGATATTCCCTGGCGACTTACAGCCAATGTAAGTAGGCAGTGCAGAGAGGCAGTGAAAAAAGGAAAAGTGGTTCCTAGGATTCATAGGCAGGGCTTTCGGACTTAACATCTATGGAATTAATCGTCAGTCTGTACACACCGGTGGTGCGTCCCCACCTTGCATGATGTGGACATTGAAAATCAGACAGACAGAATGAATAGAGTGCAGTACTGAGCTACCAAGATGATTCCCAGACCGGGAAACGAATTCTGTTAGAGTTGACCGAACGACTTGAATGTGTTTAGCTGAGAAAAGAGAAGGTTAAGAGGTGATCCAACACAGGTATTGAAAATGATCGAATTCCGTGATATTCTTGATCATAAGAAGTTATTTATGAGTAAATTTGTCTTATTCCACCTGTAGTAATCGATACAGACTCGTCGGCAAATCTCTCACACCATCACAAACAGCCTAAAAAAAGATCCTTTGGTCTGTTGCAATTAATCATTCCTCATGTGATCACCAGAGAGGCGCGTGTGTAACTACCTTACAAGGTGTACTGTGGGCGGGGGGGGGGGGGGGGGGGGGGGTTATTATGTTGCTGGGTCACCTTCATGATGTTTTATGGATACGCCCCTGACACACCATGACCTCTCTCTCTCTCTCTCTCTCTCTCTCTCTCTCTCTCTCTCTCTCTCTCTCTCTCTCTCTCTCTCTCTCTCTCTCAAAAAGAACTTATACTTTTTTCTCTTTTACATCAAGCACACCCTCACCAGACTGCAAGCAGATATATATATATATTTTTTTTCTTATACAAGAAATAGACGAAGGTTGAAAATTGTATACGATCATGACCGTTTTCTTCCATGATGACAAAAAATGAAAGAGAAGAAAATATTAAGCCTGGGGTTGGAGCCAGGGGCACGCGAGCCCTCGGGGGTTGGAGCCAGGGGCAGGCGAGCCCCCGGGGGTGGGAGCGGTGAGAGGGCGTTGCGCGATAACATGAGGGGGTTTTGTCTCCTCCTGGGAGAGGGAGATGCCTGGAGACCAGTTGCATAATGGCGCTCCTCCTGTACCACAGAGAGATGTCTCCTGCAGGCAAATTTTATTTTTTTTACCCCTTACTGCGACCAAAATGAGAGAAATAAAATGGAGGAAGAAAGAAAATATGTTGCGGTTGCCTCGCAGTTCTTACTGCGGCGAAAATAAGAGAAAGAAAATGGAAAAAGGAAAGAAAATGGGTTGTGGTTGCCACTGTTTTTACCGCGGCCAAGAATAAGAGAGGAAAAAGAGATAGAAAATAGAAAAAAAGAATGAGATGTGTCAGCCACGCTGTTCGGAGTAAACTTTATATATATATATATATATATATATATATATATATATATATATATATATATATATATATATATATAAAGGAGGACTGGATTCCACCATGGCAGAGGTCAACAAGGAACCGCTACTTTATGTCATACATCTCATGTCTCTGAGAGAGAGAGAGAGAGAGAGAGAGAGAGAGAGAGAGAGAGAGAGAGAGAGAGAGAGAGAGAGAGAGAGGGGGGGTACGACAGAAAGAGGCAAGAATATTACAAATCAGTTTCGTCACACAGGGAAGAACTCCACAGGGAGGTATTTTTTCTCTTTCTGCCTGTAGGCCTGGCGGGTGGGAGGCTTAGCAGATAAATATGTTTATATTGGCAGTGAAGGAGGGCGGCTTGAGGCTTTCCCTAAAAGAGGAAGAGAAAGATTAAGAATGAGTGTTTCCTGCTGGGTATTATTCTCATTAGGGATTTAACCCGAGAGCAAAGTTTATTTTTGTGTTCGCGAGAGTTTTTTGTGCGGGGAATTATTTACTTTTTCCCTGGCGGAGTTCTGCGTGCGGGGAATTTATGTATTTTTCCCCAAACATTTTTCGTTAGGGAATTCATTTTTTCTCTCAAGGGAAGGGGGGGTTTCATACACGTAGGAGAGAGAGAGAGAGAGAGAGAGAGAGAGAGAGAGAGAGAGAGAGAGAGAGAGAGAGAGAGAGAGAGAGAGAAGAGAAATATGATTCACTGTCCCCCGAATCGCGTGCGTGAATGATTCGCGAATCACTTCGAATCATAGTCATAACTGCAGGTTCCTCTGGCTAGTGTGATGGTGGTTTATGACTCGACGTCTGGTTTAATGGCCACTATATCCAGCAGACACACATACATACATACACGCATATGTGGCCTCTATATATTCATATACAAATATATTCTTATCATTCTTTTCTGTATACAGTTAATCTCTCACTGAGAGATGAAATACAGGCACAGTTATACATGCTGTACAGATGTAATCATACTTTTGATATAAGTTTTATTATACATGCTATACAGGCTGACATACATGTTATACAGGCTCAGTCATACATGCTATACACGCTCAGTCATACATGCTATACACGCTCAGTCATACATGTTATACAGGCTGACATACATGCCATACAGGCTCAGTCATACATGTTATACAGGCTGTCATACATGCTATACAGGCTGACATACATGCTATACAGGCTCAGTCATACATGCTATACAGGCTGACATACATGCTATACAGGCTCAGTTATACATGCTATACACACTCAGTCATACATGCTATACAAGCTCAGTCATACATGCTATACACACTCAGTCATACATCCTATATACACTCAGTCATACATTTTATACACACAGTCATACATGCTATACACACTCAGTCATACATGTTATACACACTCAGTCATACATGCTATACACACTCAGTCATACATGCTATACACACACAGTCATACATGCTATACACACTCAGTCATACATGCTATACACACTCAGTCATACATGCTATACACACACAGTCATACATGCTGTACACACTCAGTCATACATGCTATACACACTCAGTCATACATGCTATACACACTCAGTCATACATGCTATACACACTCAGTCATACATGCTATACACACTCAGTCATACATGCTATACACACACATTCATAAATGCCACATAAGTGTAGTCATACCTGCTATACAAACTAGTCATACGTATTCAAAAAAAGATTATGAAAAGATTAGAATTCCAGAGACTGTGCGTGTGTGTCTCGGGTTATCTATACGTTCAATATCGGAGGAAATCGTTCAGTTGAACTCATAGAGAACAAAATGTGCAATTGTTTCAGGAGCAAAAAATGATATGTTCCAGTATTATTTCCGGCGAGCTGAGATTATCAGATAATAAGGAAGACTCGGCTATGGAGAGAACCGAGAATTTCGCCCGTGATAACGTAAGATTTAAAGCGCTATCTTTCCTCCTAGAATCGGCAGGGTCTTTTTTTCCCCTCCATTCTTTTAGGATTAAGATTTTCATTATTTCTTTTAGTTTTTAAGTCATTATCACGTTCTTACAGTATGGCATTGTTTAACACTTTCTTTAGCATCAGATTCTATTCACTAACTATTGATTCTTTTAATCTTTACTGCTTTCTTATGCATTTAAATCTTTACTTTCATCTCAGTATTTGAATCTTGATTACGTTTTTAGCATGAGAATATTTACTCCGTTCTCGTAACATTAGAATGTCTACTACGTTCTCGTAACATTAGAATATCTATTACGTTTTTTTGCATTAGAATATTGCCAAACTTAGGACCAGTCAACATTTAACAAGATGTTTTGTTTGTGGTTCCTTAGAATATTTTTCCCACGTTTGCTGTCATTCCACAAATATGGATTTGGTTCTCATTCTTTTCTAGCTTCATTTTTTCCTTCTGACACCACCAGCAGTAGATCCTCCACTGACACCACTGGATGGTTCTTTTGTGACACCAACAGGCACCCACTGTCAACAACAGTACACCTACTGCCATCGCTCCACATCCTCTGGGGCTTAATGTTCTGCCAACACCATCTCGTCCGTTGCCTCCTCCACCAAAATGCCAACACCAGCAGTGTGGTGCTCTTCCACCAAACATGCTCACTGCCAACGTCAACAGACTCTACCAACGGCATCATTCTATTGGTTGGCAAAAGCCTTGCAAGTATCCAGATGACGTGGACCACTTTAAGTCAAGCCTCAACTAAGATTACATATCTGACAAGGGATTACATTTTGGTCGAGGTTGGAAATGTGGAGGATTACCTTGATTACCTCAGGTTTTAAGGGAAACGAAAGGGAGGATTATATTTGATATCCAAAATGTATCAATTTACCTCTATTCTCAGGATTAACCAAGGAAGGAGATTTACTCCAATGCTCAGTATCGACCGAGGAAGGTGGGTCTTGTGGACGCACAGATCTGACCCTGCTGACGAAGGAACGATCAAACGCTCAGTGTAGATCCACAAAACCTCAACATCATTTTGCATCGTTTGATGAACACTGTATAACACAATCTGAGGTTCCTCAACTCATCACGAAACTCGATAAATCACAAGATAGATTATCCTTTACAGTATCTTCAGAATTTATACGAATTAGTCGAGACCTGCAGAGGTTTAAGTTCGCCATGTAAGAGTCAAGGTTGGCACACACAACAACCAGATGGTCAGCCGCTGTGATTTTTTTCACATCAGAATGAGTGTCGAGGTGGCTAGACGCCCCTTCCTTGGGATCCGACCCTCGGTGTGTGTATACAACGCAGCCAAGTGTTGACTGAGGCAACACACGGGGCTGGAGGTGTTCCAGACTCAGAAGAATGTAACTATCTAGTTCGACGGGAGTTCCAGGCTTCGGCACTGGATGGTGGGACCAGAATGTAGTACTTACCAAAAATCTGACCTCACCTGAATTGAATATCCATGTTGCAGTGAGTGTCAGTATCATTAAAAGATGTACCCATAGCGGCAATGGTCGTGTCTTAGATGTGTCCTCACATGCAAAACCTCTCAAGTAAAACCAATCATTATAAGAGCGAGGAAGAGGCTCAGGTCTCCCGTGTCCAGTATTTGGGTCCTGATGATGACCGGGGACATGGGTGTGTGTTCCCACCGCTCACACTCGAAATTGCTTTCATATCCAGAGTGTGCGGGAGCCGCTCCCACTGTCGACCTGAGGGTGTAGACGTGTTACTACCCACAGATGACGTACACAACTACCATCCAGGGATTCTAGTGAGGGCACGCCAGAATCACATTGAGTGTATTGCTTATATTGTTTTATAAATGTTGTGGGATCCAGCGTCGAATTTCTATATTGCGGACGAGTTCGAAATGCTGAAATAAGTTTTGAGATGTATTGAACATGTGTCAGGATACATCTATATACATTTACGGCGAACTTGATGAGGCATTCTGTGATGTGTGTGTGTGTGTGTGTGTGTGATTACTATTTGTGTGTTACGGGGAGAGAGTTTTACACAGGTGTTGCCCCGTCTCTTAACCTTGCATATATGTGCCATGTCTTTATCTTATGTACACACACACACACACACACACACACACACACACACACCAGTTTACGCCAGGTACTCCTCTACATGTACGTGCACTAAAGGGGAGGACGACCAGCTTAATTTGGCTGTGATTCGGCTACCCTGTCCTGGACTCGAACCAATGTCCTTTAGATTGGTGAGTCGCAGAGCTAACCACTGTACACGGTGGTGTAAATACGTGAAAGAAGAGGATCTGGCAGAGAGGGAAGGACGCTGGAACTGGAAGGAACTGTAATAAGAGATGGTGCCTTGCTAAGTGAAGGAAGGGGTTAGCGTCGCTCCCAAAGAACAGTTAAGATGGCGTATGGGGTCAAAGTGAAGGGAAAGAAGTGGAAAAGAAAGAAGAGGAAAGAGGGAACAAAGGTGGGAGGGGAGGTGTCATGTGAGACTGAGATGGAGGAGGGGGAGCTGGTCCTGGGCTGAGAGGGACGGGGGAGACAGAAGAGGACCATCTGGTACCATCACACTCCTCCAGTAGATAACCTCGTCATGAAATATCAAGTCTCGTGTCATCTGACCTTCCTGTGTGCAGTACCCATCTATCGTCGGCTCCCTTGCTCTCTATCTATCGTCGGCTCCCTTCCTCTTTATCTATCGTCGGCTCCCTCCCTCTCTATCTATCGCCAGTAGTAGACAAAGAGGTGGGGAGGCTGAATCGCCAAACGGCACCTGTCCGAACCAGGCTCCCCATAAGAGGCGCTCAATCATCCGGGACTTACATTATGGGCCGTAAGTCGTGGTGTTATAAGGACCATAATGACCCCCACCCGCGCCCCTATCAGGTTATATGACCTGTCTCCCACAGGTCACTCTCCCCCCCCCCCTACTCCCTCCCTCGGGTCATGGCCTCGTTAAGACGCACTTCCGGTCTGCTACAGTAGTTCTGCTGTTGTGGGTAGGTGGTGATTGGCTTACAGAGGCGAGACACTGGCTATATAGCGACCAACTTGAGTCTTATCACATAACTGTTTATAACGACCAACCGTCGTCTTTCATCACACACACACACAGACACACACACACACACAGACACACACACACACACACACACACACACACGTCTCCTCATTTCATTAGTGGGATCAACTAATTTTCACGAGTGGCCAGCGAGTCTTGCTGCCGGCCAGCCATGAGGAGGCGCGTCCTGGAATTAGAAATAATTACTCGTTATGTCTCTGTAATTGGCTTTTACAACGAGCTCTCAAACCGGGGAAAAATTGGATGAAATTGGATGTTAGGGATTACGTGCTCCCATGTCTCTTGAAGCTGGATGAAATTGGTTGTTAAGAATTATATGTTTCATTACCTTTGGACCAAAATTGGATGTTGGTAAACAGGCATTTCTAAGCCTGCAAAATTGGCCAGTAATTGGATGTTAGAAATCACGTATTTCTAATGCAGTAATTGGAAATATTTGATATAGTCTGCATATAAGTCTTCAGTGATATGTGAACTTAGAATCCTAAACATCATACCATAAGGAAGGAACTTGCCTCAGGAACTTTGAACTTAGGGAACTTTGAATTCTTCAAACGTGTTTGACATAAAATGCGGAAATTATACATTGTAAGGGATATTGCAATACGGAGATGTGAGAAGTGAAGAAATACGAAATACGATAAGACACTTGACTCGTAAACCTGCAGGGAAAGGTTGTGGGAGGTGACGGTGACGTGTGTAGTACGCATGACGTGGCTGGTGACGTCACGAACTCTGTTGATGATCAACCAGTCAGCCAGCATCTATGCCCCATGATCAGCCACTCAGCGAGCACTTCCCACCGTTGTTTATGCAGTATCGCCCTCCCTTATTCCTCCTCCCGCCATCCCAATCCCTTGTTAATCTGCCTCTTTTCCTCCCATTCTCTCTCTTCATTCTCGTCCGCTTCTTTCACCTACTGTTTCCATTCCTTCTTTCTTTCACCTCTTCTCCTGCATGTATATGACCTCAACCTCGAGGTGGTCGACCCACGGGACTTCCCCTCCCTCCCTCCCTGGGCGTGGCAGAGTGCGTCTGTGGGTCGCTGACTGGTCGGAAGATCGAAAGCAACGCGTTCTGATAAACGAGGATCCGCGCAGTGGGTACCCCGGGACAAGCGGCGTACCACAGGGACCACTCTTGCCGCCCGTGCCGTCCATGAAGTACATCAGTCATCTTGCAGACAAGACTCGAAATGAAGAGACAGAGAAAATCCAGACAAAGGAAGACTTTGATTATTCATTGTCTGTCATTCATGTGAATGCAGTGGTTGGATGAATGACAAGTGGATTTCAGTGTAGACAAATGGAAAATAGTGCGTTTTGGTGAAGAATATTAAACATAAATTCTTGGTAAAGCATTTTCGAATAATTAGGAACTGAATGATCTTGTTTAAAAAGACTATGATTTGTACGTATTTAAATGATTCCTGTTTACTTATTAGCAGTAAAGTTTCTTCTTTCACCGAACATTCGGCCGCTGAAATTGTATCAATTTATTTTTTTCATTCATTCTTTCCTGTAGATTTTCCATGTTAGTATCCTCTCTGTGTGGCGTTCCTTCGTAGCTGCCATCCTTCCGCCTGATGTGTCGGGGGGAGCGGTGGGTAGGGAGGAGCCTTCTGCTTTGACATCCTACCTCCGTCTCTGTAGATTAGGATGATAGGATACTGTTACTGTCCTCCTGTAGATAACATCGTCATAGACCATCAGGTTATCAGCTTATCTGTCCTTCCCATGAACTGTCCTCCTGCAGATAACCTCGTCGTAGACCATCAGGTCTTGTGCTGTCTGCCTTTGCCATGTGCTGAACTCGTATGTAAGGCTCTGACCTCCTCCTCTCCTCCCTTCCTCCTTTCTTACCCTCTCTATATGACGCCAACCTCAAGGTCAATGACCTTCCATGACCTGTATAGCTGGGGGTCGGCTGCCAGCGCTGGGGTCATCCGGATGCGTCTGGTACAGGGTTGGCACTCCAGACCCCTCATGATCCACTACAAGGCACACTCACACACTCTCACCCACACACTCTCTCACACACTCACACACTCTCACACACTCACACGCTCTCACCCACACACTCTCTCACACACTCACACACTCTCACACACTCACACGCTCTCACCCACACACTCTCTCACACACTCACACACTCTCACCCACACACTCTCTCACACACTCACTCACACACACACTCTCTCACACACACTCTCACCCACACACTCTCTCACACACTCACACCCACACACACTCTCTCACACACTCACACACACACTCTCACCCACACACTCTCTCACACACTCTCACCCACACACTCTCACCCACACACTCTCTCACACACTCTCACCCACACACTCTCACCCACACACTCTCTCACACACTCTCACCCACACACTCTCACCCACACACTCTCACCCACACACTCTCACCCACACACTCTCACACACTCTCACCCACACACTCTCACCCACACACTCTCACCCACACACTCTCTCACACACTCACACACACACACACACACACACTCACACACTCTCACCCACACACTCTCTCACACACTCACACACACACAGACACACACACAGACACACATACACACACACACACACACACACACGCACACACACACACACACACACACACACACACACACGACTTATACCATACGTTCATATTGCCAACTACACACAATTCTGCTGACACACTTATATTCCCACCAACACATTAACACTCATAGCCAACACACACTCATACACCAATACAATCTCAAAAAAAAACGACAACATTCTTTCTGCTCTTATCTCACTATTCTCTGAGTTTCTGATATCTTCGTCTCTCACAAACAACCTCGAAAGGATCCCACGGTTTGCTACTGTTTGAATTCCTTTGTCTTTCTTTGTATAACACACTCATATCAACGCACTGTAATCAAGAAACTCACACCAACACTCTTTCTGGTCGATATATTCTCACCAGTAAGCTTACACCAACACACTCCAGCGTACTCTCACCCACACACTCACCTCAACGCGCTCCCTTACAAACACGCTACCACCAACATACCCCACCAACGCACCTCACCAACACGCCCACACTAACACACTCACACCAACACACCCCATCAACACACTTACATTATCATTACACTTACACACGCCGACCAACGTACTCACATCATCACCCACCCACTAACACACTCCCTTTAACATACTCACACCTACACACTCCCAGCAACACATGCACAGCAATACACTCCCAGCAACACCCACCCACCAACACACTCCCAGGAACACGTTCTCACCAACACATTCCCTTTAACATACTCACACCAACACTCCCTTTAATACACACACATCAACACTTCCACCAACACTCTCTCACCAACACACTCCCACGACTGTGAATGTCATTAATAATCCATGGACCAGTGCACAGCTCAGCAAGCAAAGTGTTCAGTTTTCGCCCATAATTATGTGTAGGTTAACTACTGTATTACTGTAACGCAATCAACGTGAAAATATTCATTATTCAACGCACCCAACGTGAAACATCACATGATGTTGAACGAATCACCACTAAATGTATAACATATAAACCGTAAAATTTGCTCTGTATAACTTGCTGTTCTATGTAGACAGCTTCACTCATGTGCTTATCCCAACCATAGCATTATCCAACCTTAACTTGATCTCAAGATTTATTATGAGATATTAACTTGTTACTAATTACTCTCTAATTATTTTTTCAACAGCATATTTTGAGTCAAATGGCTGCCCGAATTCAGTAAACTGTTTTCTATTTCTGTATTTACACTCCCACCAACACACACACACACACACACACACACACACACACACACACACACACACACAGTACACTGCACAGTGGTGCCACATCACACTCACCTGTTCATCCAAGTTTTAGCCGTCTCTTGCCACTTGGCAGCGGCACTTGGCTGGCACCGGGAATAATGTGGCCCCGCCACACCTGCACCTCACCACAGCCAACCACTAGGTCACCGTTAAGCCAATCAGATCACAGATAACCACAGTGGAGACCAATGGAAACCGAAATTGAATATTTGATTGGGTGTTTCAGGTGGTATTAACAGTGACGTCAGAGTGTGGCAATTGACCAATAAGGGATCATCATGTCTCCTGTGTCGACCTTATCGTCACTGACGGGTCTTGGTGTCCTGGATGATGTGGGGGTGACCTGGCTAATTGTGGGGGTGACCTGGCTAATTGTGGGGGACCTGATAAATATGGGGACAAGTTGATATAGGGGACCTGGCTAATTTGGGGGACCTGGTTAATGTAGGGAGATGGAGTAATATAGGGGACCTGGCTAATGTGGGGGACCTGGTTAATGTAGGGAGACGACTTGATATGGGAGACCGGGCTAAACTGGGGTAATAGGGTCCTGGTTAATGGGTTCGTCTTGTTAATATATCGGCCGGGTGGTGTGTGTCTGTGTTGTGTATAGGTTGGTGTAGGTCACGACTCTGCCTACCTCCAACCTGAGACGTGTTTGTATCTCTCTCTCTCTCTCTCTCTCTCTCTCTCTCTCTCTCTCTCTCTCTCTCTCTCTCTCTCTCTCTCTCTCTCCTTCTCCCCATGTCTATTACTCCAGCTAATGAAATACTACTTTATATATATATATATATATATATATATATATATATATATATATATATATATATATATATATATATATATATATATATATATATATATATCGTCGTGTTCAAGTCGTCATAGTATCACAGTCTTCGTCGTACTCAAGGGGTTAAAGTTGTCGTACTCAAAGGGTTAAAGTCGACGTACCCAAGGGGTTAAGGTGCTCTTACCCCGCAGTGCCAGTAACTGAATTAGTGTACTGGAGAGATGAACCTGATCTAATAATTCCTTTTAACTTTTTTATTGAATCTTATACACGGCAGTAGTTTAGCCTAGCCAACTCAAAGGCTTTCAACACAGCAGTATCTTAGCCTGGCCAGGGCCGGTGCTTTCAGCACAGCTATGCCTTAACCTAGCCAGTGTGTCTAAGCCTGGAGGTCACTTTAATGGTGTGACAAGCTGTTAAGGCGATGTTCCTTCGTTATGGTCCTCCCAAGTAAGGTCACCCGACGCCCGGCAGACGCAGGTCACCGTAGAAGGTTCCATATCGCATGACCCCCACATATGACCTTATTTATTTCCTAACGTTTCCAGGGGGAAAGGTGAGCTGGTTGTGGGTGTGGGGTGACTGGTTATTATCCTCCCACAGTTGACTTCTCTATGTCGGGTCACGGGGGGATCTGGGTCATTGTGTGTGTGTGTGTGTGTGTGTGTGTGGACTTAGCTTGAGGTCAGTATACTCGCACGGGACGAGACTGCCGTCGGAGTCATGGATTCTCACACCAGACATCCCAGCCTGTGTATGTTTTATGTCGTCCTACTCAAGGGTTAGTATATATATATATATATATATATATATATATATATATATATATATATATATATATATATATATATATATATATATATATATGAGAGAGAGAGATCGGTGACAGAGCCTCGTACAGTTGAGGTCAGTTTGAGTAACACGTCACCTCAGACAAGGTCGTATCATCGTCGTGGAACGGACGTTGAAGACGTTTCCTCTCCTGGAGGAGCCCGTGTCACGCTGGTCCTGGAGGAGCCCGTGTCACGCTGGTCCTGGAGGAGCCCGTGTCACGCTGGTCCTGGAGGAGCCCGTGTCACGCTGGTCCTGGAGGAGCCCGTGTCACGCTGGTCCTGGAGGAGCCCGTGTCACTCTGGTCCTGGCGGAACCCGTGTCACGCTGGTCCTGGAGGAGCCCATGTCACGCTGGTCCTGGAGGAGCCCATGTCACGCTGCTCCTGGGTGAGGCCAGACCTGAGGCCGCTAGGAACCCCCTACATGGCCGGGGGGGGGGGGGGGGGGGGTGAAGCTATATAACCAAGTCCACCGCCTCACTTTAGGATTCCAACGTGGGGCCGTAAGAATGTTCGCACTGCACTGGTCACGGGAACAAGAGGGAGATGGAGAGGATGTAGGGAGAGGGGCTAGGGTGAAACGGGAAGCTACGAGGGAGGAAAGGGTGGAGGAGTGAGGTAGAATGGGTGTAGTTGGTGGGGGGGGAGTAGAGGCGGGCTGGCACTGTGTGGCGGGGGGGGGGGGAGGATGGTCAGGTCAGGTCAGGGAGGGCTGCATCCTGGTCCTGACAGGTCAGGGAAGGGAGGAACTTGCACAAAGAATGTGGACACGAACAGAGAACATAGACGAAGATGGATACAGAATGTGAACAAAGAACCAAGACAAAGAACACGAACAAAGAACGTTTACAAAGAACTTTGACAAAGAAAGTGAACAAAGAGCATGGACATATATGACTGATAAAGAACATGGACAAAGAACAAAGACGAGGAATACGTATAAAAAAACATTGTCAAAGAAAGTGAACAAAGAAAACAGACAAAGAAGGTGGACAAAGAACATAGAGGAAGAACATGGACAAAGAACAAAGACAAATAACTTGGAGAAAGAACATGGACAAAGAAAGTAGACAAAGAACTTAAACAAAGAAGATTGACAAAGCACGTGGACAAAGAGCAATGACAAGTGCAAGGATAAATAACCTGGAGAAAGAACATAGACAAAGAACATCAACAAATAACTTGAACAAAGAACACGGAGAAATAACTGGGTCACAGATACATTTGTTCATATGTTTTCGTTTCATCCAGAATGATTGGCCTTTGGTGGGGCCCGGTATTGCTCGTGCTGTCTCCAACATCATCCAGATGAAGGATAAAAAAGTTATAATGAAATGAACGTAAAATTTCCCGTAGAATTATTCTATCCTCTCTCTCTCTCTCTCTCTCTCTCTCTCTCTCTCTCTCTCTCTCTCTCTCTCTCTCTCTCTCTCTCTCTCTCTCTGGATAGACATTTGTGTGTGTGTGTGTGTGTGTGTGTGTGTGTGTGTGTGTGTGTTACAAAGGAATTATACACGGACGTAACCCTGCGCAGGTCGTATCTCGGCTGTTTGTACAAGTCGAAGTTTGGTAGGCCTTTATTCTAGCACCATTGTTATTTCCTTATGAAGCTTGTCTTTGATATTTACGATAATGTAGTCGATATTATCAAAAGCTTCAGCATTTATCATGACAGGATTTAGACGAGCTTTTGCTAAGAGCAAGACACCACCGTCCACTTTATTTCCCATCGTTGTTAAACACAGTGTTCGCTGGAGTCGTGTATTGGGCGATGAAATCTCTATTGTTGATATCTAAATAAGATCCAGAAATGTCAATCGTACCGTATATTCTCTTCCAAGGCAGTTATGAACTGCATTAACGAGAACAGGCCTGCTTCTGTAGCCCCGCTGAGGAGACTGTCAAAATGCGCCACACCCAGTCGTCCGTCCGTCTTTCGCCAACATGGTAAAATGCTGCTACAAATTTACCATTTAGACTCCCTCATGCAGACAAAGATTCACTGACCTGTTATAGAGACTTGAACACCTTACTGAGGACCGTGTGCTCATGTTCTCCTCCTTAAATCATAACGTTCTGTTTCGAAGACGTCGAATAAGCAGGTGATATATTTCCCCCACCATTTCTCCCGATCTCTCCCTCCTTCAGTGGGTCGTTGGTACGACCGTAAAGTGTATGATCATTAGTACCACCGCAGACCTCCTGCGCAGCGTCATCTACCCTGGCACCTGGACGATGGAAAACACGGTTACGACGCGAAGGTTTCCTGGGTGATAGTTACCAACCACTCGTCGTATTCTTCTTGTAGTTCCTGTTCAACTCAGATAGGCCTATACACCTACCCACCTTGGTTTGGGGAATGGCGCGGTCATATTTCTTGGAAACGAAAGAGAATGGTAACTATGTCTCGCTTTCTTTAGGGCAAGAGATAAATGTCAACGGAAAAAAATATATATTTACATGATAAATTATTTGTTTACGAGAAAATAAAATACGAATTGTAACATAAAACGTGAAATATTTAATGGGGTTTGGCCGGGACGATGGCAATACATTTGTTAGTTCCTCCAATACACAGGCAACCCTGAACCCTTGGGAGGGGAGGGGGGGGGGAGATGGTGCTTCCTCACAAGTGAGGATGTGAATGAGGTGGTGAGGGGAGAGGGGGCATTGAGGAAGGACCAGTGAGAATGAGAAGAAATGCCATAAGTGAGAAAAATGAGGGACAGTGAAGGTAAAGAAGAGATATGGAATAGGTAAAATGTAAAAGTAATGTTGGGGTTGATGAAAGTGCGAGGCAACTGAAAATGATAGGGAGAAAATGAGGGAATTCTGAGGAAAATGTAAGAATTTTATTAAGTGAAACATAGATAGGTTTGGAATATGAAAGAATGAGTGAGAGAATAGAGAGGTAATGAGGGTTGTGTGAGGCACGGTAAGGGACCCACGTGAGAAAAATGAGTATAGCGTGTGGTATGAGGTGTGAGTGAATCAGAGTGATCCACATGGTGAGGGTAAGGATGACATATGTGTGTCTGGAAGAGCGAGAAGATGAAAATCATGATATGAATGAATGAGAAGCGAAGGAAGGAAGCGAAGGAAGGAAGAGAAGGCAAGATGTGGTGACGAACGGTGGAAGGAAGACGTTGGGTAATGCTGAGTGGTATGGGAAAAGGGGAATAACTCAGAAAGAATGGGAAAGGGTGATGTATGTAAGAGCCAGGGAGACATTGTGGCATGGTGTCTCCTCCTGCAGGAGGAGAAGAGTGGGGGCTGGAGGGAGGAGGGGGTTTAATGGAGGGTTGGGGGTAGTGGGAGGGTAAGAGGTGGAGAGCTAAGGGGTGGGATTTGGGGGGGGGGGTTGCTGGTAGAGTAAGAGGAAGGGAGGGAGTGAGTGAGGGAGGAGAGACTGCTGTTTTTTAGATGAAAGATGAAGGCTGAAGCCTTCATGAGAGGGGCTGGCGCTGGTAATGTTTATAGTGCTGGTAATGTCTATAGAGCTGGTAATGTCTATGATGTTAGTAGTGTTTGGGGTGCAGGTAGTGTTTATGGTGCTGGTAATGTTTATGGTGCTGGTAGTGTTTGTAGGGCTGCCGTAGTATGTGAGATGAGAAATATTTTTGTAAGTGTGTCGATGTATATGTGCCTGACAGTATTCATGGTTGTGGGAATGTATACAGGATAGATGATTTTTTTATGGTTCTGAGAATGTATATAGGATGCACAATACTTATGGTTCTGGGAGTGAGAAATCTAATCAACTTTAGATATTGTTTTTCTCTGGAGCACAAGAGGGTTTCCTTGTGTTTGAATTACGGTGTTTGTAGAGCATTACAGTTTGTATGATATACGACAATGGGGTTGGGAAGACTTTTATAGGGTTGGGAAAGTTGTAAGTGGGGGAGAAGTGTTTTAATGGGGCCTGGAGAGCTCGTAAAGTAGACACACGACAATTTACTGGTTTACTTACGTTTTTAAAAGTCAAGTCGTTTTTTTCCAAGAGTTTAAGATAATGTTAAGAGTTGAACTGTATTATATGGAGAGGCAGAAGACCTTTATATATACATTAACTTCCTGCACAAGGAATCCCTTCTATCCTTTTGAGCTCCCTGCTGCACTCAGGAAACCAGCCACATACGTTAAGTATAAGAGCAGGACAAGAGTCAAATGCTTTGTTGAATCATGTTAGAAATTAGAACCATTGTATCGACTGGAATAACGCTAATTCAGTTATCAACTGTAACTGCTTTACCACGAGAAATATCACTGATTCTTCTACTGTTAGATACACAAAGAATTGTCACATTGATATTAGTGCAGGTCTACTATACAAACTGGATAGCTTTGTTGTAGGCAAAATTTGTAAACATTTCCTTTTCCTGTCTACATGATATTTGTTTTTTGCCAGGCATGTTGCCAGACCCAAACACCACCATCTCTAATACCTCTATCAGGTTACTCTTGTTTACAAGTGGCATCTTAGCTACGTCTCTTCCTTGTATATCAAGTGACTGTTCTACGTCTTCTGTCTCATTCTTGTATTTCCCCTGACGATGTGATCCTTACACGAAAGTGCACTTGGGAACTTATCGTGTTTCATTTTCTTCGTAGTTATCAGCAAACGTATAAGTATGTAGAACTGAAGTAGATATATAAATAAAAGGATAATCTCCTACCTCAGTTCACGGAAGGAAAGGAAACGACATGTTTCCATACTGGTCAAGACGTGATGATGGTGTGACCTCTGACCCGCAGTGACAGATCTGTGTATCGATAAAGTGGAGTGATTATGCTGATCATTAACCCTAGAATGCGGATGGCCGTATGTCGTATGTTTAAACAAACAAATGATACCAGTTAAAGCTGGTGGATGTGTTCATAAGGACAGCCAGAGATGGTCAGGGACGGTGGAGGTGAGTTTGTAAACTTTGTGAAGGTGACCCCATATATATTTCCGGGGGATGGGGGTGGGGGGGCATAGGTTGGCCCACACCAGGGAGTGGAGGGGGGGGGGGGGGGTCATTATCGAAGGGTCGACCTCTTACCATATTACACTACCCGGCTTCAAATCTCCCAGCCTGACCTTCGCTCTGTTCCATGTGGTTATAGTGGTGGTGTGTGGTGTGTGGTGGTGATGTATATATGTGGTGGTATGGTGGTGGTGGTATATTAGTGGTGACGACATTTGGTGGTGATGGTGTATGTGTGTGTAGCAGTGACGTTGTTTGTGTGGTGGAGATGACGCGTGGTGGTGGTGATGTATGTGTGGTGATGATGGCATGTGATGGTGATGATGTATGTGTGGTGATGATGGCATGTGGTGGTGATGATGTATGTGTGGTGGTGATGGCATGTGATGGTGATGATGTATGTGTGGTGGTGATGGTGTGTGGCGTTGATGGAGGGTAATGGTCATTGCATATGATGGTGAACATATTTTGTGCTGTATGGTGTGTGGTAGTGATGGTATGTCATGGTAATTGCGTGTGATGGTGAAACCATTGTACGCTATGGTCATAGGTTCATCATAGATTTAGACAATACCTTGATATAGACGTAAAATATAGTGCCGTGAGATATACTATAGTGATCTTATACCTTGCAGTGGTACTATAGTGTCATGTGACGATATAGTGTAGTGGTGCATGATGTGTAGTGGTGATGTGGTTGGAATGCTTAACACACACACACACACACACACACACACACACACACACACACACACACACACACACACACACATTCATCAAATTCAATTCGTCGTCCTTGATGTTGAATACTCATTAAAGTATTCATTCATTGAATGAATCACTGGCTCCTTTCTATGTATTGAGGTATACCACCACAGTTCAAGAAGGTCTTGAAAGATTCGTGGAGAACAATGGACGAATGAAAAAGAAACATAATCACTTCCTTTCCTTTCATGACAAAATGCTATCATCAACTCTCACAAACTTCCAAAAACTCATCTGGAACCTCAAGATCGCAGCGCTGCTACCCTGTGACCGCCTTCCAGGGATCTGCGTCTTCATTCTTCAGCCTAGTTTTCTTTCCAGGAGTCTTCTTTAACTCCTCACCGTCCCTGGAGCGCCATAGCTCTCTCGGAAAGCCAACACCGACCACTGGAAGGGTGAGCTCTAGCCAGGAACCACTCTCTGGAACTCCAGACCACATACTGGAAGGATAGACTTTATCCAGGGGCCACACTTGGAACTCCAGGCCACATACTAGAAGAGTAGGCTTTATCCTAGAACCACTCTCTTGAAACCCAGACCACTCACTGGAAGGGTAGGTTTTATCCAGGAACCACACTCTGGAACGCCAGACTTCATACTGGAAAAGAGCGCTCTATATAGGGCACAATACCTAAAATTCCAGACCAATGCTGGAAGGTAGACTACATTCAGGGAGCGCACTAACCGTTTCCAGTTAGCGCTCTACACGTAGCTACTTTTTCGAAAGGAAATCCTCGCTGGAACCCCACAGCTTCCGATATAACAGCACAACCTCATCCAACCTCTCGTCTCAATATAGATTCCCACGTCTTGATAGACAATTATAAAGTCCCTCCTAACCTCCGAGTTCCCTCACGTTGCTCCACATACTCTCTCTCCTGGAAGCCCAGGTTCCAGGCAACACCTTGCAGGGCGGCCTGGAACGAGGCGGAGGAGGGCGGTTGCTGGAGGCTCCCGGCCCTTCCAGGCTCTGTCCCCTTTAACGAGGTCTAACTGAGGCCGCACGGGGGGCAGCTCCTGCTGCTGCTGTGCTGCTGTGTTATTACTGCTGCTGCTGCTGTGCTGCTGTGTTGTTACTGCTGCTGCTGCTGTGTTCTTACTGCTGCTGTGCTATTGCTGTGTTGTTACTGCTGCTGCTGTGATGGTGTTACTGCTGCTCTGTTATTACTGCTACTGTTGTGATGTTGCTGCACCAGTACTAACGCTACTGCTATGTTGTCACTGCTGTTACTGCTGCACTATTACTCCTATGTTGTTACTGCTGCTACAGCTACGCTGTTACTGCTGCTACTGCTATGTTGTCACTGCTACTGTTTTATTGTTGCTGGTGCTGGTAGTACTGCACTGCTCCTGCTGCAGCTGCTATGTTGTTGCTGACGCCATTACTATGCTGCTACTGCCGCTACCGTTGCACGCATCCTGCTGCTGTGTTGTCACTGCTGTTCTCTTCTGTACTAAGTGATAATGTGATGATAGCTATAGTCTGTTTACCAAATCAAAGAAAACGTGTTGTCAAGGAATGAAAATACAGAGAACATATGTGCCAGAGAACAAGGCTACCCAGCACTGCTCGTACCAGGGGAAAAATACGATAATTTAAACAAAAGATTTTTTTTTCTTATGCAAATGGCTTTTCTTGGCTTCCACGTGGCATTCAAGGCCGAGCGTTAAAAAACTGAAGTGTGTGCTTACATCTGAGCTGGATGAAGACCTTGTAGATGTAGGAAGTCTGAACCTTAAAAAGGATGGCCTTTTGTTGGCCTCTTAAGGCCAGGGTGTCTCTGGTACCATTTAGAGCATCCATCTGATCCTAATGTACCATCATCATAGGTAATGTAAGGCTGTCAGGTCGCGTAGTTTGAGTGAGTGAGGTGAAGTAAGGGTATAAGATATAAGGCTGGAGGTGAGGTCACTTTGTGAGTAGCCTCAGATATTGGCCAAGTTTCTGACCTACGTACCGACCTCCAAGATTTGATGCATCATAGTGCTACGGTTCACCTGTGGAGAAAAGGCAAAGCATTACGTGCAAACGCACAAACCAACGAACACATTGAAGCACGAGCACACGAAATCATTTACAGATGACGACATTGAGGCTACAAACAAGGAGAGGATGCCAGACACACAGACTTCATACAAATATTGAAAGTTGTTTTACAATATTCACATGAAAGAGTAATATTGACAAATGAAATTACGGTTAACGCAGGAGTGAGAAGAACAAAGAACTAAGAGAATAAATACTAATTCCACAACTCCATAAAGAGTTGAGATATGAAATAAAGAAAAGAATGTCAATATTTGTAAGTGTGTGTGTGTGTGTGTGTGTGTGTGTGTGTTCATTACGGAGAGAGGCGCGGCCAGCCACGTCTTCACTACACCCTGAATGAACCTAAATTAACTTGACCCTTAAGAAATGCATCTTCACTACATCCCTCAAGAGTCAGGTCAGAGGTCGTCTTGCCTCCACCCTCATCTATAACTAAACCCTCGACCCCATTGACCTTTGACCTGACTATTGGCCAGGATTAGGGTGTCAATTAGTGGAAAGAAAAAGTAGGAAAATATGTAGAAACTAATAAACAACAAAGACAATGAAACAAATGGTTTGGAAAACAACGGACGAATAAACCGACTTGGCTAATGATCACATATAACGGAGTTTAGAACAAGGGACCAGCAGGATCCTGCTACTGACGTGCTGCGCAGCATCTGGAACAAAAGGAACTTGGGAAAGCTACAGAAAGTTACTCTTAAATGCAGTACTACGGTCTAGGCAGAGGCCAGAGTGGAACAGTTAAACGACACAGCACGAAATGAGAGTGCACCTTTGATCTACAGCTATGTTATGATTGGTGTGAGAAGAATTGCATGATACAGCGCTGTGTTAAAACTGGAATATATAGCGATGTGTAAGAAATTGGAAATCATACTACTATGCTGAAATTAGAAGACACTTTCCTGTGCTAGAAATGGAAGACGTGATGTTGTGCTAGGATAGATGGAACACACGATCTTGTGCTATGATGGGTTGACACAGTAATGTTCTAGAATTACCATCCACCCCAGCTTAAGCCAGGTACCCATTCATCGACCAGACCTCAGGGGAGGATGAACACCTGGGCCGGATGTAGGCCGATTGCCACCTACCAGGAGTTCTTGCCTTTATATCTCTTTGTCGTCTGTTTATGATCCTAAGAGAGAGAGAGAGAGAGAGAGAGAGAGAGAGAGAGAGAGAGAGAGAGAGAGAGAGAGAGAGAGAGAGAGAGATTCATCGTGTATAATCGTGAAGTTTAGCTTTGTCACCAAATCTTAAGCTTTCCAGTGAGCTTAGCGTCGATGACCCCCTGAGCAAGGTAGGTGCGAGCTTGCGCGTCCGCACGTCCCTCAGATCACATGGCTCTTGTCTTGGACCTCCTCCTCCTCCTCCTCCTCCTCCTCCCCTCTGATCACCTGGTTAAGTTAATCATATCGACATATCGATCAATCCCGGCAATGATGAATATTTCGTCCAATACCTGGTGGACCGAAGTCATTCACACTCTCACTCACACGATTGTTATGTAGTATTGATCTTTTTATTTCGAAAATGACCATCAATCTCAAACACCTCCAAGAATGACTTCCAGTCGTCCTTACCTCCAAGAAAAACTCCAAATGATCCTCGCACTGTCCTTCAACACATCCCTCCATTTAATCTCCACATAACCCTTCTCCAGGTCGAAGCCAGATTCCCACCTCTCCAAGAATTATCTCCAACCAGAGCTTCCCTCTCCTTCCAAGATAGGCCTCCAATTCTCCTACTCCCTCCAAGAGCTCCATCCAACCAGAACCCCCTTCCCCTCTTAAGGACGCCCTCCAATTTATCTTACCTCCTCACTCCAAGAGCAAACTTTCAACTCTCTCTCTCAAAAAAAAGCCCCAATAACTCTCCCCTTCTCCAAAAGCAGCCTCTGGTTCCCATTCCCTCCTCCAAAAGCGATCTCCAAATTTCCTCCTCTCCTCCCTCCAAGAGCGAAGTTTCAGCTCTCAAAAAAAGACTTCTATTAACCCTTCTCTCCTCCAAAAGCGACCGTCACTTCCCCTACTCTCCTCCAAAAGCGACCTCCAGTTCCCTCTCCTCACCTTCCTCCAAAAGCGACCTCTCCCCCTCCAATTCTCATTTCCCCACGCTGAATAAGCTGTAATCTCACTCCAAGGAAGTCATTAAACACATCAGGACGTTAATCACACGAGGGGAGGGGGGGGGGGGGGGTCGCTGTTTCCCCCTCCTCAAGCCCACATCCGGCTCTGGGAAAATTCTATACACCGTGGGATAATTGCAGGCGGTGTGGGAAAGTTGATGTTTTCTGCAAGAGAGGATATATGTTGCCTGCCCCGGAAAAATGTTTATTCTTGGTAAAAGTGTAATCCGTCCTCCGTGAGAAGGTTAAGAACGTAGTCTGGCTGAAGGATAAACCATCACATTGCTCTAGTATGAGGTAAACCAGATTACACACACACACACACACACACACACACAGACACACACAGACACACGAGTACGTCAGGCAGCCTGGAACACTAACAGTCTTGCTAACATACAGAGGGACTACTGCAGGAGGTGACACAGGAGGCTGTGTGTGGACCATCACTTGAATACGACGATCGTCTGTGGCAGATTGTGTGCTCAGATAACAGCCAGACGACCAAGTATTTTATTTCGAGCCTTGAGGACCACAGCAAACTAAACATTTCCATTTATTGTTTAACGAAAATAAGACCTCAGCAAAATATTTCGTAAGTGACTGACATTAGAAAGTTTATAGATGAAATTCTACAGAGGAATGCGACAGTATTGAAGAAAAAAAGATATTTTTTGCTAACAAGCAAGTCTGAGACCTGCAGTGCTACCAACGCACATAAAAAAATTATTTTCCGGACAGATTCGTATTTCCCTCCAGCCAGCCAGTGACATAACCATCTGCTTAGCCTCGTCAGTTCTGGGAACAGATTAAGACGTGAAGCATTGCATGAACCAAGGAAATGGAGGTCCACGAGGAAAGCAGTCAGGGTGATAACTGCAGATATTTCAAATCGAATCTTCAGGCAAGTCGACAAGTTCAGCAAAATAAGAATCTAGAATATTTCTCTTGTGGAGAATCTAGAAGTAGAAGCCAGTGTGACTGACTGACATAAACAGAGAAAAGAAGTTTATATAAGACATGCGATACAGGACTGTAAGAGTAAATGAAAGAAAGAGGAAAAAATTGTTGATTGATGTCTGGGAAATTATTTGAAATCATTAAGAACGAGGACCAGATGGTCAACAAGGAAGGGAAAATACGGAAACGAGAATCAAACAGGACGGAAAATTTCATGGAAAACGTAGTCAGGGTCACCACTGGTGAATAACATCAGTTCAGGTGCAGATAGATTAGAGATGAAATATAGTGCCATGGTATAAAGGCACGGGTGAGTGTTGGCACTACAGTGTACTTGGTAACTTGTATAAGAGGGTGGTGGGGTGCACGGGACGTTAGGTTGGGGAGAAACATTGGGGTTTCAGGAGCGCTAAAGCTTTAGATGTGTGGATTAGATGTCTGCTGTGAAGAATGTATGTGAGAAATGCTCAGGAAACAGAGGACTTTGTATGTGGCGTTTATAGATCTAGAGAAAGCATAGAGTAAGGCTGATGCAGACGCTTTGTGGAAGGTCCTGCTCATACTTTGTAGGATGTGGGAGGAAAGCTGCTTGAAGCAGGGGGAAGTTGTGATCAAGAGTGTAAGGCGTATGAGCGAGTAGGAAGGGAAGAAAGCGAGTACTTCCAGGTGAAGGTTGATCACTGGCAAGGGTGTGTAGTGTCACCATGCCTGTGTAATTTGTATATGGATGGGGTGATGATGAGGGAGGTAAATGCAAGGGTCTTGAAGAGGATGGTGAGTATACAGTATGTAGGGCGTGAGGGGGATCGGGAAGTGAGTCAGATGTTGTTTGCTGATGACGCAGCACCGGAGGCAGATTTATGTTAAGAAACTGGAGAAGTTGGTGACTGAGTCTGGAAGAGTGTGTGAAAGGGGGAAGTTGAGAGTAAATGTGAATAAGCACAGGGTTATTAGGTTTTGTAGGGCATAGGGACAGGTTCGTTGGGTTCCGAATTTGAATGGAGTAAATATGGAAGAAGTGAAGTGGTTTAGATACTTCGGGGAGGAACACGACAGTGAAGATGGAACCACAGAAGCGGAAGCGAGTCATAGAGTAGATGAGGGAGCGTAGGTTATTATAGCATTGGGGAATGTGTGGAGAGAGAGGTCGTTATCTGGGAGGCGCAGTATATGACTGTAACATCACCAGCAGCGGCAGTATATGACTGTGCCAACACTAACACCAGCAGTATATGACTCTACCAACACCAGCAGTATATGACTCTACCAACACCAGCAGTATATGACTCTACCAACACCAGCAGTATATGACTCTACCAACACCAGCAGTATATGACTAAGCTCTGTTGTTCCCCGACCAGCAAATATTTTCTCTCCCTCAGCCATTAACTTGGCAGCAAGACTTCCGTCGCTTACCTGATGTCCCCCTCCCCTGCTGGGCGGGTGGCACCCTGCCGACATCACTTAGGTGGTCTGTCCCCTGATGATGTCCCCCCACCCTCCAGCCGGGTGGGTGGGTGAGTGTTGATGTCACTATGTAGGCAACTTAGTTCTTTTCCTTTTGTGATGTCACTTGGGGATTGTTTCTGAGGATGTTGTTCGCGAAGATGTCATTTGATTTTGTTTCTTGGGTTGTTATTTGCTCTGATGTCTTTCCTGCGACGTCATTTGCTTGTGTACTATCTTTCTGGGAATTGTTTGATACGAAGTCACTCTAGGTTTGTTTCTTGTGACTTCACTTGTTTGTTTTATTTCTCGAGACAGTTCGTGTTCCTTTAATTTCTGTGATGTCATATGGGGCTTCTTTGCTTCTGTTGCCACTGTCACTTTGATGATAAGCCTGAAGCTGTTTCTATTAAAGAGTGAACTCTCTCTCTCCCTCCCTCTCTCAGTATGATATCCTGATCCGTTTTATAAGTGGGTTGGATTCCAAGGGGAAAAAATGAAAGTTTTATGTTAATTTCACGATCAATGAACGCTCTGCTTCATCGGTTTCGAGACGCATCAGGGTTCACTGACTCGGTAGGTTCTAGAATGTTTCAAAGGTTCACTGATTCATGAAGTTTGAAATATCTCTGACCTCATTAACTCGGTTTGAAACGCCTCAAGGTTCACTGATTCAGTAGGTTCGTGACACCTTAGAATTTTGAAACACCTCTGGGTTCGTTGATTCAGCAGATTCCAGGCGCCTCAGGGTGTATTGATTGAGAAAGTTTGAGACACCTCAGGGTTTATTGATTGATGAAGTTAGAAACACCTAGGACTTCACAGCTTCAGTCGCTTGAAGGTGCTTCAGGGTTCACTTATTCCGGAAGCAGTAGTTTTCTCTACTTCCTTATCGTAGTTTACAAAAGAATCTGTCTCTCAGTTGGTTTACTGAATCATTGATTCTGTTCACGCAGTGTATTTAGTGTCTTATTGTGTCACAAATCTTCTCTGTGAGGTTCATTGGGCTGTGATGCTGAAATTTGTGTTCAGAGAATTATTTGAATTGCTAAAATGAAGAGAGAGAAAAAAAGGCTTATTTCCTTGCATTATTATTGGTTTGTTATATTTTCTAAATGGTACACTGTAGCATTATGAAGTTCCAGCTGACTGTTCGAAGCACTATGAAATTTCGAGAACTTTAAAGCTTTTCTTTTATGTTTGTTTGAGTGTTTTTATTACTCTGAGGCACTCAATTATCTGCGAAGCAAGGACTAATTTCTGGAAATGTGGCGCCAATATTACTTACTCGTTCCAGGAGGTGTTTCCGCAGATCTAGTCCAGGCCTGTAAGCACTGGAAAGTCACAACGAGAGAAAACTTTATGGAACAAAATTTTTTTTCCCACGCTTTCGATTGCAAAAATAACAAGACTACAAACCACACAAAACAGTTCTCAGAACAACCACTTGCGACTCGGAAACCACAAAGACTCAGTATCTATACGACGGAGCCAAAATACTGTTACTACAATTCCTCCTAAACATGTCATCCAAGTTCTTTGCAGGAGTGTTAGATCCCTCCCACTCCAAATCCAGTCACCACCCTCACTGCTAAAATAGAGATCTCATCCTCTTTCTTCTGTAACTTAATTCACCTTCCGCCTCCTCCTCCTCCTCCTGCTCCTCCTCCTCCTCCTCCTCCTCCTCCTCCTCCTCCTCCTCCTCCTCCTCCTCCTCCTCCTCCCCCCCCCCCCCCCCCCCCCCCCCCCCCCCCCAAGAAACACAACATTGACAAGACACAATCACTGACTCGACAAACATTAGATATCCATTCCTCAACCCAGTCTTAAACTCCATTCCACCTAACACGCACCCACCTGAAACTACACTCCCTAGACATGTAAGAGCTGCACTTTCTCATTTACATTCCGCATTCATCATGTCACAAGACACCTCATGCCAAAGATGCGATTTCCACACAGGACATTCTGAACACGTACTTCTGAATTGTCGAGCACCGCTTAACCCAAAAAGTCACAGTATTACAATACTTCAACTATAATCCCGCCCGGGGGACTTGGTTAGCTTCCTGGGCGCTGTGTGAGCCTCAAGCAGAGAGGGATCCTGGAGGAGGAACTAAGATGAAGCGGCAGCAGACAGGCGGGAGACTGGCCATTCTTAGTTCCTCACGATGGACTGCTGACCTTAAGTTTTTGACTCCCACCAGATTACCATCTGACGTTTCATAATAAGGATAAAGAAGAGGAAAGGAACTTTTTAAAGCATAGAATAACATGAATAGGATTGGTGTATGGCATGTGTAAAGTGCGGATGGTAATGACTAGCCAGGTAAACTTGTTTTGATGAGACGAAAAACTAAGCTACCGTGCTAGTCTTATCTCCCTACATGTACCATACATTTATCCTGTTCGTGTGTGTTCTTGTTTGCTCCACGTCAGTTCTCCTCCACTCTTTCCTCACAGTAAATTTTTAAACATAAATGCGACACAGACCAACAGCTTTATGCCTTGTCGTCCCCTGCATCATCAGGTGTAAAGAGTCTCCTCTTTTCCTCCTGTCTCTGTTGCCAGTGGGAAGAAGGACTTCTTCCATGACCTTTGCTCCTTGAAAAGACTTTATTCCTCAAATAATTTCATCAATATACATTTCTTTCCCATAGCCTAACTTTCGATGAATACCTTTTGACGATTACCTCCCCTAATATCTCTCTGTTCTCTGACCCAGTTGCCTAAAAATCTTCGCTTTAATTCCCTTCACAACTACAGCCATAGAATTCAGTCACGTTTCGTTTCAAAGGAGGGTGCCTGTGTTTATTCCAGTATTCCAGTACCAGCACATATTTTGGACGTTTCTAGAACCCTTCAACTTCCGAACTTTGACGTTATCTACTGTTTTCACTTCACTCAATATGAGGTAATATCATCCTCTCCTCCTTCGGCTGAGGTCCTGTACTTACGAGGCTTCAGCATAACTCGGGAATGGATGAACTTTTCCCATACAGATGGTGTGAGGATTGACTCTCTCTCTCTCTCTCTCTCTCTCTCTCTCTCTCTCTCTCTCTCTCTCTCTCTCTCTCTCTCTCTCTCTCTCTCTCTCGTTTTCCATTCTTAATGACCTGGAACGACTTACCACTCACCCTACCCATATCCCAGACCGCCACGACGTTTCACCTACCACCCTGGATCTGTTTTTCACTCCTAATCCTTCGCGTTGAAGCCACAGAATTATGCTCCCAGGCAAGAGCCACCGGTGATGATATCCTCTCCTATCCTACTAATGTCTGGTCATCGTCTCTGAGGGACTTCGTGTGTAGTCCTTCATGTACTGCAAGTTTTGACGGGGCGTGGCACTGGGGTATCATCTCCTGGCTCCCCTCTCATTTGGCTTTTACTTCCTCACTTTTATCCTCATGTCTAGCTTCCTCTCTGGCCGAACAATCTCCGTAAATTTTGATAAATCATCCTCTCTCTTTTTTTCCTTTCAACACTGTCCCTCTCCGGGTTTTGGTCTGTCTCCTATTTTCTTTTTCTTTCCTTCTCATCATCAAAGATTTCCCCTCTTCGGCAGATAATCTGATGTACTCATATACGGTCGACTCAACGCTGCATTTCACCAATTCCTTCCACTCCACTCCATTCTCTCCTGTCTGATCTGCATCTCGTCTCGTCACAGCCCCATCCATATACTCAGACTTGGATGGGATTTTACAGCAGGGCAGACGCAACCTGGTCAAGTTTAATGCCCGTGAAATCCAATTTCTGCCCATCTCTTTTTTCTAAATCCCCTCTCAACTTTCCTGTCATTTTTGATAGATTCTTCACAGTGAATATATACGTGGAGTCATCTAACCTATCTTGGATTCCAGACATGACATAAACAGCTAAGTCTGACTTTAAGATACTAGGAGTTGAATTATCATCATTCCAGTGTATGTTCCTTAGGGCATTACGTACATGCAGTCCAGGAATCATTGATGATGAGTTTGAGGAGATACATTCTATCGGATCCAAGTTAGATTATCTTAGATCTTTCATTGATAAACCCTTCAAACTGGCAAAGAAATCATTTTATAGAGCTAAACCCAAATTTCCCCTTGACACCAAGAACATTTTAGTTCTCCCTTTTGACAATAATTTTACTTTACTTCCCACGTTGCTTAAATCCTTTAACGTAAATGTTGCCTTGAGCAACAACAATACTTTAAAGAATATCTTAATCAGAAACTCACCAGGAAGTTCTGCAGGCTGTGTTCATAGAGTACCATGTAAGAATTATGTTTTGTGTAGGGTAAAATGATAAAGATCTTTCTGTTAGGCTAAGCAACACGAATATAGTGTAAGAACAGGACAAAACTCAAATACCTTGTTTGATCATGTTAGAAATTATAATTGTATTGACTGGAGTAATGCCATCTCGGTTATTAACTCTAACTCCAGTACCATGAGAAATATCATTGAATCTTCCATTATCAGATACACAGATACTTGTAATATTAATATTAGTGAAGCTCTATACAAATTGGATAATTTTATTGTTGATAACATATTGTTAACAGTTCACTTTCTTGTCCCCATAATAAAATTTATGATACGCATGGTGCCAGACTTAAACGCACCCGACCTCCATTCTGGTAATCAGTTGTATAACAAATGTCGTCCTAGCTACATCTCTTCGATGTATATCAACTGACATATTTCTTTCTTGTATCTCCCCTGATGATGTGATCATTACACGAAAGTGCACTTGAGTACTTACCGTGTTTCATTTCCCCCGTGGATTAGAAAGAAATTACTTGATTTCGTGCTCAGTTGTGATCTCCTCCTGTATGTATATACATATATATATATATATATATATATATATATATATATATATATATATATATATATATATATATATATATATATATCCCACTGATAAGAAATAAGACTTGTATACGTCCGGGCGCGGCCATAACAGTCTACGATATACCTCTGGGCCATAATAAACTCTGAGCGAATTTCAGTTTTCGCGACAATAAAACTGGAGAGATAAGGTGAGGTGTATAGAGGGAGGGATCAGGTGTGGCTGGCGGTGGTCCTGAGTCCCTTTCACGCCGTCCTGACCCACGAGACAACACGACCATAAACTGGCCCACCAACCACAGTGGTAGGGGAGGGGAGAGCAAGCCACAAACCACCCCCTTCCCCCCCTGTCTTCACAAAAGAACCTCATTTTGGGTCATGCGTCATTGAATTAGGCCAGGCTCGTTCTCCCGTCGCTCCGGGGAGATAAGGACGAGGGAGAAAGGCGATGTGTGTCAGGTCAAGCAAAGGGTTGAAGAACAGAGCGCCCTTCGCGGCGACAACTTCCTGCGTTCGGATGTGGGTGTCGGGTATTGCTGGGGGTCATGAGCTGTTAGGGACCAGGTCATTGTGTTTCATCTCATGGGACTGTTGAAGTAGTCAAGCATCATCTTGTTCGTTCAGGGTCAAGCGGGGTCACGTTGGGTCAAGGGCGTTTGCGGCCTGAGTGG
The DNA here is from genome assembly GCF_036320965.1 of Panulirus ornatus. Classification (NCBI taxonomy): domain Eukaryota; kingdom Metazoa; phylum Arthropoda; class Malacostraca; order Decapoda; family Palinuridae; genus Panulirus; species Panulirus ornatus. Next base: position 63,251,722 of record NC_092233.1, read on the forward strand.
GTAGGTCAGGTCAGCGTGTGACCAAGGGTCATAATGGCGGACCCCAGACTTACATGTTCCTTACCTGTCGTCATTTAAACCTTTACTCATGTAATCCTATATTCTAATGATCCTATAACTCACCAGTCTTAAAGTCTAATGGCCTTATAACTTAAGTCTTATAATCTAATTGTCCTCTAACTCATCAGTCTTATAGTTTAATGATTATATAATTCATCCTGTCTTATAGTATAATTGTTCCATAGCTCATCAATCTTATAGTCCAATGATACAATGAAAATGGTCCTATCACCTTATACTTCCAAGTGTGGAGGTCCTGTGAACGTGGATCCATAAGGATGTAGGGTTGAAGGGTCGGTGGGCAGAAGGATCACAATGGGGAAGTGATGGAAGTGTGGACACTTGAAACATAAGATATAGTGAGGTTTACAATTGTATGTTGAAGACGACTGGGTTTTACTTGTCTAGTACGTGACATGTACGTGCTGCAGACACGGCCGGTACGTGACACGGACCTCTCACGGACACGGCTGGTACGTGACACTGACACCCACGAGGACGCTGCAACACTGAAGTATCGACTTAAAGTTTTCTGTTGAAAGTTGGTGGGAGAAGGTTTGTTTTTAGCTGTGGTTGGCTCCTCTCAGGCTGCGGTTTGCGCGTCTTTAGCTGTGGTTGGTTTTTCTTTAGCTGTGGGTGGAATGTCCTTGGTTATAGCTGGCCTGTGTATAGCTTCTGTTAGCTTGGCTTTAGTTGTGATTCAATATACCAAGCACTCAGTTGTGGTTCGCTTGTTTCATGTTGAAGCTGGCCTGTATTTAGCTGTGGTTCACTGACCCAAAACCTCTTACCAAAACCTCTTTACATTTTGAGGTGGACAACGATTACATTGTTCAGTCAACATCCTGCATATGTTATCGTACTAATGCACGACCTCAAATGGTCCAGTCTGTATGTTGTGTTTTTATGTAAACGATCACAACAGATTCCTTTCTATGTTCAGCATAACTTTCTTCCGTCATTACAGTTTCTGTGTTCTCATCCAGTTTGTATATTCTTGCTTCTTTCTTGACTTATCCATCCTTCTTTCTCCATGTCTTTTATTGTCATCTTCCGTTTTCTGCCGCCAGGTATTTTTCACGTTGCACGTTTTTTCTTTGCTTTCGTATCTGCTCAGTGAGTATCTAGCTTAAATCTCCTGCAGGATATACTTATTGTTATAGTCTTACCCATGGATAGCTTGCCTCTATAGCTGTGGTTAGCTCATGTCTGGACGAGGTTGGTTTGTCTTCATAGCTGCCGTTCTTTGCAGCGAGAGTTTAGCCCTAGCTGTTCATCTGTTGTGTTCGGACCTGTGGTTATGTCAACCAAGTCTTCGAAATTTTTAGCTTTGATTTTACACACCAAGTGGGTCGTCTTTAGCTGTGATCCTTCTCCCCTTGAGCACGACGGTACGACCCTTGACCACAACGTTACGACCCTTGAGCACGACGGTACGACCCTTGACCACGACGGTACGACCCTTGAGCACGACGGTACTTGAGGATGTTAGGTCAAGGTTACCATCACCCGTGACCTGTCTTTCCTGATGACCTCTAAGCCCCCCTTTTCTAATAACCTCATCCCCCATAACTTGCATGTCTCTGAAGCTGGTTCTTGTAATTCTCCAACATCTTAAAAGAATATATAAATTCTCTCTATACAAACAAGAATGTATATAGAACATTCTTGATCTATATTTCGTTATAGAATGTACTTACTCAGCTTAGAAACTATGTACATCTCTCATTATTTTATATGATCATTTCTTTAATAAATTCCTCGTCTCTTTCTCTCACTTCAGAGATGGTGTGTGAGGTGTGGTGGTGAGGGCGCAAGAGTCAGCGGATATTACCTTCCTTCCTGGGCGCCACGTCCTGCTCGCCAGGTGCACCGCCAAGACGAGACAAGAGCCGAGTGTGCACGGGGGGGGCGGGGAGGGGAGGGCGGGGGGCGATAAGAAAACGAAGGAAAAAAAGAAGATAAGTAAAGACAACTTGTGAAGTGATGCGAATACGTGATCAAGTAAAGAGAAGACAAAGATGGACTGGTAGAGGATGGTTGGTTGGTTGGTTGGTTAGGCGAGAGGAAGAGACTAGCTATGGTTGATAGGAGAGAGAGAGAGAGAGAGAGAGAGAGAGAGAGAGAGAGAGAGAGAGAGAGAGAGAGAGAGAGAGTTTCCGGGATGATTTTCTTTTTTCGTGAGGGGAATGAGTTTGGTCGAGGAGAGGAGGGCAACTCACCGGCCAAGACGGCAAGAAGTGAGGGGATGGCGCCAGCGACGACCCCGAGCAGGAGGAGGAGGAGGAGGAGGAGGGCAGGCTGTGGTGGACAGCGCCGGAGGGAGAGAAAGAGAGAGAGAGAGAGAGAGAGAGAGAGAGAGAGAGAGAGAGAGAGAGAGAGAGAGAGAGTATCGCCATCAGTAAACAGTACCAGGGACGGAGGGGAGGGAGAGAGCGTGCCACCTAAGGCAGACAGTGCCAGGGACGAAGGGGAGGGGGGGACAGTGCCACCTCCAGTAGACAGTGCCAGGGACGGAAAGTGCCGACGGGAGGGCGTGTAATAAACTACGGTGGTCAGTACTTGAGAGAAGTAAGGGCAAGACTGCCAGTAGTAGTTACTGCCATGGTCCAGTGTAGGGGGAGGGGAGGGGGGGTGCCAGTAGACAACGTGCCCTTGGGTGAGAAAGGGCAATATTGGCCATCAAGAGACAAAGGCAAGGAATGCAAGGAAAGAAAAGATGCCACTAAGTGGAAGTGGCAGTGGTCATGACGGGCAAGAGTGCCACCAGACGACAGTGCCAGTGGTCATGATGGGCAAGAGTGCCACCAGACGACAGTGCCAGTGGTCATGACGGGAAAGAGTGCCACGAGACGACAGTGCCAGTGGTCATGACGGGCAAGAGTGCCACCAGACGACAGTGCCAGTGGTCATGATGGGCAAGAGTGCCACCGCCACATACAACCATAACACAAACAAAAAATGATATCGGGGAAAAAGGAGAAATTTCCGGGTGGTTTTTCATAACATCTTAAGTCAATTTTATAAATTTTTCCTTCACGTCCAGGGAACGTGTGAACCCCAGGGGCGAGCCAGGACGACCTAGTCATAAGTATACATCGTCGGAGAGGAACTGAAGCCGTGAGAGAGAGAGAGAGAGAGAGAGAGAGAGAGAGAGAGAGAGAGAGAGAGAGAGAGAGAGAGAGAGAGAGAGACATATGACACGGAGGAGGGGAGGGGGATCGATGGGGGGGGGACAGTGGAGGCTCAGACCCCCCCCACCCTCCACTTCCCTTTTCCCAGTGACGATATCTATCTGACGGAGCCACATCTCTCTCTCTCTCTCTCTCTCTCTCTCTCTCTCTCTCTCTCTCTCTCTCTCTCTCTCTCTCTCTCTCTCATAAAAATTTTTCCCTCCTTAAATGGCACTTTGAGTTATCCTGTACGATGCCGTATATATCGGGAATCCTTCGCCCGCAGGCACGCTCGCCTGAGAGAGAGAGAGAGAGAGAGAGAGAGAGAGAGAGAGAGAGAGAGAGAGAGAGAGAGAGAGAGAGAGAGACTGAACGTAGATTCTGCGGGTTGTTTGTTATGTTTTTGTGGGAAGGAGTTTTTATGGCAGTAAAGTAACTGTTGGAACCGAGTCTTGTATACATGGAACATTTCTCCTCCTCACTTATCTTTTCCCTGTGGTTATGATGTTCATCCTTGTGGTATAATACGGGTTATGTTTCCTGTGTTAGTCCGGGGCAGCAGCAGCAGGAGGAGGAGGAGGAGCAACTGGGAAACACAAGGTAGAGTCGCCTGTTATGGTTGTGTGTAGAGGCAGGACCAAGCAGGGGTCAGGAGAGACTGGCTGTATGGAGGTCTGTGTAGATGACTGGATGGGGAAGGGTCGTGTCAGGCGGAGCCTCGGGGAGATTGAAGGAGGTCTCTCGTGTGTGTGTTGACGGAGAGAACGTCAGGCTAACAGTAGCAAGACCAGCATGGTGAATGAAACCCGCTGGGCGCATCCCACCTCCTCCATCCAGTCCATCAAGTCTGTATCTTTATTTCGTAAAGACAACGTTCCTTCCTTGGCAAGGTTTTCGTGTCCCTGATGTGTCAAACATCACTACAGATCAGGTCGGACCAGTAATGATTCTTTTCTGATTTTCAGTAACGTTCTGACCAAGAGTGAGATAAAAATTTGATGTAGAAAATCATAAGAAAAGAGGATTTTTTTTTACGACGTTTAATGATCCAGAACATGTACAGAACTTGTACCAAGACATGAGCCATACCATCTGAGCGCTACCTTCCTTTACAGAACAAGAGATTGAAGTGTCGTTAGCGGGATGGTGCAGTGAACTACGCAGTGCAGTGTCCTTACAGTGAAGTGGGAAAGTGAAATCAAAAGCGTTTGTGGAGTTTCGAATAACCGGAGTTTTCAAGTGTTTGTGTTAACGAAGTGACTGTGAGTTTGAAGTGCGTCTATAAAGGATCACATGTGTGGTATTCCTCGTTGATCAATGCCACAGAACATGTTCTGATCGCCCCTCCATCTAATGATTTCCAGGATTTGACCCTACGTAACTGGTGCTTCTGGCTGGGGTCGGAACGACCTCGTAAATCAGTGGTCGGAGACAAGAGAGGAGTAGTGAACCAGTATCGGCGTGTAGGGGCAAGGTCGTCATCCCTGATAACCATTGTTGTCAGGAGATAAAGACGAGAGACCTCGAGGTGGCCAAGATTGGAATTTCTTGACACAAAGTCCTTTTGGTGCAAAGTCGGGGTCCTTGATATAGTGTCTCGAAGGTGAGGAGGGATCCTGCCGAGTTGTGGTTCAGGACCCCGTAAACCCTCTCTCTTCCTCCCTCACCGCTGCTCCCCTCCATCATCCATCCTTCGTAGGACCTCCGCCTTGCAGGATGGCGCCCGGCAAACACCTCCGGAAACCCGTGTGCGCTGAGTACATACGGCGCCACAGCTTCCAGTCCGGCGGCTTCTTCGGTGAGTACTGACTGACCCATAGTCTTAGTGACCTCTGTAGATAATGATTATAGATAGGGTCAACTCTGCTTTAAAACCGCTGCAAGGTCAGGTTGTAGGTAGGGTCAACTCCACTTTACAACCACTGCAAGGTTAAGTTCTAGAAAGAAAAGAAATATATATATATATATATATATATATATATATATATATATATATATATATATATATATATATATATAGAGAGAGAGAGAGAGAGAGAGAGAGAGAGAGAGAGATGTGTACAAACAATCGTCTGACACATAGGGGTATCCGGGACATTTTTATGTGTGGCATTCTTTTGTGGCCGAGCTGGGAGAACAAAGGCAACGATCTAGCCTGAAAGATTCACCCAAGTGGATCTTCAGTGGTGGAAACTCCTCTCTCTCTCTCTCTCTCTCTCTCTCTCTCTCTCTCTCTCTCTCTCTCTCTCTCTCTCTCTCTCTCTCTCTCTCTCTCTCTCTCACCTGCCCTGGTTGCCTCCCCCTACTCGAGTACCTTTGTTTAGGCTACCGTATTATATAAACATCTGTGCCACCAAACCCCCCCGTACCCCACAACTGGTGAACATCCTCTCAACGCTCACCTGTCCTCCAAGACCCCCCCCCCCCCCACCTCCATCTCCTGAACCTCCATCTCGATCTTCCATCTCCTGAACCTCCATCTCGATCTTCCATCTCCTGAACCTCCATCTCCTGAACCTCCATCTCGATCTTCCATCTCCTGAACCTCCATCTCGATCTTCCATCTCCTGAACCTCCATCTCCTGAACCTCCATCTCGATCTTCCATCTCCTGAACCTCCATCTCCTGAACCTCCATCTCGATCTTCCATCTCCTGAACCTCCATCTCCTGAACCTCCATCTCGATCTTCCATCTCCTGAACCACCATCTCCTGAACCTCCATCTCGATCTTCCATCTCCTGAACCTCCATCTCGATCTCCCATCTCCTGAACCTCCATCTCGATCTTCCATCTCCTGAACCTCCATTTCCTGAACCTCCATCTCGATCTTCCATCTCCTGAACCCACCATCTGAATCCCCAGAATACATGGAAGGGATCTACATGAGGAAGTCGTTAAGGTTGACGCTGGTGATGAGTTGACCAGTATGTTACCCTTAGCGACAGATGGCTGGAGGCTGTTGTTGACGCCTGCCACACCCATTACTGTCTTGACCGTGGACGGCGAGTGACGGTGTGAGGACGGGCAGTGACGAAGTGAGGACGGGCAGTGACGGGGTGAGGACAGGAAGTGACGGAGGGAGAAGGGAGTGACGGAGGGAGGTAGACGGATAGTGACGGAGTAAGGATGGGAAGTGAAGGAGAGAGGGAGGGTTACGGGAAGTGGCTGAGGGAGGGAGGGAGATGGACAGTGACGAAGACATGGAGACGAACAGTGAAGGAGGTAGGGAGGAGGGTAGTGAAGGAGTACATAAGAAGGACGGGTAAGAGGAGACCTGATGGCCCATGACAAGGTTATTACTTTGTCCAAACTGTGGTAGAAACAAGATAGTAAAGCAGGGAGCACCTTCTCACCCATCTCTCCCTCCGGCTCAACAGCTGACTGGGAGAAGAAACAAACGAGAATAAATATCTTGTAATGTGGAGCAAGTCTACTATCATGGAAGTTTTATGTGAAAGTATAAACGAAAAAACTCTGCTGAATAGGATGGAATTGAACTCTGAAATAAGTTTATTTTTGATACCAGACATCACTGAAGTATTAACTACATTTGGTGATGATTTGTTCCAATGTTATACAAATCTGTAGCCGAAAAAAAGAAATTTGCTTGCGTCTTTAATGTCACTTGTGTATTTCCATACCCTTATTTCCACACCGTTAATTTCAAATCGTTATTTCTCGTCACTAGATCTAAATATGAATATTTTCTTATGTTGTTGATATCAAGTAGCATCTTTAAAACTGATATGAGATCTCTACGGAGTCTTCCCTCTTTTTTCTTCCTTTAAACGTATTCAAAGAATTATTTAGGATTTTCAGTACTTCTCTCTTCAAAATCTTTCCTACTGGATGTGGTTTTCTTCCTAACATCTCTCTGGCACCTGACATACATTTCCTGCATGACAAATGCCTGCTTAATTCTTTAGTGTGAGACCCTAACTCGTCTTGTATTACCGACCCAATCTAAACGCTGGTCACGTTTGGTAAACAAACACCATTTCCTTCCCATCGTCTCCCAACACTTGAGTCCCGTCTCCCAGCCACCTGCATGTCATCAGTTCTATCTACTGTCTTTTTCATTTTAAGCTAATGTATCAGTAAAGTCCTCACTCTTCTCTCACGTAATTCATCGTCCCTTGTTACAATGTTCCCATAGCCGACATGACTCACATTTGGTCTCTCTTAACAATCACACAAGGAAAGTGAAGACAATATCTACCTTCGTCCCCAAACGATGAGATCAGTCGTGAAATCCCGATTTATTATGTAAACAAGCATAGCTAGGAGTCTGAAGAGGAGGGAAAAGGGACGGGCAGTGACGGAGGGAGGAAGACGGGCAGTGACGGAGGGAGGGAAAGGAGACAGTGACAGGGAATGAGATGGGCAGTTATAAAGGAAGGAAATCGGCCTGTGAAGGAGGAGGATGGCAGGCAGTGACAAAGGGAGGGTGACGGGGAGTGACAGGGAGAGGGATGGACGCTGATATATGAAGGGAGACGGATAGCGGAGGGAGGGAGATGGGTAGTGACGAACGGAGAGCAGGGAAGGGAGGGATGGAGGAAGTGAATGGTAGTGATGGAGGGAGTGCACGAGAGAGAGAGAGAGAGACAGATGGGTCCATCACGAGGTTGTCTGTGGACGTAATCTTGTTTTTGGCCAGACAGGAGAGTAAAGAATCATGTCCCCCCCCCCCCACCCCCCCCCCCCCACCCCACCCCAACCCAACCCAACCCAACCCAACCATCAGGCCACTCCCTCTCCACGAACAATCGCCAGAGAGAGAGAGAGAGAGAGAGAGAGAGAGAGAGAGAGAGAGAGAGAGAGAGAGAGAGAGAGAGAGAGCCTGTTATACTGCCATGGAAATTCTATGGGAAAGTGTGGTTTGGTATGGAGTTCCTGACCATGGATCTCTTCTCTACAACCGTCTCTGTTACTTTCTGTAATACAGCATTTCCTTTTCTCTTCAGACCTGATCAGTCTATACCTGACTCACAGGCTCATAAAGTTCCTCTTTTAGGCTCCTTATTTAACATTTCATGAGACAGTTAGTCAGAAAACTTTCACACATTCATTCACACAGAGCATAGCTTCCCCAATGGGTCTTGTGTAATCTATGATAACCAATGAACACTTTACACAATGTTATTAATGATTTCTCTCGTGTGAGAAATTGCCTCATCTTTTTAGCTCCTCTTTTCTTGCTATGTTGCCAGGTTTTCCCAGGTAGAGTATGTGATGCTAGTTTGTTCGAGACTTATGATGTTGTTATGAAAAACTACCATGTTTTGCTGTGGAGGGACAGCTTAACTTCATCTTTAAGTACCCGAAATTTATCTCTGGCGTCTGTCATCATATTTTTTCTTTCTTAGGGTACATACAGCTCTTAACCCCTTGGAAATTATCTCCGTTTTCTAAACTTGGAAATAGTGTATGCTTTCTAAACTTGAATATTATATATGTTTTTTTAACTTGGAAATTATCTCTGCTGTATAGACTTAAGAATTGTGTCTTCTGTCTAAATCTGGATATTATCTCTCCTGTCTAAGCTTGGATGTTGTCTCTACTGTCTAACTATGGATATTATCTGTGTTGTCTAAACTTAAAAATCATCCCTACTGTCTAAACTTAGAAATTATTTCTGTTGTCTAAACCTGGATTATATCTCTGTTGTGTAATGTCATCTCTGCCACGACTTTTCCACTTATCTTCAAAATGCACGTCCTCTGTTATGCTGTACTGCGCTGTGTTGTGCTATGCTATGATGTGCTATGCTGTGTTGTGTTGTGCTATGCTGTGCTGTGCTGTGTTGTGCTGTGCTGGGTTCTGCTAAAGCAGTCTACTGTCAACTCTCTCTATTGTTCCTCTATCATTATTTCGACAGTTTACAGTACACATCGTCCAAGAAGCTTAGGCACAAGTTACCTTCACACTCGAGCAGATATTCCATTTTCTTAAATTCACATCAACACTGTGGACGAGCAATGCATGGCTGCTTGCTCAAGGCGTCTCGTTAGGTATCGTTGACCTCAGTGGATATTAGAGGTGACCTGGGAACCTCATACCTTGACCAACGTTAGGGTGTCACTGACCAAGATGAGAGATAGTGACGGAGGTGAGGAAGACGGGGAGTGACGGAGTGTGCGGGAAGGACCTCATAGTCTGTGACAAGGTTATGTGCTGGAGGGTAGATTAATGATGACCCAGGTTCTTGAGGATAGTAAGGCAGAAGGCTTTCCCCCACCTATCTCTCTCCAGCACAAAGATGGTGAGAATGGAACTAAGAAGAAACATATATGGACAGAATATACTGACTTACAAATCGTATAGCATAGCATGAATGAAAGGAAAACAAAAATTCTAGTTTAGAAAGCCAAATGGTACGGGAAGAAGGTTCTATTCTGAAAATGAAAAAAAGAAAGTTGAATTACGTGTATATTGAATATTCTCTCATAAGCAGGTAATATTTACCCGATATTAGATATAATCAAAGAATTTATCTCTCTCTCCGGCATTGACAACATCAGATGCTAGGTAATTATAATGACTGGTAACTCCACAAGTTGATAAAACTTTCGCCTGTTGGTCTGAACGTTTCCATCATCTCTTGGACTCCATATCGTTTTTGTCTGGTCGTTGTGTCTGTAGACAAGTTGAAGAAATTGTCGAGAGTTGTGCTGTTGGATTTAGAATTTTAAAAACTTTGGTAAGATTTCGGAGTTTTCACCTTTTTGTAATGAAAATGATGTAACTTCTGTGAGACTTTCCTCATAAAGGGACGGAATGAGTTCTGTTGTTCTTCACTGTCCTTGTTCTAGTTTGTCTTCGTCTCTATTTAAGTTTGATGACCATAACTGAACAGGATATATATATATATATATATATATATATATATATATATATATATATATATATATATATATATATATATATATATATATATTATACCTGATCGCCGTTTCCCGCGTTTGTAAGGGGAAGTGACGGGCAGAGGGAAAGAGTGTATATGTCTTCATACTGAGCCGTACCTCCAAGGCATGATACATGCCTCCAAGACCGGTGACACATACTTCCAAAACTTGATACATATTCTCCAAGGCTATTGATACATAAGCCACAAAATATAGGAAAATCTCCAAAAAGGAAATGAGGAAAAACTCCACCAACATGACCGAAATAGACAAGAAAAACATAGACATGTGGAGTAGGGCCGCGCCTGGCCAACATGGACATGTGGAGTAGGGCCGCGCCTGGCTAACATGGACATGTGGAGGTGGGCCGCGCCTGGCTAACATAGACATGTGGAGGTGGGCCGCGCCTGGCTAACATGGACATGTGGAGGTGGGCCGCGCCTGGCCAACATGGACATGTGGAGGTGGGCCGCGCTTGGCCAAGGCGTATAAAACATGGATGGCCTGACCTTTGTGTGAGACCAGCACATAACGCTGGCCCCTCCCTTCCCTCCACCACCCTCCACTCAAACCCTACCACACTCCCTCCTCAACCTTAATGCTGACCTTCTCTTGTTCCGGGGGTGGTGTGGGGAGGGAAAGATGGGGTTCCGGGAGGGGATGGAGGGAACTCAAGGCTGGGTTCTCCCCTCCACGTGTGTGTGTGTGTGTGTGTGTGTGTGTGTTCATCTCAGGTATGATCAAGTGTCGTACGTTTTCCCTGAGCGTCAACAAGTCTGCCTGATCATGAGCTGTGACCATCCGTCCAGTATCAATCATGTCCCTGGCTCAGTAAAGCAGGTGATTACCTCCATTAATTGACCTGTCACTTGAGAATGAGTTAAGTGTTTGTTATGCTGAGGTGGGGGGGGGGGACCCCCAGGCTGTGAGGGGGGTTGAGAGTGAGGGGAGGGGTGTGAGAGTGAGGGGGTGGGTGAGAGTGTAAGGGGTAGGACGTGATAGAGAGGGGAGGGGAGAGGTTAGGCCGAAGGAGGATGGGAAAAGATTGGTGATGTAGTGAGAGGACGGGGAGAGTTTGATGACGTCAGTCAGAGGACGGGAAGACTTTCATGACGTCATGAGATCGTTTCCGCAGTGCCGCCAAAGAAGAAACCTGGCGGGTCATGGGGCACGTCTGTTGGCGATGCTTCCCAGCATCCGACTCGTCTCTCCCGGCAAGACACTCTCTCTCTCTCTCTCTCTCTCTCTCTCTCTCTCTCTCTCTCTCTCTCTCTCTCTCTCTCTCTCTCTCTCATGCTTGTACTCAAGAGCAGCAGGTGGAGATACACTTGAGAGCTCCAGCACTCAGATATACTTACACTTTTTCATAAGTGCAGGTTCAACTCGCCCTGTACCAAGTGGGGGTCCTGCAAGTTTACTTATGGACGGGAGACACGAACGAGACGGGAGACACGAACGAGACGGGAGACAAGGACGAGACTGAGACACGAACGAGACGGGAGACACGAACGCGACGGGAGACACGGACGAGACGGGAGACAAGGACAAGAAACATGGACTAAAGAGACGTATGAGAGACGAGGACGACAAGCTCGGACGAGAGACGTTAGAAAATGGGAAATACGATGACCTCTTATAGGACAACTTTAATGGGGTGAGACTCAAGTAAAAGTCTCATATCTTGTAGACAATCCTCAAGACACTCACTCCATACCCGAACCACATCTCAAGTACAACAACAACTACAGCTGTATTGATGTTTTGTTTTCTTTTACAAAATAAATGAATCCTGACATGATTTTTGGTCATCAAATTTGATATATTTCACTAAATTTTGATTTTTTATGACACAAAATCGGGATTTCGTGCCATTGCAATTCTTCCATTTAAGATGGGCATAATCTCTCTGGCGCTAATTGATGAAACGTAGAATGAAATGTGCTTGAAAATCGACCATCTGTCGCCCGGCACGACAGATGGGTTGGGGTCTCCAGATCTCTGGGGGGATGGAAGGTGGGGATTCGAATAGATAATTTAAGAGTCTATCTTTCATGCCAAGTTGAATTGATAATCGGAGGGGTTAAGTGTCTTCCACTTTTAAGTAAAAAGAAGTAGAACATGATTCACTTTTGAAGGAAAAAATGAATGACTGTGAATGACTTTCTCTTTTACGAAGGTATGAATGAAGTGTATGGATAAATGGCCAGTTTGGGTGGCCTTGTTAGGGTTGTACAAGGCAGTGAATTAATGCCCTGAGCATGGCAGTGTGACCTTTATGATGATACCTTAGCCTTTGACCTCACCCTTTGAACGGTTAGGTCAAAGGTCAGGCCCTCACACTGTCGTACTCAGGTGGGCTATTATAGTGGGCTAGCATGAGTGAGGGGTTGGGATGCCTCCAGTAAACCACAGTGGGTTAGGATGGACGTGCTGGGGGGGGGATAGAAATAAAACCAAATGGGTTTACTGTGGCTGGAGATGGTTTACTGTGGCTGGAGATGGTTTAAACCCGGCAGGAATATGAACGACCGATTGAGAGACAGCAGTCCAGTTACGTATCTTAAGTTGGGCAATCTGAACCCGCCATAAAACCCACGGAACAGTCCACTCACGTATCTCAAGTTGGGCCACCTTATCCCCGCTGTGGGCCTGGATGGGGTTGGCTGTAGGTAAGGCCAGGTGAGGAGGCGAGTGGCACACGGTCTGCCCCAGTACTCCACACTCACACGAACTACATAATTGTTGACGCTAACAATGTGCGAGTGAGGACCTACGTCAGTGAGTGGAAACTTGGGAGGAAATGAGAATAATTGCATCTTAACAGGTCCCTCCTGCCTCGCCCCCTTCCCCCTCTCCTAAACTGTTTCTATAAATAGGATAGAAAAGGGGGTGACCATGGCAGGGGGGATCAAAAATAGCATCAGATGAAAACAAAGGTGGTTCTTGTGGTGGGGAAGGGGGAGGGGGTAGATGGACTTGGTGTGTGTGTGTGTGTGTGTGTGTGTGTGTGTGTGTGTGTATGTGTGGGGTGGAGGGGATAAGGGCTGGTTTCATTCTGTATTAGTGTTCATGGTGAGCATAACGCTTTTATAACTATCATCACCAGGAGATAATGGGAGTGATAGTAGTAGTAGTAGTAGTAGAAGTAGTTGTAGTGGTAGTAGTAGTAATAGTAGTAGTAGTAGTAGTAGTAGTAGTAGTAGTAGTAGTAGTGGTAGTAGTAGTAGTAGTAGTAGTAGTAGTAGTAGTAGTAGTAGTAGTAGTGGTAGTAGTAGTAGTAGTAGTAGTAGTAGTAGTAGTAGTAGTGGTAGTAGTAGTAGTAGTAGTAGTAGTGGTAGTAGTAGTAGTAGTAGTAGTAGTAGTAGTAGTAGTAGTGGTAGTAGTAGTAGTAGTAGTGGTAGTAGTAGTAGTAGTAGTGGTAGTAGTAGTAGTAGTGGTAGTAGTAGTAGTAGTAGTAGTAGTAGTAGTAGTAGTAGTAGTAGTAGTGGTAGTAGTAGTAGTAGTAGTAGTAGTAGTGGTAGTAGTAGTAGTAGTAGTAGTAGTAGTAGTAGTAGTAGTGGTAGTAGTAGTAGTAGTAGTAGTAGTAGTAGTAGTAGTAGTAATAGTTGTAGTAGTAGTAGTAGTAGTGGTAGTAGTAGTAGTAGTAGTGGTAGTAGTAGTAGTAGTGGTAGTAGTAGTAGTAGTAGTAGTAGTAGTGGTAGTAGTAGTAGTAGTAGTAGTAGTAGTAGTAGTAGTAGTAGTAGTAGTAGTAGTAGTAGTAGTGGTAGTAGTAGTAGTAGTAGTAGTAGTAGTGGTAGTAGTAGTAGTAGTAGTAGTAGTAGTAGTAGTAGTAGTGGTAGTAGTAGTAGTAGTAGTAGTAGTAGTAGTAGTAGTAGTAATAGTTGTAGTAGTAGTAGTAGTAGTGGTAGTAGTAGTAGTAGTAGTGGTAGTAGTAGTAGTAGTGGTAGTAGTAGTAGTAGTAGTAGTAGTAGTAGTAGTGGTAGTAGTAGTAGTAGTAGTAGTAGTAGTGGTAGTAGTAGTAGTAGTAGTAGTAGTAGTAGTAGTAGTAGTGGTAGTAGTAGTAGTAGTAGTAGTAGTAGTAGTAGTAGTAGTAGTAGTAATAGTTGTAGTAGTAGTAGTAGTAGTAGTTATAGTAGTAGTTGTAGTAGGAGTTGTAGTAGTAGTAGAAGTTCTGCTTTCGCAGTAACATACTTGCCAGCAATAATATTACAATTAACAGTAAAGGTAGCAAGATATTTATAACTATAAAACTAAATAAATGATTTATATTGATTTAGACAGTAATCGTATCTCAGACATGTACAATATATATATATATATATATATATATATATATATACACACACACACACACACACACACACACACAGACAATAGAGTGCGTGTTATGGATATATCTAGCCAGCGAGCGAGTAGTATAGTTAAGTTGATTCATTGGCTGGTCTGGTGAGTGTGGGTGGGAACTGCGCTCCGGCTTATGGTACCATCATTAATATTTATGACGATGCTGTCTATGTATCTCCATAAAGGAAGAGGCTTTCCGCCTTAGTGGACTGGGCACTGCAGTCTCTGCCGCTGATGTCTTGGGGGCAAGACGGTGTTATTGTCAGCTGTGTGTGTGTGTGTGTGTGTGTGTGTGTGATTACCTATTTGTACTGGGATGGGAGGGATTTTTGCACTCATGTGGGCCTAGTTTCCTAAACATCCTTAACTATCATACAACATACTAAGTTCATGTTTGTTGTTTGTATTAACTATATCCCCAGTCATTCTGTTCCATTCATCCACCACACATATACTGTAGGATTCCTTCTTTATTTTTCTAATTTGCATCTTGATTTCGTGTTACGTCCTCTGGCTGCTCTATCCTTACATCTCCCCAGGAACTGTTCACTATCCACGTCATCGATCAGTTATGAAAGGGTTGTGATCAAGTCATCCCTCAGTCTTTTCTCTTATAAGATGAGCAAATTTAAAGCCTTCAGTCTTTCCCTGTAACTCACCCCTCTTTATGTTGGTACCATCTTTATTGTCCTCCTCTGGACCTTCTCTGTTAGCTCTTTGTGCTTCTGTAGGTGCGGTGATCAAACTTGAGAAGCATATTCTAATTTTGGCCATATGTAGGATATGAACAGCTTGCTGAATATTTCCTTATCCATATACTTAAAAGCTATTCTGATATACACCAGCAGACAGTTGGTCTCCTTAACTATTCTTCTAATGTGGGACTCTGGCGACAGGTTAGGGACGATCTCGACATTTCCTGGGGTTGACTTCCATCAACCACGTTTCAGAAAAACTTTGGAGCCTTGTTCAAGTCCCCCTGTAAGCTGATGCAATCCTCTTCACTATGTTGAAGTCCTTCATGACCTTTGCTTCATCTGCAGGATTCCATATCATCAAGCAAGCCACATTAAGAGCAATGGTCCCAGAAGAGACCCCTGTAGCACTCCGCTGACCACCTCAACCTACCTGAGGAAAGTTTGTCTCCCACACTTTCTCTTCTTCCTCCACAATGAAGCAATAATCCATCCATACAAGGTGTTTCCTCCTTTATTCCCTCCTGTGTGATTACTGTGTGTGTGGTACTTGTTGCTCCGTCTCTTATGCACACACACACACACACACACACACACACACACACACTAGCCTATACCAGGTACCCATTTTTTCGACCATTCCTTAGACTTGGATGAACAGATGGGTGGACTGTGGATCGGCTGCCGCGACCAGGTTTCGAACCTCTGCTCGTTTGACCCCAGGCGGCCCGTGCGTGCGTGACAGTCAAAAACGCTGACCACTACACCACGACCACGGAGGTTCGTGTGTGTGTGTGTGTGTGTGTGTGTGTGTGTGTGTGTGTGTGTGTGGTTGTTTATAAATTTTTCATGTTCTTCATTGTTCTTTTATTTTTTGTTATGCGTTCGGACTGTAGTTCTCCTGTCGTTATATTTGTTCTTAGTCGATACTCTCTCTCTCTCTCTCTCTCTCTCTCTCTCCCTTCCTCGCGGGCCATAAGGAATCATGGCGTCTATCTGGACACATATGTCGGGAGTTCTTGATGACCAGCTTATGTGGCCAGCCCGTTATAGCCGGGGCGACGTGCCGCGGGGTCGTATAGTCGTTAACTGCCAGCAGCGACATGCAGGAGACGGAGGGAGGGGGGGGGGGGGACACGACCACCAGTCGTCTTGGCCAAGAGGAAGGAAGGAAGGAAGGAAGGAGGGAAGGAGAGAGAGGAAGAAAGATGAAAGAGGGCGAGAGAGTAGATAAAAGACACGACAGGGAGCTGGTAAGCCCATGTTTAGAGATAGAGATAGATAGACAGATAGATAGAGATAGATAGATAGATAGATAGATAGATAGATAGAGAGAGAGAGAGAGAGAGAGAGAGAGAGAGAGAGAGAGAGAGAGAGAGAGAGAGAGAGAGAGAGAGAGAGAGGTCAATGGAGTTCTTGTTCCATGTGACAGTTTTCACAGAAGTCGTCAACTGCTCTTGGTCGGTTCTCGTGTGTTGGTAAGGTTGACTGTAGCGGAGGCGATGATCGCAACATGTCAACCTCCCGACCATACACATCTGCTGCTGCTGCTGCTGCATCGTGATGATGACCGTGTCGCCTCATGTCTTGCCTCTGTCCACGTTCAGGAGACGAGGGAGAGGAGGGAGCTGGGTTTGCCGCCGCCGCTGCTGTTGTTGGCCAGAATAAGACAGTGATGGTGGGAGGGCAAGTGTGTTATGGACCATTGTACTTTGTTATCGTGTACACTGCAGGGGAACTGCCTCCCTGAGATTGTAACTCACAGAAAAAGATTGTTTCTGTGCAACTGTAAGTTGGGAAGATATGTAAGACATTAGATGCTCGGGTAGGCGGATAGATAGATACATGATGGACAGATAGATGGACGGGCGGACATACATAAAGCTAGATAGATAGTTAGGTATATGATTAGGTAGAAAAGAAAGAGTCAGATATATAGAAAGACAGATAAACACAGACAGATTGAGAGATAGATAGATAGACTGATTGATTGACTGACAGATGAATAGATAGATTGATTAATAGATAGAAATGTTTATATTGATAGACAGATATACATAGAAACGAAGCGGATCTCTCCTTTTTGCCTCCTTTTACCTCAGTTATCTCCTTCCTCCTCCTTCTGTTGATCATCCATCCGTAGTCACGTGGTTCGGTTACTGTGAGTGTGTTCGACGGACCGGCCCCGGTGACATTATTGCTATCTTTACCAGCTCTACATATCGAGGTCGCCTTGACTGCTGAGGTCACGACTGCCCCACATCCCTGTGAGAGAAATGAGGAGGGGGGTTGGCGGATTCGACAGTTGGCTGCAGAAGAGGGACGGGGTTTACGATGTGTTTTTATGATTCAGAAACTCCCTAGAATTATTTGTGTCTCAGGGCTTCATTTATTGGTGCAAGTCTGTCTGCCTCCCCGTAGTGAGCGGGATGTTTGGCCTTGATTGTGTGTGAGGAGAGAGAGGCGTGTGTTGGGTCCTTCATGGCTGGAGCGGGCGGTCGGGTTGGGTGGATATATCTTTTCATGTTGGGTCTGGCGGATGTGGGAAGAAAAATAATCATGTTCTCACTGGAAGGACGAGCAGGTGAGTGTAGACTGCTTTCCTGACGTGGAGGTTTGTGAGAGATTTTCTTATATGTATTTTTAGTTTACCTTGGAACTTGGTGGATGTGAACGGAAAGACAATTTGTTTTTGTTTACCCTGGGGCTGGTTGGATGTGAAGTCTTCCTTTTCTGTCATTGCTGTGGACGTGGATCAACGTGATAATTAGTTTCTGTTTAATACTGGGGCTTTGTGGATGTGTAAAGAAATAAATAAAGTTGTTCCTGAGCGTATCTGAAAACTCTCACTCTCTTATTTATGTTGGTGCCGGGTGAGTGTGAACATGTGTTTGTTTACCTTGAGGCCAGGACGTCTGTGAGTGACATTGGAATTCGATTAATGTGAAAACTCCCATTCATTTCTACACTGAACGTAGCTGTTAGAATATCCTGTTTTCATTTACGGTGGACTTGTTTACGTGTACAAAAAAGATATCCCGTTTTTATTTACGACTATAGTTAGACGGTTGAAAATCATGTTCTTATTTACAGTAGAGTTAGGTGGATAAGAGGACAAAGTACTTTTTCTTCAACAGGCTTGTTTACATATGGATTGAGTTATCAGTTATAGTGGTTGAAAACGTTGCCATGTACAGTAGTTGACGGCAGTACCAAAGATACGTTTAAGAATATACTTGATAAATACTTGCGCCACAGTTATATGAAAAGTTTTCCGGTCAAATTTGCTCTGTGTAACATTTGTATGTTTTTCTGCTCTCACCACACTAACCAGTGTGTTTCTGATCTTTTCCACTGTCACAAGTAGCCACGTTGGGACCCAGTGGTCTTTTGCTGTTTTGGATTTTTTTGTATTCCTTCGCATTCCTTTTGAAACGTCGCCCCATGTATACCACATCACTCCAATTTTTTTCCAGCTTCCCCATCCCTTCTTCGTCTCCTCTTCCCCTTTGATCCTGTCTCTCCCAATTCATATATCTCCCCCCCCCCCTGTCAGTCTCTTATCACTCACCCTCTCCATATGCCATGAACATTTCAGTCTGCCTCATCCGGTTTTCTCACTCAGACTGGGTTCACTTCCTTACCTCAGTCTGCCAGCGTTATTTCTCACTCGATCAACTCGCTTCATATGACATATCATCCCCAGGTGTTTCATCTTGAATAACTTCCCCTCCTTTCCTCTCCTTTATATCTAAGGCCCAAGATCACATTCATGAAACACTATCAAGACCAGCGTAATGCCTTCCCCAGACACACTGACCTTCGCTTCCCAATCGTCAGTCTCTTCTTAGCACATAACTCCAAAAGTCGTATATCATCTTCATTCACAGTGGATACCGCATACCATTTAGTATTACCCTCTCCTGCCACATCACTCACTCATGTAATCAAATTAGCCATCACTATACTAGCTCCCCCTCTTCATAATTGCTGACGCACACACGCTCAGCTCCTTCCCCAAAACTCTCCTCTCTTCTTCACTCCTCTCACTCCTTAATCTTTGTCTTTGATCAGGTTTAGCGACCAGAACTGAACAGCGTATTCCAAACGAGTTCTAACCAAGGCGCTGTAAAGGTTGAGTATCGTATTTCATATATCTGGCGATGAACCATAGCATCCCATGGCTTGGTTATGTGCATCAAGGGCACTATTAACCTTATCTACGGTCGTTACTGGTAATCACTTCAAGGTTCTTATCTTCCTCAAGTTTTGGTCACGGTTTATCATGCATTTTGTCGCCATGATTTATATTTCATGATACCAAAGTCCGGCACCTTGTATTTGCAGCCAGGGACCGAGCAATACTCATATATATATATATATATATATATATATATATATATATATATATATATATATATATATATATATATACATATATCCCTGGGGATAGGGGAGAAAGAATACTTGCCACGTATTCACTGCGTGTCGTAAAAGGCGACTGAAAGGGAAGGGAGTGGGGGGCTGGGAATCCTCCCCTCCAGTTTTTACTTTTCCAAAAGAGGGAACAGAGAAGGGGGCCAAGTGAGGATTTTCCCTCTTCGGCTCTGTCCTCTGTTCTCAACGCTACCTCGCTAACACGGGAAATGGCGAATATGCATGATGTATATATATATATATATATATATATATATATATATATATATATATATATATATATATATATATATATATATGTGAAGATGTATGGCACACGTGAAGTTCAATGTCAGTCATAAGCCACGGAACGCCCAGGAGCCGAAAATATAGGTCATGTGTGTGACAGCTGGGCAGCGTATACACAAGGCCACCTTGTGTTGCAAGAGCAACCACACTTACCATTGGATGATTCAGCGACTCTGCTACGTTGCGCTGCGCAACCTAAACAACGAGGTGACTCCCACTACAACACGTACTGCCTAGTGGTCATACAGGAGACCCAGGTTGGATTCCTAGGCTTTCAGTGGTAAATAGTCTAGTATATATATATATATATATATATATATATATATATATATATATAGGGGGAGAAGAAAAAATATGTTCTTTGGATGAAAAGGGGATCTGGGCAAGATGAAAATGAGATGCGGGTTGGTAACAGACAAGAGGAGACGACAGACGGATATAACAGACATTATGTGAGAGGACAGACACACAGACGCTGGGCTGCACAGCCACATAATAACCCTCATAACTGTAGAAAACGACAGGTTGTAAAGAGTTCCAGCCCAGAGATTCCTATGGGCGGACCTCACCCCCCGCCAATATTTGCGGTGCGAGGCATCCGGACTGACGGGTTCCCGGCACCGTAACTCAACTTCTTTTGTCCGACGTGATTGATTCCCCGCGTCAGGCCAGCTGATGGCGAGCTGCTTGGAGGCCCTCTCTCGCGCCCCATGGGTCTGGAGGGTACTCCTTCTTCAGGAGAGACCTTCTCCTACTTCAGGAAAGATCTTCACGAGAGACCTTCTCCTTCAGGCGGGACCTCCTTCTGCAGGTGAGACCTTTTCCTTCAGGAGAGACCTTCTCCCTCAGGAGAGACTTCCTCCTTTAAGAGGGACCTCCTTCTGCAGGAGAGACCATCTCCATCAGGAGAGACTTCCTCCTTCAGGAGAGACTGTGTCCTTCAGGAGAGACCGTCTCTAAGATCCATTTCTCTACGGGAACCTCAAAGACGACGTCACCCAAGTCCCGCGGGGCTTTTGTCTCGGATTTTCCCTTCGCCTGAGTCTCAGTGTCGCAGTGAGAGTGTTCTGCTTCATGAGCTTTCTTATCCTCGTTATTCCATTTCGTGTGCAGGTGGTACGGTCTTCAAGGGCAACTCTTGGGGTATAGTGCGGGAGGTTGTGGTTGTCTGTACGTCTTGATACCTTGCGACATCTTCACTATCCTGGGTGAACCAGCAGCAGCTCCGTCACGCCCACATACCATGACTATCACCAGTATCGCTCACATCACCTTCACAACTCATTATCACCACCCCAGACACCATCACTCGCATCACCATCATCACTCCACACACCATCACCACCAACATCTTCAGTCTCCCAAGGTCTCAGGGTTCGTCTCCCCTCCCACCTGTGTACCACTTTCCCCTCTCCCATTTCTCTCTCCCCTCTCCTCCCACACGCTCACCCACCTGCCAACAACCCTCCCTCCCTCCCTCCCCCGCCACACAACTTGTATATTCCCAGATTATATCAGTGGGTGAGGGTGGGGGTGGGGGCCAGGCCCGGAACAACAGTACCGGCTGCTTCCTCACTCCTGTCTTACTGTTGGGTCTTGGTGAGGGGTTAGAGGCTCACACTCGTGTGTGTGAAACAAGTATTATTATTATTATCATTATTATTATCAGTAGTAGTAGTAACAGTGGAAGTATTAGTAGTGGTAATAGTAGTAGTACTATTAGTAGTAACAGTAGTAGTAGTAGTAACAGTAGTAATAGTAGCAGTAGTGGTAATGGTAGTAATAGTAGTATTAGTAGTAGTAGCAGTAGTATTAGTAGTAGTAGTAGTAGTAATAGTATTAGTATTCGTCTGTCTTTCATGTTGTTATTCCTCCAGTATCGCTAGTGTTACCAACTATAATACTCTTTGAAATCCCTTGGGGGAGGATGGCAACACTGGCACCGCAGCGGGAAGATATAGCATTTTATTGCTCTGTGTATCGTAAAGTTGTCGTTAAGGTTGAATTTATGCTTGTATACTGCGGGAGTGACGCATGATTGTAAAGCTCAAGTTGCATTGTAATACGACGAAACACATGGTAAAAAGACATAGAAATACACACTCACACACACACACACACACACACACACACACACACACACACACACACACACATACACACACACACATACACACACACACACACACACACACACACACACACACACACACACACACACACACATACACACACACACAGCGTCAGCAGGTAAGAGGTACGAGAGCAGACGAGAGCCACTGGTACGTGTGAGAGATGGAGGATGTTATATGACGTGAACATGACACTGAACATAACGTATGTGGATGTGGATGGTCGGGGTAGTGAACAGTGATGACCCAGAGTTCAAGGACCGAATCAGCAAAGATGACACATGATCACAAGGTGGGAGGGAGGAGAGGAGTCACAGTGGGAGGGGAATTAGCCACAGTGATAGATTGTAGGAAATGTTGTTGGAGGACCGAGTCAGACAGCAGTTACTGGGGAGAGTAACTGTATGGGAGGAATCCCATGGTGGTGTCGACCATTCATGATCCTTCATGAACTAGAATAAATAAGAACGGTGAAAATGAAGAAATAATTAGCATGTTTAGTCACGCATTGCGACACGCACGCCCCGGCGATGACGAAATTCCAGCAGTGAGAGAATTGACTCACAGACGACCTGGGACAACTGAGAGTCTCGTGGTGTCAGAGTCATGGAGACAGGTGTTGGGAGGGTCCAGTGGACGCGTTCTGTGCCAGCATGTGGCTTGACGATACTAGAATGAGAGGGACTGATTCATCATGATGATAAGATCTTATACATCGCGGAATCTGAAGATATCAGATGTGATGTTCCAGCTGGGAATAATGCTCATGTAATGACTGGTTGTGATCATGGAATAGATGAGGATCTAGAGATCACACACGAAACCACGATCAAAGAAGAGATATGAATATCTCAAACTATCCAAAGCTAAATGATACCTGTAGGAATAGGAACTGGGAAATGATGTTTTGTAGTCATAATCTCTCTCTCTCTCTCTCTCTCTCTCTCTCTCTCTCTCTCTCTCTCTCTCTCTCTCTCTCTCTCTCTCTCTCTCTCTCTCTCTCTCTCTCTCTCTCTCTCTCTCCTCTCTAATTCTAACCCACAACTCGTCCCTAAAATCTTTTGTTGGCCTGGCTCGCGTCGGGGGAAGCCTCACTCGTGTATCCCTCTGAAACCCGTTGGATGTTTGTGTCTTGAAAACTATGTACACCCTCTTCACCCTTGTCCCCAACCCTGGGTTTTATCACATCCACCCTCCAGCCGCCCTTAACTCGCTCCTTACTTCCTTCAGGTGTACTATTGCACAGCCTCTCTATTAACTCTTTGGTCCCGTAACTCCCACCTACAAGGCATTGATATGAGTCTTAGAGTCCTAGACACGCCCTTGGGTTCCCTTAGGCCCCCTTGTACGAAACCTCAAGACCTTCAACTTCCCTACATACCATAGATGTGTAGCTGTTGGCAGGTTGAGTATTCTGACTCGGGTGGTGGTACCAACTGGTGGAAGGAGAAAAAAGAGGATTTGTTATGACAACATCGAATCCTTGTTCGACGTGGGTTGTGGCCTCGACTTTGATGGTGGCTTCCCTTTAAACACTCCATCAGCCGCCACAGATGCGTCGTCTCCCTGGGACACAGGCTGGTGAGCCTCTTGTGTTGGCCTAGGTCAAAGGACTATCTTGTTTCCGGCCAACATAATGCTTCCCAACTCGCAAATAAGCTCGATAATCTGAGGTATCTGGGTGGTGGTTTCGACCAGCCAAGCTGGGAGACATATCCCCTTTAAGGCCCCGGTGTGTCCTGTTGACTGAACGTGGGTGTGAAATAGTGAGGTGTCTCGTGGCACACACACACACACACACACACACACACACACACACTATATATATATATATATATATATATATATATATATATATATATATATATATATATATATATATATTCGCTTTCCAACGGTGAAGTGAAGGTTCTGCATATATATATATATATATATATATATATATATATATATATATATATATATATATATATATATATATATATATATATATATATATATATTACATACTATAGCAAGCCAGGTAAATACATGGACTTGTGAGAAAGATGTGCAGCTGTGAGACAGTTTAACGAGTCTTGGTGAAAGGTTTGTTAGTTGAGCTTGCCATTGCAGCTTACTCAAGCGCTGACTAAGCTTGCCAAAGGCGAGACCTAGCTAAAGCTTTGTCGGACGCTGAGATTGGATTAAAAGGAAAAAGAATTGGCTTTTGCCTGTGGTAAGTCCCAGATAAAACTTTAGCTGAAGCCAAGAAGGAGCTTTAGCCTGATCCGAATCACAGGGCAAGCTTAAGCTTTGCTTAGTACTCATACCAAGCTAAAGGTGTGTTTGGTGCTAATGCCTAGTTAAAGTCCTGTTTGATGGTAAGGCCCAAGAAAGGCTTTACGTGGCACCAAAAACCAGTTTAAGCTTTACTCTTTGCCGGAGCCCAGCTAAAACCAGCTAAAGGCGGCTAAAAATAAGGCTAACGAGAGCTAGCATAAAAAGCTATAGCCAGCCAGCCAGACAACCAGCCAGGCAGCCATCTAGGAAGGCCGGCAGCTGAGCCAAGAATGTGTCATGTGTTCACGTATCAGACGACAGCTGTAGCTGTGATGTGTGTCACGTGCAGCTCCGCCCGACTTGGTACTACAATGGGTTGTTCACGTCGACCCATGATGTGTGCGGTGGAGATTTCCTTTTATTGCAAAAGAGTTGAGTTTGGTGTAATGTCTTACAGAACCTAACTGTAAGCCTGATGGGATTTGACCGGTTTAGACCCCATTGCCCATGGATGTGAGTATTCGATTACTTGTAATCGAATAGTCATTTCCCTATAAGGGTCGATTATAGCTGAGCGGTTAGCGTTCCCACCTACCACGCAAAAGGTAATGTACATTAACACCAAGCTAACCAAAACTATGAAAACCTAACCTAATTTCCCCTTTAACTTAGCTCCAAGCTATTCAAACCTCAGGTATGAAAGCCTAACTTAACTTGCCCTCACATCAAGCTAAGCTAACCAGAACTACAGTATAAGAATCATGACTCACGTAACTTGAGCTTAACACCGCAGACTTACCTGTTTGTCATTGCGTAAAAGACTCCACCACAGTCCGCGACGCTGGACTGGTCAGTGATGACCTCAGTCACATGACCTCAGTCACATTGAGTCATGGTGGAGCAAGATCTCATCTCACGACCTCATTCATTTCGACCGGTCACCGTGAGAGCCGGACGAATAAAACCAATGTAATCACCTCGTCCGTGACCGGACCAATAACCGCAGCGTAAACATAAATGTTTTAAGTTGATATGAAAAGGCTGATGGCCACCTGTCCCTTCACCCTTGCCCATCAACAGGTGGTTCATCAACAGATGGACACATCAACAGATGGACCCGTCAACAGTACTGTACAGTAAGTTATACTAATATATCTATTCATTCTAACCACATCTATCCCACCTAAATGTATCTACAGTACTGCTGAAATGAGGAACTTGAAACGTTTGATGTACAGTGTTGACTGTGTTTACAAGACATGACAGAGCAAGTTGGTGGACGACTGACGTTCGCTTGGTCAAAGACACATAAACCTGTCACTTGGCTGACCTGGTGAGGCTAACATACTCTCGTAACTTGCTGAGTGTCAGGTCAATGTGTCCATCACTCATTGCACAACACCAGCGAGCTTGAGTGTATGATGGGATGTGATCGTGTGGAAGATGTAGGTGTCATCTGACCATGCAGCATGTGTGGGGTGACCGAGCGTCTTCTAGTGTTCAAAAATGGTTTAGAAAATGTATCAATGTTTGACGTTATTATCAGTGATATGAATACCGATATAAAGGTGATTATAAAGTGATGGGAGACCAGGCAGTGTGTTAGTGGTTAAGATGACGGAATGGTTGTATGGGGTTTTCAGTACGTCGACCAGCGAGGTGTAGGTTTACTAGATTGATATGATTAATGATTAAGACGGTTACTAGATTGATGTGATTAATGATTAAGACGGTTACTAGATTGATATGATTAATGATAAGAATGGTTACTGGATTAATATCACGTTGATGATCGTTCATTTTTGATGTTAGTTTCTGTGTACATTTTATTTCAAAACGTTCGTTGGTAACAATGGTCGCAAGCAAGTGTTTAGCTGCCTGTTGTATTACTGGTGTATTGTATTGTAGTTGCTTTATTGTATTATTCTTTAAGATTACAGTGATGGTACAGAACATAGTGTATTATTTTGTGTTGTAATCTTGTAACTATTTCAGTTACAAGTGTCAGCAGTCAGGGTGAGGTGTTGTGTCTTGACCGTGAGACATATGTAACGTGAGAGTGTAATGTGGGTCGTAGAATCATCTTTCAACACCTGATGGTGGTTTTAACATGTTAGTTAACCAGTTGGTGAATGTTAACTGCCGTAATGACCCTGATGATTGTTAAGTCTAGAGCCCAAAAACTAAGAACTACTCACAGCGTAAGTGGAAGGAGAGGAGTACTGTACAGTTTTGTACATTGCTGCACAACACTGTACAACATTGTACACTGTTGTTGTTAGGCTGCTATGACAACATTAAGATCGTGTAAGGCAGTATAAGGTATGCATACTACAACACCTTGGGTCACCATGACTGCCAGACAATACTTTACGTTGTGTTTCAGTTTGGTTGTTGTTGTGACGCGTCATTCGTTATAATAAGGTAATGGGTTATGAATAGTGACGATTGTTGTAGAATGACCTTGAACAGTGAACTTTTGTATAACGTGGACCTAAACCACCCAGTATCTCTTTTGTTGGGGATGTACAGTTTGGAGGCTGCGCCACATACGATGCAGGGAAGTGTGGACTCCTCTTGAAAGGGAAGTTGCTCACGGTGGCGCTGCTTCCTTCCCATGATGCAGCGTCGCCAAAGGTGACTTTTCAATTCAGATGAAAAGTTGCCCTTGGCGAGGCTGTATCACTGGGAGTACAGTCTCGTCAAAGAACTTCTCACTCCAAAGGAGTCTACATTTCCCTGCTGCTGGACGTAGCGCTGTCTTAGGCTGCAGGAGTCTCTATAAAGGCCCTGCGTCACAACAGGACTCTTTCATAAAAACTGGTCCCAAGATAATCATGAAGAGATAATAGTAACTGAATAAATGTAATTTCGTCCCATTTGATGGTGTACCTGTTGCTTCGACGCTACTCTCCGCTAAGGAGCAGGGAAATGATGTACTCCTTCGGAGGAACAACCTCTTGACAAGGCTGTACTCCTTTCCGTCCACTGAGTGTGATACAGCCTTGCCTGATGTAGCTTCCTGCCTCACATGCAGATGTGAGGTGGATGATGACACGTTTCGTTCCTCACACAACACAGGTCAAGGTGTGTTGTGGTGTGCCACTTCTGCCAGCCACAGCTGTACGTCGGGAAGTGAATCTGTAACAACGCCCCTCCGCTGTCTGTGTCGCTCCGTGTGACACATGGTGACCACACACAAGTGTTTCTAACTTGTATAAAAACATGATCCGTTAGAAGGTCAAAAGGTTAGGTCGCCATACCCAAGGGTCGTACCGTCGTGCTCAGGGGACGTAACGACGTGCTCATTGGTCGTACCGCTGCGTTCAAGGGTCGTACCGTTATGCTCAGGGGCCGTGCCGCCACGTCCAAGGGTCGTACCCTTGGGTTCAAGGGGTCGTACCGTCGCTTCAAGGTGCTAATGACGTAATTTCCACACCCCTGTTTCTCTCCAACCCACACAGAACGACCCTCGTCCATCACTGAGCCGTCAGAGTCGTACGTTTGCCAGATAACATAGAAGTAGCGTGACCCTCGCACCAGCTGCTGCTGCTGGGTCAGCAAGGCCTCGGGGAGAACCATCTGCGCCGCCACCTGCTCTCCCTCAGAATGGCCCCGCGAGTGAGCCATCTGGGCCAGCTGGCCCCGCCCATAAACTGGACGCCAACAGAAATATTAACAAGACGAGATGGAAGGACGTTGTGGGGTGGGGGGAGAAGGACGCTGGGGGCAAGAAGAGCGCTGGAGGGAGGGCAAGAAGGACGCTAGGAAGAGGGGCAACAGGGGCGCTGGGGGTGAAGGATGGCTTCCTCAGCGAGTTTGTCGTGTGGACGCTGAGCTTCTGACCTGTTTTATCTGTCCAAGATTGACGTCCTGTAATCGTCACTGGCCAGACTACAGAACTACAGCGACACGTCATAACAGCGGAACACGCACAGTAAACCTGTGGCTACATCTGGCTACACCAGTAGAGACGGCGCAACCAAGCAAGGTAGATAAGACGTGGAGGATAAAGGAATGTGATAAATGGAAATATATTTTCTTGTAGGAAACTAATGAATTAAACAATATATCGAGATCAAGACGAATTAGAATGAACGATGTAGTATCAAGTAACCCTTGTAAGATCCCGCGTACAAATGTACGGAACCTAATAATTTGAAAATTCCAAATTGAAAATTTATTACTTTGGTGCATTAAAGGTAGCAGATGAACTGTAGTTATCAAGAGAGAAACATGGCATAACGAGAAGGCGAAGGATGAAACAAGCTTTGAAACTTGTCGACCAGAGATACCATCATACAGAGTCGTAGTGGCAATATATGTACATAATAAACTGGATGGTAAACATTAAGTTCATAAAAAAACAGGGAAGCTGGTTGATTGCGTATGGCAGTCATAAATAAACATCATGACTTGTAGACCACCAGTACTGACGAGCTGGTTTAAAGAAACTTTACTGAAAGCAGAATAAGCATTGAAAGGGTTAATGTAAACTGAAACAGAATTATCACATTATTTGCAGACATTAACCTTCATATTATTGAGTGGGAAGAATAAGGTGTAGAATTAGGAAACAATGACTAATACAAATAGGTGGTTGAAATAACGGACGAAAGAAAAACGACTAGAGAGATTAATCAATGTGATTCATGAAATATGATTCATGGAAATATAAACAACCAAGAGGAAAGAAAACGGAGAAGAGTGATGTGAGAACATAACACCAGCGATCTAATTGTCCTCACAAACTGGGTTAAGCTTAATGAGCGCTTGTGAGAGGAGCGAACTGGCCGGGTCGAGTAATTGTTGGTATGATTATGACAACATTATCAACGGATGATGGAAAGCTGATGGTGAAGAATGCTTATTGTGTAAATAAGCAAAGGTGACCACTGCAGTGTTGTGTGGTCAAAGCAAAGCAGAGTATTACAGTTTCGTGTGGTGAAAACAAAGTTGAGCACGATCGTGTTATGTGGTGACTGACCCAGCGAGCGAAAACAGATGAACAAGAGAGAGAGAGAGAGAGAGAGAGAGAGAGAGAGAGAGAGAGAGAGAGAGAGAGAGAGAGAGAGAGAGAGAGAGAGAGTTCAGGGGTTCGTTAACAAGCAGTACTGCGGGAGTGGAACATGGTAGCTGTCACAAGAGGTCGAGAGAACTCAAACTTCTGCCGTCTAGATAAGAAGAGAGACAGACATGACAGCCGACGTCCCGGGAGCAGTACCATGTGGTATAGCAAAGATCTACGAGGTTATACAAGAACGCCACCAGCAGGGAAGCCTGCTCACCCTACTGCTAGGAGGAATAAGACACCAGCATGGAACAGCTACACGGAAGATATGGGGCGTTCACAAGAATCTTGGACGAACTGTTAAACTGATGATGAACTGATGATGAACTTGGGATTGAGTTATGCAATGTTCGTGGTGGCAAAAGACGGACAGAGTCTTATTGATCACAGGGGACGCGTAGTGAGCGCGGTGCGTCAGACCTGGTGGCCTAATGGGGAGAGGAGATCTTGGAGGAGTGCTCTCTCTCTCTCTCTCTCTCTCTCTCTCTCTCTCTCTCTCTCTCTCTCTCTCTGTTTCCCAATCAAACGCAAACGACCATTTTTCCCCTCTTCTTCTCTTTCCCTCCCTCTCTCCCTCCCCCATTCACCCTGCAGATGTGTGTTTGTCTTCCCTCCCTGAGGTCAAGACGCCAGGTAAACTTTCCTTCTGTTCCCTGGCTTCCTCTCTGTGTGTGGGTCACACGCATTCCCGTTCGGGTTCCATGGGTCTCCGTGGTGTGTGTGGGTCACACGCATTCCCGTTCGGGTTCCATGGGTCTCCGTGGTGTCTGTCTGTCAAGGCTTCACCCGGCCAGTCAGTCGGAGTCGGGGTCATGAGGTGTTACGGGATGGATCTGAATCACTGACGGATGGATTAAAGATGAACAAGAGATGATAACAGACGATAGGTAAAGGAGGAGTAGCATGACTGATAGACAGACAGACAGACAGATAGACTAAAGAATGAGAAGTTAATGAGGTTGGGAAAACTGGGAGGAAAATAAAGATATACAGAAATGATTATGATCATGAAGAGAAAACTTATTGTAGGTGAATAACTGGTGACGTCTGTGTAGAGTGAGCCTCACATATAGACAGATATACAGACAGTATGTCACACAACAGACCAGAGCCAACAGATGCCGAGATTAAAGGTTCCCAGAGCGACATTTAAATGCGGGTGTCCTGCCGTTTCAGAGTCTACGGCGCCCCAAGTTTAAATGTCTGTGAAATCTAAATGCCTTGGAAACCCCGACTATAGCTGTCTGCAGTGCAGCGTCTGTATGTCTGAAGTACATCGTCTGAATCACTGTATCTCATCGAGTTGTTACAACAAGTCTGTATCGTGTAGTTTACTTTTTACAGAGAGACAAATGACCTCAATTTATTCTAAATTGCTTGATATGCAAGTTTCGATCTCCAACGATGTTCACAAATTCTGACGAACATTTTCTTTGTGTTTAAGGATTCACTGCTTAACCTGTGGACCATATAAACCTGTTCCACTTACGTTTACAAGGGGAGTAGACAACTCCCTGTAATGACATGTTATTATCAAACCCTCTCCTGTATCATGGAGTCTCCTCTCTCTCCATACATGCGGGAGTACTGACCTGTCGAACACCTCAGACGGGTACTGTCAACTCCACCTAACACAGGAAGGTGTCAGAATGTCGGGTTTGCCTCATGATACTGAGACATGGGGTCTTCCTGTGGCATGTTAACTCATCAGGGTAACCCAGAAATATATTTTCCATCACTGAACATGGCAGAAAGTGCCTGGAACTGATTCCCTTTAGTGATAGACTTGGTTTTTGGACGATGCAACTCGTCACAAAGCTTCGTTTGTGTCGAGACGGGAGGGAACCCTATGTTTGGAAGGCTGAGGCCTGGATGAGGGTGTCCTGGGCTGGCAAAGCTGTTCTTTCCCAGTATGTGCACGTTACTGAACATGGCCGGCATTTTCCCAGTGTCATAATGTGAATGTGAGCTCAGCCGCAGCGTCATCACATGGTAGTACCATGGGAAACGCTGGTCAGACGCCACTGTTCCTCTTACATACTTATATTACTGGCTTGACACCAATGAGGCTGTCGACGGACGTTTAAGAAAATCAAACTGTCCTACAAACAGACAAATGGTGGTTTGTTGTATCTGTATAATCTGCCTTGCCAGTGGCGACCTGAGGGCATCTTGAATGTTTAATTTAAATTTTCAGAATTGACCTTATCACGTATGAAGTGTGCGAAAGGGTTGATTTCAGTTGGTTCTGAGCCAGATATAAAGCGCTCAGCATTCGCGCCCACTATATAAAGTCTAAGCAATAACCATGGTATTACAGTAGCTTGCTACGAAACGTCTTCACTTGTTAAGTATATGAGTAGTTTACCCGAAAACATTCTCCCACTCACCAAGTGTTAAGTGATAAGAAAGTCTGCCACAGAATATCTGCAGGAGTTAGATATTACAATAGTCTACCACACAGAATCTCCACATGTTAATTATTACAACAGTCTGCTGCAAAGTATCTCACACATGTTAAATATTACGATTTACTTTAAAAAGTTCCATGTGTTAAGTATTACAATAGTTTACCACAAACATTGAGCGTTTTCTATATAAACGAGTTTTAGCTACATTTTCTTTCTTTCGGGTTTTCTTTGGGTAACCAAAGTATATGGGATAACTCTCAACTTTAATATGGGTAACCAAAGTATATCGGATAACTATCTCAAAACTTTGATATATATATATATATATATATATATATATATATATATATATATATATATATATATATATATATATACACACACACAGAATGATTTTTTATGAACCATAGATCATAGCTATTAATACACATTTCTTTTTATCTCAGGTAAGCAGTCTCTGAGGTAGTTCTTCACCAAGGGCTGAGTGTTGATCAAGGAAGACGGTAAGTTCAACCAACCCATCCTGTCCATTTTTATGTAGACAGTTCGTGTAAATTCAGCCCATCCTGTGTAGTATGTCGTAGAGAATTCACGTCACACCGGAGGTAGTTCTCATGAAATCCTGCACAACGTATAAGTAGTATGAACTACCACTGTGCTTTAGAAATTCAGCTTTGGACTGATGAGTAACCACACTTGGGATGTTTATGTGTGTAAATTATATTGAAATCTCCACAACTCAGGCGGAAGTTCTGAGACTCAGTTCTCGGCTGATGGATTTAGCTTCTTGTTGACGACCCTTAACAACCCAGGTAGTTGATGGCCCAACAACCCACACAACCAACAAACCTCTGTTGTTTTGAGATCTCTGAAAGACAGGGACTTAAAGAGCTTAACGTAGCATTGACATAGGTAACAAAGCATAGAGTATACATATCAGAGAAATATCTATAGTTATGTAGCGAAGCGAAGCAGGGGAGAGTCTGTATGGTTCCTTTTACTCGGGGGAGAGGCTGTATTGTGGCCTGCGGGGAAAGAAATTACATGGTGACCTACTGGGGAGAAAAGCTGAATGGCGCCTCTTGCTGGGGGAAAGGCTGTATGGTAACTTCCTGCTGGGGAGAGACTATGGTGATCTATTGTTGGGTCCTTCTGCAAGGGGAGAGGCAACTAAAGGGTGGGCCGTTTTGATACCTGCTTCTTTCCCCACGCGTCGAAGCTTTGGAACTCTCTACCTTCTCATGTTTTTATCAACTATGACCTAGCACATTACAAAAGACAGGTTCTTCACTTTCTTAGAAATTCGTAAATACTTTCCCTTGTCTTTTCTTTTTGCATTTCAAAATTCTCTCTGTATTTCAATTAAGGCCCGGCCTTGATGTGGACTTTCGTCCGTCAACATAAACAAACCCTGACAGTTCACTCCCGAAGAATCACTGGAAAAGTTTTTGATTATCTCCTGTCTTCTTCATAATATTCTTCTTGTCCAAGTTTCTCTGTTCCTTCTTTCTCATGCTGTCTGATCCCTTCCTCTTATCCTACCTCACAAGTGCAGGCTGGCTGGAGTACCGCCTTTGTCTTCGTCACAGCATAATTCGACATCTGGAAGCTCCTTTCATTAGTGACATCTTTCATTCAGCTATTGTCCCTCCCATCTCTTACTTAACCTTTCCTCTGTATTTGAGGTTAGGTTAGGTTGCCACATTCTGCTGTTCCCTTGTAAATTTCAGAGAACCTTTTTCACCACAATGCCTTGATTCCATCTTGTCTCTGTCTAGCCTCATCTCTGCTTATTTACCACATAATCAAAGTCGAGCATCACATGATCACCTTTTGTAGATATCATACCAATTGTGATATGTATCTGTTTCCATGATACTGTATGTAAAGATCAGATTATAATCATAATGTATCGGTTCCTCTCATCCAAATGTGTTCACTGGCATGTTGGTATGTGAAATCTTTTCCTGTATACTTTCTGATAACTTGTATGTCCACGAGTCTCTGTCTGCCTGAGAAGTGAGGTTCGCTCAGCCTGTCTCTTTATGACTGAAATCCTTCAATATTAGTGTTGACTGTGTTGGTAAAGTACGTCTTTTACTCTCTTATGTGTACTGACTCATCATTGTGGTGATTGTATGGATTTGTTTTAGTTCATTTGAATTCTTTTGAGGATCTTATGTTATGAGACTTATACCCTTCTTTCCCACAGTTTCTCTTCCCACATTGTATGGTTTAGGTAGACCATCTGACAGGCTATTCTGAAACATAAGCAGTTTCTTATTATGTGGGACAGTTTTACTATGTCTTCTCCCCACCCTTGCTGTCATGCACCTGTGGACAGAACAAGTGAGATCTTCAGTCATCTTCGTCGTCTCAACTCCAGTAATCTCAGGTGCATTTTTCCCGATACGGTCCTTGAATATTAGCTCTTTCCCATATACCGCTGTTCCACCTGCTGTTGTGTATATTACTTTATATCTGACGTTTCCATCACTTGATGTATCCCACCTCGTTAGACACTGGTGTTGACTCTACCATCCTCCTCTTGCCTGATTTGATGTCTCCTGTCGTTCTTTGTGTGTGTGTGTGTGTGTGTGTGTGTGTGTGTGTGTGTGTGTGTGTGTGTGTGTGTGTGTATGTATATGTTTGCGTGCGTGTGTGGCTTTGTGTCTGTGTCGCATTTCCCTCGGAACACGTATCGAGGGAAGTCAGTGAATGTTACGTATGAGCGACCAAGAATAATATACATGAAAGAATAAGGAATAGGATCATGGCGAATGAGATAGCCAAAGAGAGTGGAGGAGTTTTTCTCTTTTCTTACATTTTCCTAATTATAAGTCTGGGGTCTTTATTATCAGTAACGAATTAATTATGCTTGGGGAAGGGGGGGGGGGAAGAGCGAGGGATGCCAGGAATTGATTGAAAGAGCAGCGACGCATCAGTCTGGTGGGGGAGGGAGGGGTAGGGGGGAGTAGGAGGAAGAAAAAAGAAGAGGTGAAGGGAGTAATGATGGGGTGGTTGGGGAGGGGGAGATGTTAGGGGAGGTTAGAGGGTAGAAAGAGAGAGGAAGGGGAGGGGTGAAGGAAGGGGTTGGTGACAGAGGAGGAGGGAGGGAGGGAAGGAAGGGGAGGGGTGAAGGAAGGGGTTGGTGACAGAGGAGGAGGGAGGGAGGGAAGGAAGGGGAATGCGGCAAAAAACTGCTTGTTTATGTTGATCCCTGCGGCACTGGTGACGGGGGCACGACCCCCGCTGCTGCTGGTGACGGGGGCACGACCCCTGCTGCTGGTGACGGGGGCACGACCCCCGCTGCTGCTGGTGACGGGGGCACGACCCCTGCTGCTGGTGACGGGGGCACGACCCCTGCTGATGGTGACGTGGGCACGACCCCTGCTGCTGATGGTGACGGGGGCACGACCCCTGCTGCTGCTGGTGACGTGGGCACGACCCCTGCTGCTGGTGACGTGGGCACGACCCCTGCTGATGGTGACGTGGGCACGACCCCTGCTGCTTTTGACAAAAGTGGTCAAGAATATGTAGCAGAGATCAAGATGCTATAGCAAAGGTCAAGGGTCTATAGCAGGGTCAAAGATCAGAGGTCGAGGAAGCCCTCGTTAATATATGTCTATTAATCAGAATATTTAATAAAGGAGAGAATTATCCAAGACTCGTCATATTTTTTGAGAATATTCAGAATATTTGGATGGCTTTTCATTTGTCATATTCAGTAGACGCCAAGAAATCTTGTCCTGTTTGTTTATTCAGATAAACTAGAATTATTGTTCTCATAGTGCAGTTAACTGGAGATCTTAATAAATAAACTTTCCAATTTAGTGAGTGTCCTGGACGAACAACAACAAACGAACATAACAAGAACAACAACAAACAAACATAACAAGAATAAAAAACGAAAAATATTTAGATAGAAAAGAAGGCAGTGTGACGTCACAAGCGGCAGTGAGAGATCCTAGGTCATGACCTCGAGAACTTGGCCTCTCGAGGACCAGGCGAGATTGACCTCTGTTATCTCCCGTCCCTAGAGGTCATTGTGGCGCGCCCTTGCACAGCTCTTAGCCACTTTATCCTTCACGGCGGCTCACAGACTTACTGGCTTATCTCTAAATATGTTGGGGGCCTCTCGGGAGATAGTGCTGGTGGTGGGAGATAGTGCTGGTGATGGTGGTGGTGGTGGGAGACGGTGATGGTGGTGGTGGTAGGAGATAGTGCTGGTGGAGGTAGATGGTGATGGCGCTGTTGGAGGTTACAGTTAGTGCTGTTGATGGTCATGATGGTAGAAGATAGTGTTGGTCATGATGGTAGTTGGAGATAATGTTGGTGGTGGTGGTGGGAGATAGTATTGTTTGTGGTGGTGGAAGATGGTGTTGGTGTTGGTGGGACATAGCTTAATAGGTGGTATATGTAAGATTGTATATGAAAGATTGTGTATTTCAGTTCAGTGGAGAATATTGTGCTCAGAAATTCGTTATGGCGATGGGTAAACCTCTTTCACCAGTATTAAGTAATCTTTACATGAAATTCTTTGAAACAAAATTACTAAGGGATACCTTACCCTCTATGGCTGTTTGACTTAGATATGTTTATGATGTTCTTTGTGTTTGGGTAACAAACGAAAATTTACAAACATTTTTCCCTTTACTTAACAATTTAGTGGAAAATAATTGTGTTATCATTTTTAGATTACATGATCCATAGGAATAGAACCATGTTTAAGTTTAGCGTATACAGAAAACCCACCAGTGTTTGTTCATATATTCATTATTACTCAGCTCAACATGACAGAGTTAAACTATCTTCATTCCTGTCATGTACTTTGAGGAGTTCCATATATGCATCCTGGAATTTGTTGATGATGAGTTGAGAAAATATATTCTATTGGATCCAAGTTAAAGTATACTAGCAAAGATATCATTTTATAGAGTTAAACCCAAACCTCCCCTAAATTCCAAGAATCTTTTAGTTCTCCCTTTTGGTGATAATTTCACATTACTTCCCAGGTTGCTTAGATCCTCTAATGTAAATGTAGCCTTCAGCAATAACTATACTATAAAGAGTATCGTAATGAAAACGCATCAGAAAATTCTGCGGGCTGTGTTTATAGAATCCCTTGTAAAAACTGTAATATGTTTTATGTTGGGCTCACTGGTAAGGATCTTTATGTTAGACTTTAGCAGCGTAATTGTGGTGGAAAAACAGGACAAGAATCAAGTGCTATGTTTAATCGTGTTAGAAATTATGACTATTGTACTGACTGGAGTAACGCTAATTCAGTTATCAAGTGTAGATGCTTTACCATGAGAAATATCATTGAATCTTCTATCATTAAATACACAAAGAATTGTCACATTAATATTAGGGATGGTTGATACAAATTTGATGGCTTTGTCGTAAGCAAAATTTGTAAACAGTTCGATTTCCTGTCCACATGATAAAAATTTATGACAAGCATAATGCCAGACCCGAACACCACCATCCCTAACACCACTATCAGGTTACTCTTGTTTACCGATGGCGTCTTAGCTACGTCTCTTCCTTGTATATCAAATGACTGTTCTACGTCTTCTGTCTCATTCTTGTATCTCCCCTGACGATGTGATCATTACACGAAAGTGCACTGGGGAACTTATCGTGTTTCATTTTCCTCGTGGTTATGTGCATATACTAGATCACGCGCACCACTTTGACCTCTTGCAATATATATATATATATATATATATATATATATATATATATATATATATATATATATATATACTGGCGCTACATGCTTGTAGTAAAACCACGAGTGAAAAGTAATCCTATGTTACTGGATTACAATCTCTTCGAAGAATTCTCTCCAAATGTGACCATTCTTTCCCTGTTACTGATTTTAGCGCAGTCTTGGAGCAGCAGGAGGCCCTGAAGGAGGGAATCCAGGGATGATAGGCATATATACATAATCCCCACTTATTTTTAATCGCCATTTCCCACGTTAGCGAGGTAGCGCAAGGAACAGACGATGGAAGGTCGTATTGGCTCACATACAAAACCATGTTCGTTCGTTTGTTGTAATTTGCACTGGGTTGCCAGTTCGTCCCCCCTTACTTTCCCGACCCACTTGAGCGGCAGTATCCCCCACTTAAGGGCTAATTTTCGCAAGAGCAACTTCCGCTAATTATCTTATTATACCAAGTGATTGGCAATTAGGTCCACTTAGCAGTTAGCTTGTTAGGCCATCCAGGTTGCATAGTGGCCACCGACGGCTAATGAAGGGGTTTGTTTCAGGGTCGCACTGTGTGTGTGTGTGTGTGTGTGTGTGTGTGTGTGTGTTAAAGTATTTCGGACAGTTAATGTCCTCAGATTTTCTTTCTTTTTTCTAACAAGAAAGAGAGACTTGAAGAACTGTCTTAGCATCTTCCTTACTCCTCTTTCTTCCTCATCATCATACTATTCATTCCAGTCCTCATCCCCCCCCCCCCCCCGACTCATCTAAGTGTACGTTGAGTCAACACATCATAGGGGTAGGTGTGGGTGGGTCTTTGTTCTGGTCTCTACAATATAGACCATCATTATCATCGTCTCTCCGGGTCCACTCCTGAGTTCATCCTTCAGAGGATGGCAGTACGGGTAACTGTGTGTATAGAGTGACGTCTTAGGTTTAGATAAGTTATCTCACAACCTGAGTCTGGTTGTATAACTTGAGGTCTTAGCCCTTCACTTGTGTCATTAATGTCATGCATGTTATCCATCAGCTGAGCGTCTTACAACCTTACATTCTCACAACCAGACTGATGTATTACTGTGAAATCTTGCCCCGCATCATCAACACTAACATCTACAAGACTAAATTAGACAAATGCACTGTGCATGAATGCTGTATGGTGTCGTGAATGAATGTAAGCAGCCTCATCGTGTTTTACAACCAACAATTTGACATCTAGTTCACTGTATATCCGTGTTACATCATCTGTTGTTGTTGTTGTCTGGGTTGTATTTCTTTGGCTGGAGAATTTTTGCAGTGAGAAGAGGTTAGGATAGTGTTAGGGGGGTTAGGTTAGGGGTTGGGTTATGTAAGGTTAGATGATTAGGTTGGGTTAGGTTAGGTTACGTCGCTTTTCTCAATAGGACAAAACCGCTGGATTGGTAATGATATGATATTAGAAAGAGAAAATAATTGGAAAAAATAATCCAACGTAATTTTAAATCCAACGTAACTTTAAAGCCATGACTTTGACTTGCTCACGACAGAGATAAACTCACAGTCTCTCGAGAGCCTAACGCAATGAGAGACTTATGCCCGACTGCCTGGGACGTGAGGTATTAAGGCAAAAATATGTTCGTGGTTTATGGCCACAACATGACTGAGATACGAGCTGAGCTAGGCTGGCCCCAACCTACTTACGTGGGTTGGAAACCTTTTGATTGTGGGATTAATCTCATTCAGGATTATATATTAAGGTTAGGAACATTGTATATTACATTCCTAGAACATTAATCAAGGGTAATGAAAATGATAATTAAATTTCATTATGTGTGTGGCATGTGCAAGTACAAGACGTTTATTTTGATAGACATTGTAGAGAAAATGTCAACCAACAGAAATCGTCACTTAGCATTAAATGACATTTGAATGTCGTTCAATAAATGTCGATTTCATTTTTCATGTGTTATCACGTTATTCCATAACCTTACGTAAGGTTAAATCATTAGATTCCTTTTTGCACTGCTTTGTTACAGAATTTATCAAGTTTCCCCGAGAATTACAGTTATTATAAAGCAAATATTTCAGTTCACGTCAGTTAGTATTGTTTCAGGGTATTATTCATTCCCCTTAATTTACTTTATTGCTAGATCTGGGTATTCCTAGTTTTCCCTGATTCACTTTATTGTTGGATTCAGGATTCAATCGACTTTAAACTTTACAGGAAAAATAATTTTGCTGTTACCGAACTTTCTGCCCAAAGTTTCGCTTCAACTGTGGCTTTTTAACCAGTGGCTTTGATATTGCCAATATTGATTGTGGCAATATCTTACATACTTGCTTACTTTCTACTACAGGAGGCGCCTCTCTCATTATGAGGCTCCCGCAGCGCTCAGGAAGCAGGCCACGTCCATCTGGTGAGACGACGGGTTATTCAGTGTAGTGGTGTGTGTGTGTGTGTGTGTGTGTGTGTGTGTGTGTGTGGGTGGGAGGGGAGTGTAGGGCAGATGAGTAGTAGATGTTCGGTGTCTGCGTTGTGGGAGTTGCTTTGTGGGTAGGAATGGTCTTGGGAGATACTGTGTTTGTATTGTAGTGTTGGTAATGATGGATGATGTCCAGAGCGCCAAGTGTGACTCGGGTGTGTCTGGAGAGTGTGGCTTCTGATGGCTGTACGTCTGGTGGGTTGGGTGTCAGACTGGGGTCGGGAGGTCGATAACTCAGTTTATGAGACAATTTACATGTATAAAATTTATTGTTAGTGTCTAACTGTTTACCGTTTTCACTACTGTTCATTAATAATTCTATAGTCTTATCACTGTACTTAATTTTCTAGGCGATATTAAGATATAGGACTGATTTTATAAAGATTTATACTCAGACAAGCTACCTTTTTTCCAGTAATTCGTTTCATTACTAAATTTTTTTAGGTGACATTAAGACCAAATTGGAGGTGGAAAGATGGAGTGAAAAAGATTTTGTGTGATCGGGGCCTGAGCATGCAGGAGGGTGAAAGGAGGGCAAAGAATAGAGTGAATTGGAGCGATGTGGTATACCGGGGTTGACGTGCTGTCAGTGGATTGAATCAAGGCATGTGTATGGTGGTGGGTTGGGCCATTTCTTTCGTCTGTTTCCTTGCGCTACCTCGCAAACGCGGGAGACAGCGACAAAGAAAAAAAAAAAAATTAAGATACAAAACTAATTTTATGGAGTTTGATAATATAATTGTATTTTCTCTATACGAAAGGTTGTTCAATTACGTATAATACTGGTAGGAGGAGTGTAAACAATATACCTTAATATGATAGGGAAAATTTGGTAAGAATTTCTTGGTGAGTAAACAAATTTTTAACACGGGGAAAAAATTATTGGAGAAGCGCGGAGTGGTGGGCGGCCACTCAGCGAGAGTTCATCCCTCCAATACCTCTCTCGCAGGGGAAACTTGCGCTCTTCATATATCCCTGTCATCAGCCGGTGATCGAGCACCTCCCCCCAGCTAATGCATACCTGCTTGAAGCCGAGAGAGAGAGAGAGAGAGAGAGAGAGAGAGAGAGAGAGAGAGAGAGAGAGAGAGAGAGAGAGAGAGAGAGAGAGTATCTTTCCCTGGTTTCCTTGCCAACGGAGATACGTGCTTGGGCCACTCACCGAGTATATTTTTCTTACTCATCAACTCGCCTAAAGATTCTACCAGCTCAGTAACTGGCCACTGAACAGCCTACATTCCTCCGACCAGTTCGCCATATAACCAAGCTCACCCTTCGACTAGATTGCCCTCCCCCGACCAACTCACCATATAATCAAATTATCATCGACCAACTACCCACATAACCAGCTTATCCTCGACCAAACTAGCCAAGTAAGCAATAACTTTTCCATGATATAAAGACGTACACACACGACACATTTATTTTCACAACGACAAAACAAAAATAACATAAACAAATTATGTTTATCTTGGCTGATATTTTTTTTGAAGACTTTGATGTTGAGGGATTATTTACACCACTCCAGCTTCCTAGTGTAAATAGAAGGTCTGGATTTTTAGAAATAGTATATTAGACCATTATATACCTTCCTACCTATTTCCCAAGTGCCGTTGAAGGAAGGTTACCAACACTTGATGTTAAAAACAAGTAAGACTTTCGGAAACAGACTGTCGCCATGTTGAGAATGATAACAACATACCACGTAACGATATGTTGAAATAATCGGTTATATGTGACCCACATACCTACCGGACATCGTCTCTGGAATCTAGTGGTAACGTTGATACAGGAATATGACGTGAGGAAAATAGGAAGGTAAAGATAAACTGACACTTGGGAAATTTAGTGGTGATCTGTGGACATGGGACCAGCGAGACATCAGACAACCCTGGTGTTCAGTAACACACCAGTGCTGGACGTGAGACCAGGTATACATAACGATATCATTCATGATGTATACAGTTCAGGCGGGAGATACTCATGCAGTGACGTAAGAGCGTGACACAACGTGGCAGTGTGTGAGACTCGAACTAGTTAGCATTTTAAGAGATTTTGTTGCAACTCTTAACTTTTAAACTGTGGTGATGATAAAAATCATTATGGAAGCTGTAGGTGATATATATATATATATATATATATATATATATATATATATATATATATATATATATATATATATATATATATATATATGTATATATATATAGAGAGAGAGAGAGAGAGAGAAAGAGAGAGAGAGGATGTGGTGCATATTGGAGTGTGGCTGGTGGTCGAGATAGAGGCAAGTGTGCCACAGTGGTGGCAGGTCTGGGGGGAAATAGTTTGGAGACGAACTGGCGAACTGGGTGACTCCCGTCCTTGTTATCCTCTTGTTGGTGGCCACTCAGAGGGCCACCAACTGCCCCAGTTGGTGGCTACTTAAAGGACCACACTTACCATTGTTGAAGGCCACTTACAGGGCCACCACCCGGCCATGGCTGACTGTGGGAACCCCTTTAATGCGTCTCCGTCGTAATTGGTGTAAGAGTTTGAGTGAACGACCACCAGATGGCAGGTTGAGGACCGCCACTACCCTCACACCACGTCTGGACGTACACTTTACTGATGTTATTGATAACAGATCAATAACATAATGTCTCCCTCATTATATTCAAATTTGAGCTTCTATCCAGTGTCCGGTATCTGAAAATGGATCAGAATGGGTTTTCCATTTGTACTTTCCAACAAAATTTCCAAGTCAGTATATTTTATACTACTGTAGCAAGACGTTTTCTATGAGTACCTGCCGATTGGTGTGCCGGAGGGAGTGGTGGGAGAAGAGGTACATTATGCATCAATACCTTGTCTCCGTTTAGGATATGAATGTAGGATACATTTACAGTTGATTCGCGGATAAGCTGAACATGGACTGTCAGATTTTGGGGTTGTATGGCTTTCCTATGTGCTGACGATTACTTGATTGAGGCCCCGCTCTGAGTATCTTACCCTAGTATACGTAGTCTGGCTGGCCCACTCACTAAGCATCATTTCTTTCGTGCATCACCTCTGAGGCCACTCACCAAGCATCCTGCCCTAGTATATTACCTCAGGGGGCCCACTCACTACGCATTCTGCCGAAGTATGTTACTTCAGGGACCACTCAACAAGCATCTTGCGGGATATAACCCCGCTGCGGCCACGCTCTAAGCATATTACTTTAGTATATCCCCTCTGGAGCAACGCACCGAGCATTCTGCCCCAGCATATGCCCTCTTGCACGACTCACGGTCATCCTGCTAAAGTATGACGCCACTGAACAAGCATCCTGCCTCTCTTCTGGGACCGTACACCGAGCGGCCCCTCATCAAGCGTTGTTCTCTATTCTGTTCTCTCAGGAACCACTGAACGAGTGTGCTGCCATATCATATACCTCCCTGTGGGGCCACTCAACGACCTTTCTCCCCTCTCATACCCTCCCATTGTGGGGCCACTGAAGGAGCGTTCTACCCAGGTATATCCCCTCTAGGGGGCCACTGAGCGAGCCTTCCTTCTCAGACATAAATTCACAGTCCTTTGTTTTCGCCGACTCCCGCTAAATTAAGTGACTTGCGGCTTAATCTAAGACTACTGACGGCTGCCCAGGTCGCCTCCCTTGTGAAGGGAATATAGGAAAATATATATATATCGTCCGGAAGATCTATAATGTATATAGAAGCATCGAGGTAGCCCAGATTTGTAACCGTCGTG
This sequence comes from Panulirus ornatus, assembly GCF_036320965.1. NCBI lineage: Eukaryota > Metazoa > Arthropoda > Malacostraca > Decapoda > Palinuridae > Panulirus > Panulirus ornatus. The sequence continues at coordinate 63,295,411 of NC_092233.1, forward strand.
TAATTTAGGGTTATTGGTTAGTCCTTCCCAGGTCTAAGAAATTGAGCTTATCATTACATACGAACACACTCAGACGAGAGTACACAGTGTCCGTGTGGCATCATGACGACTTGGACGACCGAATTAGAAACTGATTTAACTGCGGGAGGAAACCTGCTACGTCAGACATGCTCTGCCCATATACGATAATATATATATATATATATATATATATATATATATATATATATATATATATATATATATATATATGAGTATATAATGAGGTATTTGTACTGTACAGGGAGGGAACTTAACATTCGTGGGGCCCCGTTGGTATAAGACCAGACGTTCCTCTGTTAATGGGTTTCATTCAGCCACCGACCAGCCGGACAGTGACCGACCAGCCGGACAGTCACCGACCAGCCGGACAGTGACCGACCAGCCGGACAGTGACCGACCAGCCGGACAGTGACCGACCAGCCGGACAGTCACCGACCAGCCGGACAGTGACCGACCAGCCGGACAGTGACCGACCAGCCGGACAGTGATCGACCAGCCGGACAGTCACCGACCAGCCGGACAGACGAAAGTAAAAAAAAATAAATCTGTTTTACTGAATGATTTGAACACGTATTGATCCATCCACACTGCGTGTGTACGTTGCCCGCTGACCACTAATGAATGGGATGTTGGGGGGGGGGTGAATGGGAGGGTTTGTCAGCTAACTTCAGATATATATATATATATATATATATATATATATATATATATATATATATATATATATATATATATATTGCAAATGTTTAGAATAATTATATAAAACAATAGAATTTTTAAAATTAGACATTTCAGTCGTGGTGCGGTGGTTGGCGGTAATTAAGGGAGCAGCTGGTAATTGACTGGCTAATGACCAGCTGCCCTGCCTGACTGACCAGCTGCCACATGGTTCAGCTGCCTGACACGTGCTGAGTGTCAGCTACATAGTGCATGTCAGCCGCATTATGTGCCGAGTGTCAGCTCTATGTTGAGTGTCAGCTACTAAATATTCAGTATTATAATCCTATCATATGTCAGTGTCATGGTGTCAGCCTCATAATGATGACCTGCCGCACCATGGGTGTCAGCAACATATAATGTGTGTTAGCCGCAGTGTGAGTGTCAGCCATATAGCTACAACTGCATAGTGATCGTCAGCCTTACAGTGTCAGCCGCAAGGTGGTTGTCAGGCACATATCATGCGTCAGCTGCATGATCAGTGTCAGCCACATATGCGTCAGCTGCATGATCAGTGTCAGCCACATATGCGTCAGCTACATGATCAGTATCAGCCACATACCGTGTGACCCACGTCGTTAAAAATCCATATATCAAGGAGGAGTTAGGAAAAATAATACGACCATCCACTTTGCATATTCATACTGTGAACAATGATTTTATACATACATGTATTGAATTATACATTAGCTTATGTATATAAGATGATGCATAATGTCACTAAGAATCTCCAGTCTTCGTGTATGTTTTCATCTTGTTTACATTCATTCAAACGTCGCATAGAAATACTCACTCAATTTTGATTTAGATTTAGATTTTAGAATATTTCTACTCGTATTCTCACGTGACGTCATATGGTGATGTTGTCCCTCGACCAATCATTTGTGAGATACCATTCGTCGATGTAGGAGCTCGACCAATCACCGTCTAGTGTCAGGTCGATGACGTAGCAACTAAAAAAAAAAACCAATAGTAGTGGACGGCAATGGTGACGTCATGGTAGTTCAACCAATCATCCTTATAACTCGTTATCGTGACGTAATAACATGATTAATCATCATCATGCTTCATTACCATTTGCCCCATCGGCAGATTTTCCCATCACTTGCCCCGTTACCCCCATCATCCAACCACACCCATCACCTTGGTGTCCCATCCCCCAGCCTTCTCAGAACCCCACAAACCCATCACCGCTTCACCCCATCACGCCACACTGGGTCAGGTGATCGAGGGAAGAACTACAGACAAGCAAACCCTTCCCTGCCAAGCTGACCCTACTGACCTCCCTTCCTGGGGAGGGATGGGTAGGGAGGAGTGTGGGGAACGAGTTTGATGAGGTCTGGATGGGGAGGGAAAAGGGAGAGGAGGGAGTGATGGAGTGAGGGGAAAGGATGGGAGTGGGGGAATGAGGAGGGATGGTGGAAATGGTGGCATAACAGTGATGGAAGCGGTCGTGGGGGTCACTGCTACCCCCTCTCTCTCTCTCTCTCGTGCAGAACCTAAGCCTGACCACTTACATGAGAGAGAGAGAGAGAGAGAGAGAGAGAGAGAGAGAGAGAGAGAGAGAGAGAGAGAGAGAGAGAGAGAGAGAGAGAGAGAGAGAGAGCCAACATGGAACACATGATGGTAGAGAGTCATTCATGGGCAGGAGGTGTGTTATTCGCGGTTGTCGTTTCCGCCCCATCCTCCCACATCATCACTCCCCGCTCCACACCCACCTCTGGCACCCCCATCCTACAGGAACCCCCACATCTCCTTTAAGAGCGGCGCTGGCTGGAGCAGAGGGGCCGATGGCTCAGACTGTTTTAAGGGTGAACTATCACATACATAACTATCACTTCCCCTCACTACCTTCCCCCTCACCACCACCATCACCAACACCTTCCTCCTCCACCACCACCATCCCAGGCAGCAGCAAGTCCTTTTCCCTCCCCCTCACCCCTACACCCCCCCAGGGGGGGGTCTCCACAAGATTTCATTCACAGACTCGGTCGGCCGCGGAGAGTTTTCGAACCCCCCCTTCCCCCCCTTCCCCCAAACAAGACCTCCTGCGCCGCGTTTCATTCAGAGGTTTCGGAGCTTCGACTCGTCAGATGGCATCAGAGGGATTCATAACCCAACTGCGGGGCGAGTCTTCTGAGATCGACTTCCAGACTTTTATCCCAGTGTGTGTTTGTGTGTGTGTGTGTGTGTGTGTGTGTGTGTGTGTGTATGTGTCTCACACTTCGAAGTTTCACGGGATTCAAGGTTTCTTTTTCGGTAAAGGATTCGCGCAACATCCCATTCAAAGGTTTCATTCAGCTTCGGGAGAGAGAGAGAGATAGATAGGTAGGGAGAGAGAGAGAGAGAGAGAGAGAGAGAGAGAGAGAGAGAGAGAGAGAGAGAGAGAGTCTCTCAGCCAATGGTTTCATTTGGAGGATCACTGGCGGGTTTATGGCATAAAACCTCGTTCGTGGGTTCGAGTCGGAGGCTTCAAAGGTACGATCTTTTCGAGAGATTCGTCTGAGACGTTATATCATCAAGGACCCCCAGGCTTATTGAAAGACCTCTCCCCCCCCTCTCTCTCTCTCTCTCTCTCTCTCTCTCTCTCTCTCTCTCTCTCTCTCTCTCTCGTGGGTTCTTCAGCTGAGAGTGATGGTGTAGGGCGAGGGTAAAAGTGGCTGATATATAAGACCTTCAGCTCCACAGCTCTTGGGAAAGTCCCATCGAAGGGATTTTTTCATATTCCTCTCACAAGATGGAAGAGATCTTACAATCAGAAACGGAATTCGGAGGCTCTTTACAGGAATTTCTTAGAGGCGAAAGACGCGCTCCCTAGAATACGTTATGGAGCGAGAGTGAATCTGGAAGGAGCGTTGGGGAAATATGTGCAAGAGGGATAGAACACACGTTTAGCATAATGTAGGTCTGGCACCAAATGGTAATGGTCCAGCGACGCTGTCAAGCAGTGGTGGAAGGTGGAGATGAGAGAGAGAGAGAGAGAGAGAGAGAGAGAGAGAGAGAGAGAGAGAGAGAGAGAGAGAGAGAGAGAGAGAGAGAGAGAGAGGCAGGAGGGAGGGAAGCGGTAACACAAGTGGCGAGGACAGTCTGGTGTTGGCCTGTGTGGCGGGTGGAGTGGAGCATGCGAGGTTGGTCCGCTGGCCGGGCTGAGCCATTCTCAAGGTCCGCTACACTGCTCTCATTGACCGAGTGTCGTCTCTACCACACGCACCCCCTCCTACCTCCCTACCCAAACGTGAGGCGACACCGCGAATGGCTGACGCCTCACCTCGCATATCATGTGTGTCCTCAAGTGTGACGTGTCTGCCAACAGCGAATCAATATGATGTAAACAAACTTGATTACTGGAACTCGGGCCTTATCGTATGCCTGGAAGACGAGTTACATACCCTGGAACAGTGTATGTGAGACGTGGTTGGCTGTACGCAGGTGGTTTTATGTTTATTTACCTTCTCGAAAAGAGGGTAGGTCTTGTTCCAGTCTGAGGCGCGTGCAGACCGCTGGATAACACAACACTAGTGATGAACTGGAGGTCAGTCACGAGACCAAACGCCTTACAGTACTGGTGCTGGAATTGGAGCTTCCAGTCACGCTGTGGCTGGAAGGGATCCAAGAAGTTCTGGACATAACCTCGGCGAGACATGTGGACTGGAACCGGGTTGTTTGTGTGTTCCAGACGTCACGTAAGTCTTGCCCAGCCACTCTGTGGTCTGGATCGGGGGGAGGTAAGGGGTGGGGGGAAGGTTAGTGGGCTACCAAATGCTTCTCTAAATCTTGTTTGAGCAATCGTGTGTGACAAGGAAAGTTCAGTTAACGATCGAGAGTTTTCTCAAAGACAAGTCTAAAGTCTGGAACGTTGTGAAGGCTTGCCTTCCAGGCCCCGTCGCCAAAGAACAGCATTAGCTTTATCGTGGGAGACTGAGCCGAGGTTAGCTTAGCTCCTCCCAAGGTTGACCTGAATGAGTTTGTATCGGAATAATTAGCGTCATGCAAGTCTCCGTGGAGTAGTGCAGAGGCTAGCCGATGCTCACCTCGTGTCCAGGCATTGTCTGTCCCTCTACAATACTCGCTCCAGGCAATCAGATCCCATTATATATATATATATATATATATATATATATATATATATATATATATATATATATATATATATATATATATATATATAATATACTCAAACTGAATGACCTTAGACCACAAATAAACTGGTAACAATTATGGACAAGAAAATATAATCCCGTAACATCTACAAACAATACATCTGTTCCATCCTCAGCTCAGTCTCACTTGCCTGGTCGTCTACCCTTTTCAGAAGCAAACACACCAAAGCTGTATACCACATGTGATACATTATTCTCATCAATGACTGGCTGCCTGGCAACCGAAAACACTCAACACCTACACAGCGACACGAAGATCCTACAGTCCCATCCCAACATGACGGCACCCACAATTTCTGTATCAGACTTCAGTAACTTCCCACACTTTAGTAACTTCTGTTTACAGATCCCCATACCACAAAGGAAAACGACATTGACAAAGTGTTGTACAAACACATACACACTGCAACGACCCGATAATTACTAAACCAATCACCAATTCCCACCACTAACTCAGTCTTAGAACACCATCGCTACCGATATGCAGCACACCCATCTGAAACTCACACTTTCCCGTCTACGCTCTGGACATCACCCATCCCTGCAACACTACAGCCACCGATGCAACACATCCCAAGACGCCTTCATGGCCACATAGCAACTACCACAACGAAGACACCGAACACTTACTACCTACTTTCCCCACACTCTCGCCACACAGACGACCACATGCCATCACTACACTTTATGATCTGCACGGCGGACTAGGCCAGCCTCCTGAGCGCTGCCAACATGCATAGTTAGCAGGGACTCCTGGGGTAGGAAGAATATATATATATATATATATATATATATATATATATATATATATATATATATATATATATATATATATATATATATATATATATAATATTACCCAAGGACCGATTGCTTTGAAAGAATCCTGGTGTTACTCAGGATCTTTTTTTTTTTTTTCACACATCCTCTGGTGCCCAGGGCGGCGCTGCTTACAGTAAGAGGGAAATTTAGACATTTGTATGGTGGGAAGGTCTCTGACAACACTGTTCTCACTTTCAGCTACACATGAAAACACACTGCCTCGCGAAAGTCGATTTTCCACTTGTGATGTAACCATGGGAAATGCACACACACACACACACACACACACACACACGCACACACACACACACACACACACACACACACACACACACACACACACACACACACACACATCTTTCTTTATACAGGCTCGCTGTTTCCCGCGAAAGCGAGGTAGCCTCAAGAACAGATGACTGTGTCGTAGGGAAGACATTCCTTTATTCCCTGTATTGGAAAATAATACAGGAGGGGAGGATCTGCAAACCCATATTCCTGCTCGTCTGTGTCATTCTTTACAGCATGAGAGAGAGATCCTGGGGTTGACGGTATTATGTAACGGGCAACAGAAATTATTCCACACAGCTAAACATAGTTGCGATCTGCTATTTATAGCTGGGTCGCAGTGTCGCAAGGGGATACCTTCACGTAAGACACGTTGCGTGCGCTGGTGCAGCTGCATGTTGCAGGGTAAGGTTGGCCCCGCATGGCAGCTAGACATTAAACTGTTCGTTGATGCTTGATCTTGTTTTCCTCTACACCTGTATTATCACTTTAGGATGACTGGTGTTGTAAGTAGCCTCGTGGGCACATGATAGGTGACCTGTGTCTCCACGTGCATACTTATGTACTGTCTCTCTACTTACGCACTACCTCTCTACTTACATACTACAAACAGTCTTCCCGCTGGCATACTTACAAAAAAATCTATCCGCATGCATACGGACAATCTCTGCTCTTACATACTTACGGACAATGTCTATGCATTCAAACTTACATAGAGAAATGATGAGAATGTTTGCTAGAAATTCAATCTCTCTGTTAACAATAATTTTACCTCACTTATTAATATTCCTCTTCGTCAGGCAGTCATGTATATATATATATATATATATATATATATATATATATATATATATATATATATATATATATATATTTTTTTTTTTTTTTTTTTTTTTTTTTCCAAAAGAAGGAACAGAGAATTGGGCCAGGTGAGGGTATTCCCTCAAAGGCCCAGTCCTCTGTTCTTAACGCTACCTCGCTAATGCGGGAAATGGCGAATAGTGTGAAAGAAAAAGAAAGAAAAAGAATATATATATATATATATATATATATATATATATATATATATATATATATATATATATATATAATTGCAGTGTTACCCGGCAATGCCAGGAGAAAATGGCTTTAATGAATAAGGTTTGATATCATAATGGCCTCCGTTCTTGGCTTTCAAATGGCTTTAAAAGCCGGTTTTGAAAACCGTGCGGTCACGTCTGAGATGAATGAGTACCATGAGGGTGTAATGACTTTGGTCCTTTGTAAGTGGCTTGTGTTGGCCTTGAAGGTCAGACTCTGGTGACCTGACATCCCATCGTCACTCCTCAGTTATCTTCACTGAGGATGGTCGATCACCTATAGTAATTGTGTGCAGTGAACTGGGTGTAGTCTGTGAGGCTGGTGTGGCCCTTAGCGGCCATTTTAGCCTTAAAACGCCCTTCATGGATGAGGAGCAGTAGATCATGATACTGCCCAGACATACTGAGACTTAAAGACTTGTCCATATTCAGAGGTAGTTAACACCAACCATTCTGGGCCTTGAGGTACAAGGTGAGGGTAGAGTCACCCTTAACCTTGAAATCTGGCCTTTGTTAGCCTTTGAAGGCTTGGTCTCTGGTACCCCCCAGATCCCGCCCTTCATGCCTGAGGTACCATTATTGTTATCTGAGGTTGGTGGGTCGCCTCTTTTGAAAGTGTGCGGTGAACTGAGCATAATGTATAAGGCTTTGAGCATAATCGGTGTAAGGGCTTTGGGGGGGGGGCCGCTTTAGTGGTCTGAAAACGGCCCTGAAACCTTCTCTAGGTTCTGTAGTGCCGACATCTTAAATCTTAGGGCGTCTCACTGCTTCTAGAAGCCATAGTAAGTCTAACCCTTAGAAAAGTGGCACCTTTGAGTCTTATAAGCCTTATAAGCCCAGGCTGCCAGTTGGCCTATTTTAGATGTAACCTATGAGTGGGGAAGCCTTCCCTGGCCTTTACTGCACTCAGTACGTATACTTGTTCGACATTTACCGTGTTACCGAGGTAACGCTATGTACTGACGAAGACAGGCCGCATTCGCTCAAACTCAGTCTCTAGCTGTCATGTGTAATACGCCGAAACCACCGCTCCCTATTCACAACCAGGCCCCCCATAGACTTATCCATGGTTTACCCCGGCCGCTTCCCTTGCCCTGGTTTAATCCTCAAGGTTGCTGATGATCACTCACTCCACCACTCATTTACCCTCTTTTTCAGCCCTTGCACCTTACCCTTGACCTGCTGCTTTCTCTTGTACATCTCCCACTAACTCGCACTCTTTCCCTGTAAGTACCGCCCATTTGCATCCCTCTGTTCTCTTTCAGTAGCAACTTATCTTCATTATTTCACCAATCACTCTCCTCTCTCACCTGGCCACCTCCCACCCTGCGCATGCCACTCACTTCTCTCTCTCGCTCTTCCTTAAATACCTCCCATTCATCACCCACTCTCCCAGCTTTGTATACTCTGCCACTCTGCCACTCTACACTCAGCCTCCCTCGGTACCTCTTCACACATGTCTCTTATCAATCCTTACTCTCTTTCAACACCCTCTTCTCCCGTATCATTTCCCCTTTTCCGAAAGCCTCTACAGATCATCACCCTCGCCTCCACCCGGTAATGATCAGACATCCACCAGCTGACCCCCGCCTCCACCCTTTTTCTCCCAGCACGGAACTCGACGACAAGCTGTTCACCATTTCCAGTCTCCTCACTGCCTCCCAATTATGCCCTCATCTGCCACATTACCCACTCTCGCATTCAAATCCTTCTTGACATCGTCTCAGCCATTGATCTCCCAGCCTCCCAGTTTCCCTCCCTCCCTCCCTTCTCTCTCACCCACACTCACTGCCTCCCTGCCTTTCTTCCTCCCACACTCCCTCCCTCCATCCCTTCCCTCCCTCTCACACTCCCTCCTGATACCCTCCGAAGCGTTTACATTCGAGTCTTGGTTTTCTCAGCTTCAGGCGATGCCGGGAGGTCCATTATATTGTGTGTGTGTGTGTGTGTGTGTGTGTGTGTGTGTGTGGGTGGGTGGGTGTAGGTGGGCTTGCAAGAAACTGTGTTGCATTCTGTGGGATATATTGCCGTTGACTGTCGTCTCGTGTTGCATTTGCAGGGCACTATTGCCAAGAGTCGCCATACCCTGCTGCACTGCGTGGCCAACACTGCTGTGTTTGCGTTGCACTTAGATGGTCATACGTTGCCTTTGATGTGCCTCATACCGCACCGTAGACATTGCTGCTGTGGATAAGGAGTTCTTTTAGACTTTGGTCCTCATCAAGTATAAGGAATAACGTTATAAGGTCAGCATTCACTGGTATTTATGAATAGATGTACCTCAAGAAAGACAGTATTTCATCTGTCTGGGATTTGAGGGTTATCTTGCTTCAATGTCGGTACGTTGCGTCTCCATTGATTGTGACTGGAAATACGTCTTGAGATAAGATATTAGATCCTCTGCGAAGGATTTCAGTTGGATCAGACACCTTACAGGGATTAATGATGAATGTTGATGGCTGAAATCACATGGAACAGGAGGGAGCGGGGCAAGGGTAGATGAAGGAGGGGAGAATGGGATGTAAGACTTAGAGGGAGGGAGTTGATAGAAGGAAGGAGAGACGGGAACTGACGAGAGAAAGATGGGGTTGTGGGAGGGAAGGCTTGAAGGAAAAGATAGGGCAAAGGAAGTCAAATATGGAGGGAGTGAGGAAGATAGGGAGGGAAGTATGGTGGGACAGAGGAACATAGAGAGGGAAGCGTAGAGGGAGGAAGGGAGATAGAACGTTAAGTATGGAGGAATGGAAAGAGTAAGGGATGGAGGAAATCCTTAGCATCTTGTCTCCAACCCACAACCCTCTACACCTTATCACCTAGCCACATCCCTCTGCACGCCTTCTGTGTTAATGGAACACAGTGCTAATGGCCAGTTATATGTTCATTACACCAACCATTGGATCCCGGATGTTCCAGTTCATGATCCGTCCGTCATTCGCGAAATGTGGGGGAATTTCTCTCACGTATTTTACGAGCCTGGCCACAAGTGAGGCTGTACCTCATTACAAGCCTGGCCACAAGTGAGGCTGTACCTCATTACAAGCCTGGCCACAAGTAAGGCTGTACCTCATTACAAGCCTGGCCACAAGTGGGGATGTACCTCATTACAAGCCTGGCCACAAGTGAGGCTGTACCTCATTACAAGCCTGGGCACAAGTGGGGATGTACCTCATTACAAGCCTGGCCACAAGTGAGGCTGTACCTCATTACAAGCCTGGCCACAAGTGAGGCTGTACCTCATTACAAGCCTGGCCACAAGTGGGGATGTACCTCATTACAAGCCTGGCCACAAGTGAGGCTGTACCTCATTACAAGCCTGGCCACAAGTGAGGCTGTACCTCATTACAAGCCTGGCCACAAGTGAGACTACCTCATTACAAGCCTGGCCACAAGTGAGACTACCTCATTACAAGCCTGACCATGAAGGTCGCTACCGTATGGAAACGTGTATGTTCATGATAAATTTTTTCATGTCGTATATCTGGATTAATTGGCTTCATTCATTATGTTGTACACACAGTAAAGAAAGTATCTTACCCGGATGGGACCGATGGATTTCGAAATGATCAATGCGGCGACTCGTGTTGTCTGGGTAGGGTTGGTAAGCGTGAATGTGAGACAAGTTTCCTAATACGTGTGGTAGACCTACTTTACTGTATGGTTGTTTCCATGAAGATGTGAAATCAGTATAACATTTATTATGACAAATGTCAGGAAATGTCGGTAGCGGTCGGTATAATTACATTATCATGAAGGCAGAGCTACCCATGTGAGGCCAGACCTAAGGACATTTCTCATAATCCTTCGTCCGGAGTGTCATAGTGTTTCACATAAAAGAATACTTTTTTTTTCCGTGTATGCACAAAGCTGCAGACATGTTTCCACTAGCAAGTTTGTTACACACTGTCCCTCTGGCAGAGCTCAGTGCTACGAACAGGAAATTTTCAGGATTTTAATTTTCATATCAGTCAGAATGTTCAGACGACATCTTTCTACTACTTTATCCAGAGAATATTATGGTTGAAGAATATAAGATATACATTTTCGAAATATGTAGTCGACCACTTGGATGACGGAAGAGATACGAACTCACAGGTAATTGATATTTTTTTTAGAGCGAGCTAAAAGGAGGTAAAACATTAAAAAAAGAATGAAATGGATCAACACTTGTTTTAAATGGGATGTGTGTGTGTGTGTGTGTGTGTGTGTGTTGTGGAGAGGGAGGTGTCCAAGTAAATGTTGATTGGTGGGGGGGGGGGGCTTTTTCAGCAGACATGTACCTGAGATAGACAATCATCTGGCTTGTATACACCCTATACTGAAGAAAAGGTCACAAAAACAAGTGATAAATGATGTTAAAAGAGAAGACAATACAAAACTGGATGAATGGGAAAGCAAGTGACAGTTTGGGCAACGATTGGTCGTTGCGTCATCTGGGTGGTCAGGGGACTGGGGTTCATTTTACGAGTCTATTGACGGGTGAGTCGGGGATATATTTTCCCCTCATTGTTCTTCTGTCCGGGAGGGAAATTACCTACGGGATACCGGGGGGGGGGGGGGTGGAGGATGTCATGGTGTGATGCATCATTGGGGAAAAAATGGAAAAAGAAAAGAAGACGGAGAACCGTGAAATGGCGTAGTATTCTGGTGTTTAGATAGTACCGTGTTACGTCGGCTTACGTTGTGAGGTTACGTCAGCCTACGTCGTAAGGTTACGTCGGCCTACGTCGTAAGGTTACGTCAGGCTACGTCGTAAGGTTACGTCAGGCTACGTCGTAAGGTTACGTCAGCCTACGTCGTAAGGTTACGTCAGGCTACGTCGTAAGGTTACGTCGGCCTACGTCGTAAGGTTACGTCAGGCTACGTCGTAAGTTACGTCGGCCTACGTCGTAAGGTTACGTCGGCCTACGTCGTAAGGTTACGTTGGCCTACGTCATCTTAACTCATCAGAGGTCTTGTTGTCCTTTACCCTCATCTGTTCCTATGAATCACTCGTGATCTGCAGCGTGTTGACCCGCGACCATCTAGTCCTGTATTATCATTGGTCCTATAATCCTCTGGTCCTGTGTTCTGATTGGTCCTAGAACCTTGTAGTCCTGAGTGCCAGTGTTCGTACAAGCAATAGTGTTATTGCAAGCTCGCACTGGCTCGCTGTTACTTTACAAACTCCGCAGCCTCTCACTGGTTATCTAGTCGCCAGCCTCAGCTTGACCTGCGATACACAGCTATACAACCAGTACAGCATGTCGACCCCTGTATATCACATTGCTCCAGTTCACTCTATCCCGTACACGCTCGAGCACTTAAAATTTGTCTTCACTCCACTTTCCATCTCCACTTTGGTCTCTCCCTTCTCTAATTTCCCCACCACTCGTGACCCATATACCCTCCTGTAGAGTGTACTACACGTGGGTCGTACATGGCCGAGAGGTGAATCCGTGGCGCTGGCCAGGTAGGTGGCGATGTACACGTTAAAGATGACCTCCCCTTAACCTGGCAGGAGGACCCGCTCATGTACATCCGCCACACACCGCCCAGATTTAGGACGACCGTCACTATTTGTGGACTGGAGCATGAAGTCGACGGTGGTGCAAATGTTTTTCAGTGTCAGGCCGATTGCTCTAGAATCAACCTGATATATATATATATATATATATATATATATATATATATATATATATATATATATATATATATATATATATAAAGTTAAGGACGTTGGGTATTGGCCATCGCTAGTCGTTATGTTTATGTTTCTAGCATGAATGGCAAGCAGCAGCTGCAGCAGCAGACAACGACAAAGTTTGGAACCTGCGTCTTCAGTGAGGGTAACACACACACAGGTATCCTCCCTCATCGTTACATGTAGATCATCGAGACAAATCTGTTTACCTGAACATCACGGAAGTACCCGCCTTCCTTACCAACACACACCAGCGACCCCGAGAGAAAGGGGCATCGTAAGCGAGTTTGTTTCTGCAATATTTGTTTATTCCGATTTTTTTTTATTAACTGACTATCCAAAGCTGACGTGGCCAGACCTCTCCTGACTGGATTGAGAGAAGGGTCCTGGGTCAGGGTTCGCCTCCCTGGGACGGGGTCGTAATGAGCAGGGACGAGACGTGGTTCTGAGGCCACAAATCCATACGATTTTACTTTAATCTTCTTCCTCAAGCAACACACTGCAGCATCCTAAAGCAGTGGCAGCCAGGCAAAGGGGACGACCTTCCACTGCGTCATAGTGGGATGTATTGCCCTCGCGTATCACGTCTTGTACAGAGGGTAGTATTGCTCTAAGCAGCTTGGGTGGAGATCGTGTTGTTGTAGAAGTTAGAGACATGGTTCTCCTTTATGTTGTAGGTTGTGACCTGTGGTGGGTTGTAGTAAGAGGTATTGAGGAGTGACAGACCCACCCTACCTGCCCTCATAGATACCCACTCCAGCCCACTCCCACCCAAAATACTCGCACTCTCCAACCCACTTTTGCCCAGAAACCCATCCCAACCCACTCTATCTCACGCACACCCCACTAACCCACCCTGCCCTAGCCTATCCTCCTAGCTAGCCCCAGCCAGGCTGCTGCAGAATGGGGCACACGACCTTGTGATGGGGGATGGGGAGGGATGAATATAATCGTAATGACTTTAATTTTGGTGTGACTTTTTTCTTTAAAGTGCGCCCCTGAGAGCTGTATTGGTGGGTCTCCCCCGACCTTAATGGCTGGTTTAAGCGCTGGTGAGAGAGAGAGAGAGAGAGAGAGAGAGAGAGAGAGAGAGAGAGAGAGAGAGAGAGAGAGAGAGAGAGAGCACAGTAATGGATACAGAATGTCGTATTACAGTTTCCACGACTCGTCCGCTCCACTGTTGAGTTCAATTAATGACACAGAATCGCGATGTTATTTAATTGTATTTTTTTGTGAAAGCTTTCGAATGTCGGATGTCCGAAATGAATCTGTAAATGAGCATTGTTGCAACGTATTTACTTTTTCTGCAGAACTCACTGATGCAGGAGGATATCATGAATTTTTATCGCGTTTATCTCAACAGGTCACCAGATTTTCTGTAGTGAAAATGGGAAGTCAGATGACAAGACGAGAAAAAAATGGGAAATTAGATTTTTTTTGTCAAAAACGTACATCGATGCTCGCAACAGATTGATCTCGATTCAGATATATAAAGCTTCGAGTCAGATTTATAAAGGTTTGAGTCCGATATAAAAGGTTCGAGTTTGATATAAAAAGGGTCGAGTCAGAAATGATAAAGTGTTTTGGTAGATGTTGTTTATATTGTGTCAGACGTACGTACGTAAACCTGTTCCGTACTGATCAAATTCTTCAATGTTTGATCCTCATACTCTGCTATCCTTGTTGCTCGTGTCATGTCCGCCACTATGAGAAAAAAACGTTTTTGTAATTACTGAATGATATCTACATTCGTATGTAAATCGATAGTGTTATTTCACACACACACACACAAACACATGGGGCTTTCATGGTCGATAAGTTGATAAGTGGGTGTCTGGCTTAGGCTGGTATATATATATATATATATATATATATATATATATATATATATATATATATATATTACACTTATAATGGTAAGGATTTTATACATATATACAAGAATAAGAGACAGAACAACTCGAGTGCAAGACAGACAGTAATCCCTTATAGTAATCACACACCCACTATGGAGAGACAACTTCCTACAATACACACAGCACAATTCCCTACCAGGAAATCACTGATGACATTACGATGAAAGGGACTGATAGACCACCATTTCTCGATCTTATCCTCAGACATATTAATTACTGAGGACATAAGGTACACCAGCTGGGAGAAGTGATTATGGGGTGCTCAAGGTAGATTATGAGGTTAAATGAGGATATCAGAAAGAGCAAACATGGGATCAGGCTCAAAGAGGAAATATATATAATCTTGGAAACTAAACACAACCCTCCAGAAACAATTTTTATGGTAACATAAACATAGAAACTGCGGGAACCGGGGCATTGTCGTGGAAGGGTCCGTGAAATTGACGGTGAAGCAGTGGCAGTATAGGTACCATTAGCCTTAGTTACAGAGGATAGGTTAAGGGAGAAGAGGCTGGAGTGGTTCAGTGACCGATGACAAAAATATAAAGTGAATGAGCTTCGCGTGTGCTGTGGAGGAGGATGTGTGCGATACACCAGCCAGCCAGCCAGTCAGCAGTTGTGAGGTATACGAGAAAGAAGGTACACAGAGACTTCGAAAAGGATATTGTTGACAAGGCAGAAGACAATCCAAAGCTCGTCCATAGATCAGTAACAAGCACCATCAGAAGTAAACTGTCAGTTACAGAGCAGCTAATTAGGCTTAGGGATTCGGAGGGACGAGTTGGAGAGGATGATGTGAGGGGCTGAATGACGAGTGAAAATGTCTTTTCACAGTGGAAGACACTATACTATAACCCGATCACCAGGAAGATGGAGATGGGAGCAGGTCATGGAGAGCTGGTGGAGACAAATTGTACGAGGGGAGTCTTGACCAACTAGAGGCTCAAGATCCTGACGAAATTTCTCCATACGTGCTGAAGATGTGAGCAGATATACTTGACGTACCACTTAACTTGTTCCCTCAAGATGTATGTGGAGAAAGGTCGCGTGCAGAGGAAGTGGAAGAGGACATGCATCATACCTGTGAGGAAAGGGGACAGGGAGGTGTCTGCTGACCCACAGACCAGTTTCTGACAAGTTTGTTGTGTCAATTGCTGGAAAAAAATGACACGAAAGTATATTGATAAATTCCTGCAGACGAGAAACACAATTTCAAGGAAAGAATGTTATGTGTAACAAACCTCTTAGATTTCTACGAGAGAGTGAGCTTTGTTTAAGATTAAAGATAAAACTGCGTACATTGTATTGATTTGGACTGCCAGGAAGCACTTAACACTGTGCCTCGTAGGAGGCTGGTGAAGAAGCTGGATCCTAAGGAAACTCCTTCGATGATCGGACTATCTTGTTCAAAGGGAACATTGGACGCATGTCAGAGGAGTCGTCTCAGAATAGGTTGTGGTGACCATAATGTTCCTCCCCAGTCTGATGCTCTGTACATGCCTTCATCCTCTCTGTCACCACTCTGCTATACAACTTAACAGGTATACTCAGCACACTTCTACCACTGTGGTTTGAAGACTCACCTTTCTCCCCTGTGCCGTTATACAATGGGATTAAACATGCATTCTGCCAATCCTCAGGTACCTCACCATGATTCATGCCTGTATTGAAAGTCTTAACTAACCAGTCAACAGCACAGTCACCTCTTAAGAAAGTCAACTGCAATGACATCCACTCCACCCGCCTTGCCGCATCTCATCTTAAGTATGGTTTTCATCATCTCTTACATCTTCACCAAACCACTCTCCATGGCTCCCTTCGTATACCGCTCGGACCCAGACACCCTACATCTGGCATCTCATTATAAAAACACATTCAACTGTCCTTCAAAATACTCGCTCCATCTCCTCCCCACCTCATCACTACCTGTTACAATTTTCCCATTTGCCCCCGTCACTGAATGTTCCCATATGTTCTCCTGTGTTTCTAACACTGTCAACCTCCTTCCAAAACATCTTATTCTTCCTGAAGTTTACCGGTGCTCGCTAACCCCAACTCTCGTATGCCCTATTTTTCAACCCCTGCAGCTTCCCCTTGACCTCATGCCACTTTCTCTTATACAGCTCCCTATCATTTGCGCGCCTTCCCTGTAAGTACCGCCCTTTTCACTTGCAACTTTATTCCCCAGAATATGCTTTGGAAACGATCTCTCTCTCTCTCTCTCTCTCTCTCTCTCTCTCTCTCTCTCTCTCTCTCTCTCTCTCTCTCTCTCTCTCTCTCTCTCTCGTGCTTGGGGTTACGACACAGGGCAGGAGATATGAGGAGCACGGGTCATCAGGCGTATATTAGCAATCAATACACCTGGCGCTCTCACCTGCAGGGCTCTGGCCAGGGCAGCCTACATGGTAACTCCAGCCACACTTCCCTCTTCCCTCCACTCTATACCCTCCTTCCCTCCACTCTATACCCTCCATCCCTCCGCCCTACGCCTTCCTTCCCTCCACTCTATACGCACTTATTCCCTCTATTCCATACTTCCCTCCATTCCATACCTTCCCTCCCTCCAGTCTGTGCCTTCCATCCTTCCACTCTTAACATCCCTCTATTCACTCTATACCCTCCCTCCTTCCACTCTGTACCCTCTTTTCTCCTTTCTATATCCCCTTTCATTTACTCTGTACACCTTCCTTCTACTCTGTATCATCATTCCCTTCACTGTATGCCTTCCCTCAGCTATCCCCCCTCCCTTTCCTTCACCCTATACCTCCTTCCTTCTACTTTATACCCCTTTCCCCACACTCTGTACTCTCCCTCTTCTACTCTATACCCTTGTTCGTCCTCCAACCTATACACATCTTACCTCCACTCTACACCCCTCTCCTTCCACTCTATACCCCTCTCCTTCCACTCTATCCCTGTTTCCTCCTCTCCATACCCCCTTCCTCCACTCTGGATTAGGATGTGTGGATCATGCATGTGCTTTAAAGAGTATGTGTGAGAAGTCCTGATAGAAACGGACGGATTTGTTACGTGGCATTTATGGATATGGACAAAGCATATGATAGGGTTGATGGAGATGCATTATAGAAGGTCTTAAGAATGTATGTTGCGCGAGGAAAGCTGCCAGAAGCAGTGAGAAATTTCTATCAAGGGTGGAAAGCGTGTATTCGAGTAGGAACAGAGGCGAGTGGGTGGTTCAGAGTGAAGTTTGATCTGCAGCAAGGGTGTGTGATACTTTGTTTGGATTGGGTGGTGAGGGACGTAAAGGTAAGAGTCTTGGAGAGAAGAGTGAGTATGCAGTCTGTGTGGATGAGGGAGCCTGGGAACTGAGTAAGTTGTTGTTTGCTGATGATACAGCACCGAGTGAGGAACTACAAAAGTTGGTGACTGAGTCTGGGAAAGTGTGTGAAAAGAGTAAGTAGAGGGTAAATGTGAATTAAAGCAAGGTTATTATGTTTAGCAGTGTAGAAGGCCAGTTAGTTGGGTTGTAAGTTTGAATGGAGAAAATTTGGAGCCAGTGATGCGTTTAAGATACCTGGGAGTGGACATGGCAGCAAATAGAACGGAGGCGTAATTGAGTCATACGGTGGGTGAGGGGACGAAGGTTCTGGGAGCTGTGAAGAATGTGTGGAAAGAGAGAACTGTATGGGGGGGGGGGAATGGGTTTTGCTGTATGTATAGTAGACCTAACAATATTGTATAGATGCGAGGTATGGGCTGTAAATGAGGATGTGCGGAGGAGGGTGGATGTGCTGGAAATGAAATGTTTGAAGACAGTATGTGATCTGAAGTTGTTTGACCGAGTAAGTAATAAACGGGTAAGAGAGATTGTGGCAGTAAAAAGTGTGGTTGAGAGAGCTGAAGAGGTTGTGTTGAAATGGTTTGGACATATGGAGAGAATGAATGAGGAGATGTGACGAAAGTGGAGGGGAAAAGGAGAAGGGAGAGACAAATTCGGAGATGGAAGGATGAAGTGAAGAAAATATTTTCAGTGACCGGGGCCTGAATGTGCATGAGGGCGAAAGGCGTGCACGGGATAGAGTGAATTGGAAGAATGTGTCATACAGGAATCGAAGTGCTGTCAACTGACTGAACCAGGCCATGTGAAGCGGCTGGAGGAACCATGGAAAGGTTTGTGGGGCCTGGTTGTGGATAGGGAGCTGTGGTTTCGGTGTATTGCACATGACAGCTAGAGAATGGATGTGAGCGGATGCGGCCTTTCTTCGTCTGCTCTAAACTCTACCTCGCGAACCAGCGATCAAGAATATATATATATATATATATATATATATATATATATATATATATATATATATATATATATATATATATATATCCCTGGGGATAGGGGAGAAAGAATACTTCCCACGTATTCCCTGCGTGTCGTAGAAGGCGACTAAAAGGGAAGGGAGCGGGAGGCTGGAAATCCTCCCCTCATTTTTTTTTTTCCTAAAGAAGAAACAGAGAAAGGGGCCAGGTGAGGATATTCCCTCAAAGGTCCAGTCCTCATCCTCTGTTCTTAACGCTACCTCGCTAATGCGGGAAATGGCGATTAGTATAAAAAATATATATATATATATATATATATATATATATATATATATATATATATATATATATATATATATATATATATATATATATATATATATATATATATTCATATATATATAAGGGTATAATGGCAGTATTTGGAAGGATTACCAGGCTCATTACCGGTGTAATGTTGGTAAGAGCCAAGCAGGACCTAATAGCCGGGAGAGGAGAGTCACTTCTTCGCCCACTTGTCAGCTGTTGAGCCTGGTATGTTAGCCTGCCTTAATGATCCCGTCTGGTCCTGGGGTGGCTCCGGCTGCTGGATGGATGCTTCGGGGATGTGGGATGGGAGAGTGTTGGTTGGGAAGCTCTGGCGTGTAGGATGGGAGTCCCTGGGCGTGTTTAAGGGGTAGTGAAGGTGTGGGTAGGGAGGGCATCACTGAAAGACAAGCAGAAGATTGACACCACTCTCAACCTATTCCTGTGAAAACCATTTTCCCAAAGAACACAGTAACGTACTCGTGAGACGCCCCTGAAAAATACGCCGCAGATCATCTACATCCCAAAAGAGAAGTCATGAAAAACCTACATAAAATCTATCCACACAAATCTGCCCATCTACCTTTCCATCCTAAGTATACAAACATTACAACTGAAACCTTAAAGAAATGTCCTGCCACAGTCCCATCAAACACAATGGCCCTTTGCAGTCTGAGCACCTACACATATCTTCACATCAAACTGTGGCTGTACAACAAAATCCTCAAAATCTAGAAGCTTGTCAACATAATACCAGTCTTAAAACCCCCAGACCACCCAGCTATCCCTCCTCTTCTTACC
Source organism: Panulirus ornatus (assembly GCF_036320965.1). Classification (NCBI taxonomy): domain Eukaryota; kingdom Metazoa; phylum Arthropoda; class Malacostraca; order Decapoda; family Palinuridae; genus Panulirus; species Panulirus ornatus. The sequence continues at coordinate 63,315,488 of NC_092233.1, forward strand.
TTCGTGTATCACTTATGTACCCAAATTTTGTGAAAAAAATATCTACATAAAAATCAAACAAAACTTCCCACACAGCTTATCTTTGTCTCACACTTCAGTGTGAGACAGTATACCATTGACGAAACACATACACTGATATAACCAAATAAGCACTAAGCAACCGACCTCCCAACTTAGTGTTTAAAACTCGATCCCAGAAGACATACACTCATCAGACACAACACTACCCAGACAAACACGAGTCACAAATTTCCACTTACGCTCTGATTATTATGCAAAACTACAGCACTACAAACACCGTTTTAACACATCCCAAAGCACTACACTGCCCGACGATGCAGTTACCATAAATAGGCACCGAGCACTTACAACTCAAATGCCCCGTCCGATTTGCATATTTATGCACACACAACATCACAATAATGTATGATTTCTGGTTCCGATCGGTGAACGTGGCTAGCTTCCTGAGTGCTGCGCGAGACTCAGGTTTCTGGGGCAGGACACACACACACACACACACACACACACACAGACCAGTACAGACCCGACATACGCATATACAGCCAGGGGCCACTGCTGGGGGTCGCTTCATATACACCGTCAGACAACACTGTTATCGCGTCATTCATATTTCTTTCATTTTGTCTTCCCTTCTCACCTTACCATCCCCCTCACCACTTTCCTTCCTTCATTCTGCTTTTCCCATCTTTCCCATGGAATGCGCTGACTTTCCAGTTTCCTCTTTCCCCTTTCTTTTATTATCCCCCTTCGTGTCCCCTTTATCGTCTCCTCTTGTATTATCTCCCTTTGTCTTCTCCTTATCATCACTCTTTCATTCATAATCTTCCTTGTTCTGCCCCTTATCGTTTCCTCCTCTTCTACCCTTTATCATCTCCCTTCCTCTACCCTTAGTCATCTCCCTTTTCCATCCCTTTATCATCACCCTTCTCCACCCCTTTCATCACTTCTCCTTCCCCCTCTCCCTTTTATCAGGCCCCAACCTACCCCTGGCGCCCCCTCTCCCGGCCCCCTCCCCTCCATCCTGCCCTTCTCCCAACAGGTAATCGATGTCACACGAAAATATTAGAGCGTAGGGGAGCATCTCCCTGCTCACCTTCTCCCCAGGCTGGGAGATCCCAGTCCCCTCCCACTCTCTACCCCAGACAGGTTAGGTCTTAGTCCCGTCCCACCTTCTCCCCCAGGCTGGAAGGTCCCAGTCCCATCCCACCTTCTTCCCATGCACGGAGGTCCTAGGTCGACAGGTTCCTTAGGCTAGTGAGATACCCCTCACCCCCCCCCCTCCTCCTCCCCTTACTAGCAGACCCCCATCTTGGGAGACTGTAAGGGGGGTCAGAAGATGCCACTGTTGTCATCTGTAGATACATCACATACTGGCGTTGTGGTTCCGTCCTTCCTCACAACCTCACCTCTCAATAGGCGAGTCGCAGGGATGTTGATGGTTGTGGCTTCTTTCTAAAAGGATGTTGAGGGGTGAACGCTGATGGCCCCGTCCATCTGGAAGGGCAGTGGTTCAGGTTCGTTCGTGGAGTCTGAACCACACGAGTTTTAGCCGGTTAATGACTGGATAGTGCGGCTCAGAGGGTCGGGGTCAAGTGGTGTCATGGCTGTTCATAGATCAATGAACGACTTTAGCATACGTAAGGTCCAGATGAAAGAGAGAGAAAGAAAAAAAAAATCTTACGCTGCTTACCAAAGACTTCTTTTAAAATGAGAAGTTTGAATTTTTATTCTTCAAAGTATTACAACTTTACTTTGGTAACCGTTGCTTTTAGGGACGAAAATGCGATCTTATAAATCTTGAGAAATAACGATGACTTGTGGCAATGGTTTAGGGGCTGGTTTGAGAATCTTAGGGCTTTCAGGGGTAGTGGCTGACTTAAAGTGGTCTCTCTTACCTTTTAAGGTAGTATCTTAAAGTGCACTAAAAGTGTGTTTCGAGGATAATGGCAAAGTATATTATGCTTACACTGTTTCTAGTGTCTTCCTATATATATATATATATATATATATATATATATATATATATATATATATATATATATATATATATATATATATAATAGGGAAAGCAATGTTGATATAGATATTAAATCGACTGAGTATGCCACAACGACCCTTAAGAACGCCGATACGACCACTGAATCACAATGTCACTACGTTTGAGCGGGTCGTTACGACCCTCTGAATGTGATTACCGACCTAGCGCTTCACCTGACCCTTAAAGATCAGGTCACAGGCCAGGCCATCATAACTAAGGGTCGTAACCATCGTCCTCAAGAGGTTGAGGGTTCGAAACCCCCATTAGATGAGAGATGATATTGGAAGGACTTAAAACTTTTTCAAACACATTATTATAAATGCATCGCCTGGCTGGTTATTTTCGAGGTTAGAAATCTGGAAATCATGAGTTAGGGAGATAAGAGCTTAGAGAATCTCTTATGATACAGAAGTGAGAGCAAGTGTTCTTACGTCGTCTTCAAAGATCGTACCGTTGTGTTCAATGATCGTACCGTCGTGTTCAAGGATCGTACCGTCGTGTTCAATGATCGTACTCTCGTGTTCAAGGATCGTACCGTCGTGTTCAAGGACCGTACCGTCGTGTTCAAGGATCGTACTCTCGTGTTCAAGGATCGTACCGTCGTGTTCAAGGATCGTACCGTCGTGTTCAAGGATCGTACTCTCGTGTTCAAGGATCGTACCGTCGTGTTCAAGGATCGTACCGTCGTGTTCAAGGATCGTACTCTCGTGTTCAAGGATCGTACCGTCGTGTTCAATGATCGTACCGTCGTGTTCAAGGATCGTACCGTCGTGTTCAAAGATCGCACCGTCGTGTTCAAGGATCGTGCTAGTATGAGGTCGTGGTCCGTCCTCTCATAACCTCCAGCACCAGTCCACTTGCTGGGCTCTGAGCAGGTGTTACGACTCGACCCAGAACTTTGGTCGACTTATCTCTCTGGGGTAAGAGGGTGAGAGGGTAGTGTCAGCTGGGGTAAGGGGGTGAGAGGGTAGTGTCAGCTGGGGTAAGGGGGTGAGAGGGTAGTGTCAGCTGGGGTAAGGGGGTGAGAGGGTAGTGTCAGCTGGTGTAAGGGGGTGAGAGGGTAGTGTCAGCTGGGGTAAGGGGGTGAGAGGGTAGTGTCAGCTGGGGTGAGAGGGTAGTGTCAGCTGGGGTAAGGGGGTTAGGGGGTGGTACTTCCCAGGGGAGGTGCAGGTGTTGGGCTTTACTGAGTTAATAGCTTTTTTGTGTGTTGGATGGGATCGTATAGTGTGTGTGTGTGTGTGTGTGTGTGTGTGTGTGTGTGTGTGTGTGTTTGTGTAAACATACACAGGAGTAAAGACACGATACATATATACAAGGTTAAGACACGGGGCAACACAAGTGATAACTCTCCTAGTGACACACATAATTGTCCCGCTGACACACACATATTTTGTGTATGACATAAATCACAGTTGTTAAGGAAAGATTTGACACACAAAATGCCACAGACGAGAGGAAAATTCTTGTATCATTTTCTTACTCTCACAGACCAGTTCCATATCTCACAGTTTACTGGTCATGATGTAGGGTCACTGTAGTTTATTGTGGGCGCTGCAGCTGTATGGATTGTCTATCGAGGTCTGTGTGTACCCACCGACCAGGGAAGTGTTATCGACTTCGTATAGGGAAGGGGTTAGTGATGAGATCGAAGTGAGCCAGCGCTACAGTGGATGTCAAGTTCCCCTGTCCCCCTCTCACTGGACCAGGTTGCTGTCTGTTTTCTCTATGTCTCATCTGCCGCTGAACTGACACACCGGACATAGTCTCCACACATGACCCGAGGAGGACTCCCTCCGGCAGCGCCACCGGTCGAAGAGGTCTGGATGGTTTCCAGTACCTCAGTTGTCTCTACATCAGAACTCTGGTGGCCACCTCTTGCCAAACACTGGCTCGCGACCTGGCTCTTTCTGAATTCATTTCTGTCACATTCGCTGTCCTCAAGTTCAACTTCTCGTCTGTAGAACGCGATCGGTCGAGTTTTCTCCCCTGATCAATCTCAAATCCGGCTTATATGGTGTTCGATCCCCTGTGATCAAATTGTCATTATTATGGGATCCAGAAGGAATTGGCTAACGTACCCAGCTTCAGCACACATTGTAGCAGTGCTTCTCCAGCTGTCGAAGGATATTGTAATCCTATGGAAGTGCGTGTTCAATGCACTATATTCATTGCTCACATACCTCACCATTTGACCGTAAGTCCGGTAAACATTACCTGCTGGTTACTATGTATAAATGGAACAAGACGGCGCGACTTCCTGCTGTGGGGAAATGTAGACTCTTTTGGAGCAAGTTCTTGGATGAGATTGTATTCACAACGACACAGCCACACCAAAGGTAACATTCTACTCATTGAAGAACCTTTTGCAGGCGGAGTCGGCCTCTGATACCCTCCATCGCATCCAGAGATCCGACTCGTTGTCTTCAAGGGTCGTACTTCAGTATCAAGGGTCGTAACGCGGTACTTGGGGGTCGTACCGCCGTGTTTCAGAAGTGTTTATATAATCGTGTAGCAAATACGTGGCTCAAGATTTCGCAGATGGAATGGAAAATAAAAAGGGACTGAACTCGCAGACCAATTATATAAGTTTTAAATATTTATTGGTTGAGTCTGGAGTGCTTTAAGGCGATATTCGAGCGAGCAAGGACTGAACTGTAGCCACAAGCAGGGGGCGCCCCCGGGAAAAAACGATGCTATTTATAGCGCCAAACGCTTCTCTAGCGTCTTGAGAATAGTCCCCCAGGGCGCTGGGGGGGGGGGGGATCTGTATCCAGCCCGACGCCCGCATCCCGCCCGCAGCTGTCTCCTGATTGGTTGGTTTGCAATGCGTGAGTCTCATAACGGCTGCCGGGATTGGCCTTCTCTTTTCGTTGCTTTAATTCTTTACATATATGTTCAGCGAGTGCCTGGCGTATTGTACTCTCTTACTGGTAAATGTTTATGAGGTAAATACAAAGCATGCAAACGTCTTTGACTATAAGTAAGTCTTTGTATGAGCTTCTCGTATTTCAAAGTAGTTTAAAGTGATGTATCTATGTTTCAGTAAACCTTAGTGAATGTAAGAGTTGGTGTTGGATCATTTCTCGCTCGTATCAAACCGTTGATTTGTTTTAATCGAAGTTGATGTGTGAGTTGACCTCGGCTGACAGAAGACTCACAGGAGGTCATTTCCAGGACTTCGAATCCCCGTGCGCTGCTCACAGACCCGAGCTCAGGCTGGTCACAAGGACACAGAATCAACGGCGGAACAACACACCTTAGTCCGTGTGTGTGTGTGTGTGTGTGTGTGTGTGTGTGTGTGTGTGTGTGTGTGTGTGTGTGTGTGTAGGACCCTGGCTGGGAGATCGGACCAAACAATTCCTCCGAGTCTGTGTCATGTTTAGAGAGGGTGTTACTACCCACAAGCAGGAATACAAAGGTACTGTTGACAGAAACATAAAAGGTCTGGAGGATATGCCTTGTTCTCAGCGCCCCTGGGAGCCTGTTGTTCCTGCTTGTAGGTCCGTATGTGGCTTGCATGCACTGGTGGTGACGGCAAGTGGATGAGTCTTCCTTGGGGATTTCAGATGTCTGATGACTGGATTGCCAATATTTCCCCTCATTGAAGAAGATGTGAATGGCGGTTGTTTTAGTCCCAAAACGAGTTGGAAGGATTAACATCTGTGGGTTACAGACTCGTCCAGCTGAGATTGCGAGATACGAACTCGTCCAGCAAAATCTCCGAGATACGAACTCGTCCAGCTGAGGCTTCGAGACACCATCGAGATGTGGCTAACCTGCCTCAGGACTTGGTGTGAAGATAAAGCTTTCCTCTGCTATTCTCTCTCTCTCTCTCTCTCTCTCTCTCTCTCTCTCTCTCTCTCTCTCTCTCTCTCTCTCTCTCTCTCTCTCTCTCTCTCTCTCACACACACACACACAACAGTCGTTGCCAGAGCTCGTATATACCCCAGCCCTGGTAATAGGATTATGTGAAAACCTTTGAAACAATATGATAGGAGAGTGGAGAGCAGGAGCGTGGGGGGGGGGGGGGGGATAGAGAAAGCTTAGCTTCCTATCAGGTGCTCCGACTGGGCTAAAGCTTAGCGACGCGTGTATCATACTCTGTCCCCAGCTGCTGCCAGTGCGACCATAAAGGCGAAACTCCCACCTTTTCGTTACCAGAGGATCAACGATTGTCGTCTCTTTCTCCTTTCTTTGTACATAGTCCATTGAATCATATATATATATATATATATATATATATATATATATATATATATATATATATATATATATATATATATATGATTACAAGTGAACATTACATATCACCGAAATATACGTGGGTTGATTTGTGTCACCCAGGGAGCCAGGGTGTGGGCGGTGTCCCTCCCCCTACAGTAGGTGGGCGACCCTGGAGCTGTACACAGCAGTTCCAGAGAAATGGGTTTTAACCCATCAGTGGTCAAGTGGCTACGCTGTCCGCTTATCATCCTCGGTAGCCCGGGTTGGACTCTCGAGCGCGCGATGGTGAAATTGTATATATATATATATATATATATATATATATATATATATATATATATATATATATATATATATATATATATGTGTATATATATATATATATATATATATATATATATATATATATATATATATATATATATATATATATATGTTTGGGCTTAACTCTCTTAAGGGCTTATGTATCTCGTAAAAGCCTTAGATTGTGATGAAGATACCTTAAGATGAGAGGCAGGGTCTAAGGGTACCAGAGCCAAGCCTTTAAGGCCATCAAAGGCCACCCTTTTAAGGGTCGAACATACTACAGCTTCGTGGTCCACATTTATCCTGGAAATGACCACATATCTCAATTTTTCGCGCCATTTCGGAGCCAAAAAAGCCATTTTGATACGAAACTGTATGAAAGCCATTTATTCTTGTGTAGTGAAGGCTAACCCTTCTGGTGTGCATGTATGTAGTTCATAGTTTTACCTTAGAAATAAGCTTTATCTCCGCCTTCATGTGGCCTGTAAAATCAAGCTGACTATAAAGCTAATCTTACTGTAAGGTTCGGCTGATTCTAAAGTTTACCTGAGCATAGAGTAAAGCTGCCTATATAAAGTTTAGCTTACCAGAGAGTTACGCTGACCGCAAACTTAAGCTGACCATTATGTTAAGCCCTTCTTTAAGTTGAGCTGAACATGAAATGAAGCACAAAATAAAGTTAAGCTAACCGTCAAGTTATCAATAAAGTTAAGCTGACCTTAAAGTTAAGCCGATAATAGAATCAAGCTGACTAAAAAATCAAGCTGCCCACAAAGTTAAGCCAACGATAAATTTAAGCCGACCATAAACTTAAGCTGACTAGAAAGTTAAGCTGATCATTGCTGGTGCCCCGCCTCACACAAACCAAGTTCCCTGTGTCTCCAGACCATAGTGGTCTATAGCGAAGACCAAATGGTAACGGTGGAGTGTGTTAATCGGCCTTCAAAAGGTTCTTTATGATATATATATATATATATATATATATATATATATATATATATATATATATATATATATATATATATATATATATATATATGTTTTTTTTTCAAACTATTCGCCATTTCCCGCGTTAGCGAGGTAGCGTTAAGAACAGAGGACTGGGCCATTGAGGGAATATCCTCACCTGGCCCCCTTCTCTGTTCCTTCTTTTGGAAAATTAAAAAAAATTGAGAGGGGAGGATTTCCAGCCCCCCGCTCCCTCCCCTTTTAGTCGCCTTCTACGACACGCAGGGAATACGTGGGAAGTATTCTTTCTCCCCCATCCCAAGGGAATATATATATATATATATATATATATATATATATATATATATATATATATATATATATATATATATATATATATATATATATATATATATATATTATGTATGCAAGGTTTTGTGAAGCGTGCATTGATAATGGAGATTTATATCAACTCTAAGTCACAACACATCACATGCCGTAGGTCGGTAAAGTGGTGTTCTCCCATTTATTACGATTATTAATTATGATAAGTTTATCATTCGATCATTTAACATTATTTTCTCCCGCCTAGCCTACACAGTGGCCGCTGAGGTGAACATACGCTGGGTTAGACGGTGGGAGGAATGGGTCAGGAATGCCAAATGCCTCTCTCTCTCTCTCTCTCTCTCTCTCTCTCTCTCTCTCTCTCTCTCTCTCTCTCTCTCTCTCTCTCTCTCTCTCCTCCACACCCGTGTGACAGTCCTCCCCCCGCCACCCTCCCTCCCCGCGGTCTCACCCCAAAAGCGGAATTTCAATTACCAGAATCCCTGAGGCGGAATTATCATCACTACCATCTCCCTCCCTCTCACCTCCAAACAATTACAAAGAGGTTGGAGGCGCTAGGATCGCCTCTCTGCCTTACCTCCCAAACGGTGCAGAGTTTGGAGGCGATAGTGGCCCTTTTCCCATACCTACAAACTGTACAGAGTTTGGAGGTGTTCAGTAGTTCTGGCCTCAAATGTATTTCCGTCGTGGTCGTGTTGTGTAGAACAGTCAGAAGTAAGGTGTTGCAGGAGGGGAATACGATAAGAATAAACATAGAGTTCAGTCGTGTTCTGACGAGATCACTGACCTCCACATCACCAGGATGATGAGACCTACACATGTATCATACCTAACGTGTGGCTGACGGGTCTCTCCCTCCCGCCTGAATGATATCTTGTACGTCTTACCTTACTATCATACCTTATGTATGACTGGTAGAGGATTCTATCATGCCTCATTCCTGACTTACACGTCTTTATATTATTCCTGATGTATGATGTGTGGGTGTTTATCTCTCTCTCTCTCTCTCTCTCTCTCTCTCTCTCTCTCTCTCTCTCTCTCTCTCTCTCTCTCTCTCTCTCTCTCTCTCTCTCTCTTTATCTATATATGCAAAACCTTCACTTCACCGTGAAGTAAGAAATTTGGTAGTAAAAGTGTTCGTTAAGTGCTGGTTCCTTGGCCACCTGGTGGCTACTGTGGGAACCTCTAGTAATGTTCTTACATTATAGAAACCTCAGGCGCATCTCATTAGCATAAGACAAGTGTCATTGTCTCATCGATTCTGTCACTACTAAAAATTTTTAATCCCCCTTCCTCCTACTGTATTCATGACTTTATTCTCTTCATATTGTATTTAAGTAAGTTCGTTCCCAGTTGTATTTTCGCGTTACAATACAGCCACTTCCAGGTTAGACTGGAGGCCGGGATGTCCCCCTCACCAATTTCGGTGTTGGAACGCGTCTCTCAGACGCGGTCGAACACAGGACATAATCAGAGATAAGGCGGCGCAGTGTAGCACTATCATCGCCTCACATACAGCATGACAGCAGCCCATTCGCCAGCTGGGTCGCCCTCTTTGACAACCGCTTTACCTCAGGAGAACAGCTAGATCGAACACGGCTCCCACCTCCCGCCTCCTGGGATCTCATTGATTCCCTCTATTGACCCCTGAGAACCGTGTCGTGGGGGGCAGACACCTCCCCCTGCCCAGCCAATGTTAGTTAGGGGGGAGGGTGCAGAGGTCGAGGTCAACAGGGGGCGGCTCTACAGAGTTCAGCAGGGGTGATGTACAGGTGGGGTGACCAGTGGAGGTGCGGGGAGGGAGGGAGTGTTGTACGGGCAGCAGGTCTCTGGGTTGTACACAGCATCAGTGTGAACATCTGTCAGTGTACATGTACGCGATCTTATCACGAGTCTTTGTCTCAGTATACCAACTACATGTTGGGTATGTCGGCCCTGAACCCAGGCTGAGCGAGGACACGACCCATCATGACGGTGCGACCAGCGGGGGACATCTGCACGACCCTCCCCCGAGCACAGCTGCACGACTTTTGGCTGTGTTGGCTCAGCCTCTGCCCTGTGAAAAAGATCAGGTTCTTCAGGGGTTCGTACCGTCGTGCTAAAGGTCGTACCGTCGTTATCAAGGGTCGTACCGTCGTACTTGAGGGTACGCACGTACCGTCATCCTCAGGAAGTCATTATACTAGTTATGGAGGAAAAGTTCCACTTTCATATTTCCCGCAAGATATTTCTCGACGAAAATATGGAAGGAATCTGGAATGAAATTCCTGAAAGCCTTTGAAAATTCTTGGCCTCATTTCATATTATTTCTTAATTCTGAAAGAGTCCATTCTAGGAAGGAATGGAATATATATATATATATATATATATATATATATATATATATATATATATATATATATATATATATTTATATATATATATGGACAATCTGATTTGAATTGGAGTGGGCTGTGCTGAACAGCAAGGGTGTAGAGCAAATAGCCAGGAACACATACTGGATACATATTCGTTATCTCTACGTATTTATGTGTCTATATGTATCTCTGTGTTGCTCTTGTACGTGGATGTGTTCGTGTCTGGCACGACATTGGGTCTCAAGGAGAAATGTTTGACCAAACGACAGGAGTGAGTACATGACCCCCTGGCGTCCATTTTGTGGTGTGTGTTGCGTGTGTTGAAGCTTATCTTATGTTGCTGCAGCTGGAGAGGGTCGGAGCGACGGCCGACGACACCCAGCACCTGGAAAACGACAGGTGGACGACACTTCCAAACAGGAGCAGACGACTTAGAAGAGCATCATTCCGAGACGACACTTGAGCAACGACACACGGCAGTCCTGGCAACACCAGACGACGCGGAAGACAAGTGTTTCCAGCCGCAACACTGGCCAGTAACGCCATCATCGGCTCATCACTGAGAACAATCAAGTTCATTTCCTCCCTCCCCCACCTACCTGATCGGCTCGTATGGGCCTTACATCCTGGCTATAAAGGGTTCATTGTAGCGTGTCCTAACCCTAGATTGGCTTCCTGTACCACCATAACGGCAAATGTGTATCGTTCAACACACTATTACCCCCAGTGGCTCGGCCAAGAGGATATGGCAACACTGGCCTCAACATCTGAGGCGATCTTATATATATATATATATATATATATATATATATATATATATATATATATATATATATATATATATATATATATCTTTCTTTTCTTTCGTACTATTCGCCATTTCCCGCATTAGCGAGGTAGCGTTATCAACAGAAGACTGGGCCTTAGAGGGAATATCCTCACCTGGCCCCCTTCTCTGTTCCTTCTTTTGGAAAATTAAAAAAAAAACGAGAGGGGAGGATTATATATATATATATATATATATATATATATATATATATATATATATATATATATATATATATATATATATATATTTTTTTTTTTTTTTTTTTTTTTTTTCATACTATTCGCTATTTCCCGCGATAGCGAGGTAGCGTTAAGAACAGAGGACTGGGCCTTTGAGGGAATATCCTCACCTGGACCTCTTCTCTGTTCCTTTTGGAAAAAAAAAAAAAAAAAAAAAAAAAAAAAAAACAGGAACAGACGAAGAAAGGCCACATTCGTTCACTCTCAGTCTCTAGCTGTCATGTGTAATGCAGCAGACCACAGCTTCCTATCCACATCTAGGCCCCAAAGACTTACCATGATCTACCTTAGACGCTTCACATGCCCTGATTCAGTCCATTGACAGCTCGTCGCCCCCTGTATAACACATCGTTCCAATTCACTCTGTCCCGTGAACGTTTTCATCTTCCTGTACGTCTGGGTCCCGATCGCTCAAAATCTTTTTCAGTTCCTCCTTCCAAGTTGGTCCCTACTTTCTTCTTGTTCCCTCCACCTCTGACACGTATATCCTCTTTGTCAATCACTCCTAACTCATTCTCTCCATATGTCCAAACCATTTCAACACATCCTCTTCTGCTCTCTCAACTACTCTTTTTATTACCACACATTTTACTCTTTTGTTACTGGCTCGATCAAACTACCTCACACCACCACGTATTGTCCTCAATCATTTCGTTTCCAACAAATCCATCAACTGTGTGGTGTTGTAACGGGGGCCCCGTCGACTGTGTGGTCATAACGGGGGCCCTGTCGACTGTGTGGTATCATAACGGGGGCCCCGTCGTCTGTGTGATGTTATAAGCAAGGTGACGTCAACAGCTGGGTGTCGTAAAGCAACATAACCTCTGGATTTTCCAAATGTCGGTTCAGCGTTTAAAATGGTAAAATAAAAGCATTCATATGCAAATGAGATCGGACGATAATTCAGTTACTGTAGTTTTTGTATGAGTCTGATTTGCCTGCTTGTGTATACTAGCACATCTGTGAACACCACAGGCCAGGCAGGAGTGTGCATACTGGCAAAATTGTTCTCAGGTATTTTGATCAAATAATATTTTTCACTGACCTTGAAGACATTAATCATCGTTGAATAGAGGACTCATGCAACAACAACAACAACAACAACAAGAGCATATCGATACACTTACCCAAAATACAACCAAAAATTTTAACAATGTCCAAAACAGTGTCACACCTCAGATGTATTTTAGGCTGAAAATCATAGATATATTTAACGGGTTTTACGTTCTACTCAGCAAGTTTGTATGTGTGTGTGTGTGTGTGTGTGTGTGTGTGTGTGTGTGTGTGTGTGTGTCTTGAAGTTGGTTGCGTCATAGGTGTGGCTCTCCTGGTGCTTACGACGAGATGAAGGAACAGGATTTTACTCTCATATTTTGAGACGTTGTCAGGCATGACGTAATTTGGCTTCCTCTGCAAAGGCATTGTCTCTCAGAACTCTCAGTGTGTGGGTGGTAGAGACTCTGGCGGCCACAGAGGGTGGGATGTGGGGAAGATGTGTCTCCAAGCAGCTTTGGTCACACTACGAGATATCGTATTACGTTTCTCTCTCTCTCTCTCTCTCTCTCTCTCTCTCTCTCTCTCTCTCTCTCTCTCTCTCTCTCTCTCTCTCTCTCTCTCTCTCTCTCTCTCTCTCTCTCCCCAGAGCCGGTATCTCCCCGTCCCCTCCCCATGCCACTCAGGCACCGCTCCCATCTTCCCCACCAGCAGTTGACCAGTCCTCCAACACCTACCCTTCCTTCTCCCCTCCAACATGGCTCCCCCCGCCTCCCCTTTCAGTCCCATCGCTCCCAGCGCGCCCCCTGCTGCAGCTGGGCAAGGTCTGCGGTATCCGCAACCCAGGGTTCATTACTGGGCCAAACTCCACCACCACCACCACCACCACCACCACCACCACCACCACCACCACCACATTCGCCCTATTCTCCCTCCAACATCCAACGCTTTTTGTACCTATGATCCAGGTTCAAGCACGGCGGTAAAACCCTTGAGCATGACGGTACGACCCTTGAGCATGACGGTACGACCCTTGAGCATGACGGTACGACCCTTGAGCACGACGGTACGACCCTTGAGCATGACGGTACGACCCTTGAGCATGACGGTACGACCCTTGAGCATGACGGTACGACCCTTGAGCACGACGGTGCGACCCTTGAGCATGACGGTGCGACCCTTGAGCATGACGGTACGACCCTTGAGCATGACGGTACGACCTTTGAGCATGACGGTACTTGAGCATGACGGTACGACCCTTGAGCATGACGGTACGACCTTTGAGCATGACGGTACTTGAGCATGACGGTGCGACCCTTGAGCATGACGGTACGACCCTTGAGCTCGACGGTACGACCCTTGAGCATGACGGTACTTGAGCATGACGGTACGACCCTTGAGCATGACCTACGAACCTTGAGTCTGATGGTTTGCGATAGGCGTCGCCTATGACCAGCTATCCTTAAAGGACACCTGGTCGTAGGTGAGGCCCTCACACCCAGGGGTCGTACCGTCGTGTTCAAGACGTGAACCGTCGTGCTCAAGGGTCGTACTGTCGTGCTAAGTGGACCTGACGAAGGCTTAGCTGGAGTCAGCGAGTCCATTATCCTCAGCCCAAGTGACTGACGTACGCAGGTGCCCGGGAAGACTGGCTCTGGAGTCCAGCCCACAGTCTGGAATTGCAACGATGCCCCACCGTCCTCGTGGTAGTGCCCTCCTCCACCCCTCCTCCATCCCTCCTTCATCCCTCCTTCATCCCTCCTCCTCCATCCCTCCTCTATCCCTCCTTCATCCCTCCTCCTCCATCCCTCCTCCATCCCTCCTTCATTCCTCCTCCTCCATCCCTCCTCCATCCCTCCTTCATCCCTCCTCCTCCCCCTTGTCAACCCCACCACCGTCTGACGCCCCCTAGTCACCTACGGTGTCCGTCAGCCCAGTGTCAGTCAAAGTCAGTGTCCCTCCAGTGGCAGCCCACCGTCTACGGAGTGTCAGCCAGTGTCATTTCAGTGTCAGCCAGTGTCAGGCCGAGTAATGTGGGCGGCAGTGGGCCGCGGCGGCGCCTGGATCGTCAGCGTCAGAGAGGACGGACGGGTGGAGGGGGGGGGGGGCGCCGCGCCTCACAAACAAGTGTGTATATTACCAGGGGGATGCGAGACGCTGTCTCCAGGGGTGGGGGAAACGGAGGCAGTTGGAGAGAGAGAGAGAGAGAGAGAGAGAGAGAGAGAGAGAGAGAGAGAGAGAGAGAGAGAGAGAGAGAGAGAGAGGAAGACAGAAACAGACGTAATCAGATAGGCAAAGACACAGAGCGGAGCAGCAGACATATCGGCACGCAGACAGAGAGACAGGAGGACAGTAAGAAAGGGACGGGTAATCAGAGAGACGGACGCGGGCATATAATCCGCCTTGCAAGAGACAGACAGATAGACAGACAGACAGAGGAACTGACATATTGTAATATGAGGGAACAATACCCACTGTGGTGGAGGGGTGGGGGAGAGGGGGTTGTTGGGGGAGCGAGGCGTCCTTCGCCAGCCAGCCAGTCGGAGGGGAGATGGGGAGGGGAGGGTTGTACAGCCTCCCCCTCATCTCCCCAGCCACATACTCCATCCCTCCCCAGCGTCCACACAAAGAATGCCAAGCGGGAATTTTTCTTTTTCCTTTTTTCTTTTAAATTGGGATCCAATATGTCTGTTGAGAATAAGTGTAGCGATGCAGAACTCTTCCTTGTGGGATATTGTCTCCACAGTGTCTCCAGTGTGGGATACTGTGTCCACAGTGTCTCCAGTGTTGGATACTGTCTCCAGTGTGGGATATTGTCTCCACAGTGTCTCCAGTGTGGGATATTGTCTCCACAGTGTCTCCAGTGTGGGATATTGTCTCCACAGTGTCTCCAGTGAAGAGATCTCCTGGCACATAATATCTCTCGTTTAAGAAGTCAAGTTTCACTCCTCACACGTCGGCCGTAAACACATACACACACACATACGTATCTGGACACACACACACACACACACACACACACACACACACACACACACACACACACACACACACACACACACACACAGCCATCTATACGACCCTCCTCCATCTCCCCAGCCCAGTGTCCCTGTATGTTCCTCTCCCCCAACCCCTCACCCCAGCCTCCCATCCCCACCTCCACCTACTTACCCAACCCTACCCTTACACACAGCCCTCCCCCCCCCAACCTACCCTTCCTCTAACACCTCCCAACCCCCCCCCCCCCCCCTATCTTCTCTCTCCCGCGAGGCTAACTTCAGATCCAACAATACCCCCCCCACCCTACCCGGGATGAAGGAAAAATAGAAAGAAATGGCAGTGAAACTCCACCGTAGGGAGACGCCATTTGACGTCGGGGGAGGAAAGACGAGTGTCGTAGAAGAGAGAGAGAGAGAGAGAGAGAGAGAGAGAGAGAGAGAGAGAGAGAGAGAGAGAGAGAGAGAGAGAGAGAGTCATCACTCCCAGTCCTTGTTAGATATGGCCATTGTTTTATGTGTTTGTGTGTGTGCGCCTCTCTCTCTCTCTCTCTCTCTCTCTCTCTCTCTCTCTCTCTCTCTCTCTCTCTCTCTCTCTCTCTCTCTCTCTCTCTCTCTCTCTCTCTCTCTCATCTACCTATCTATATCTATCTATCCATCTATCTTGCCCCTCAAACGACCCACGTCATTCCAGAAACATCAGAGGTCCAGGACAGGAGGCTGGGAAGACCTGCCACGTGAAGGAGAGGGCTGAGTGGTGGCTGGTGGGAGGGTGTAGGACCCCTGATACACACACACACACACACACACACACACACACACACACACCACACACACACAGACACACACACACACACACACACACACACACACACACACACACACACACACACACACAAGGGTGCCACACTCACAGCTTCAGTCTCCCCCTGACACCAAGGCTGACACACTTGAGGTTCCAAATACCAAGTGAAGCGAAGGACATGACCAACTTGGGGACCCGAGGCAGGGTCTTGACAAGGACATGGCCACCAGGAGGGCAGATGACGAGGGCGGCAGATGGACATGGCCACGAGGACGGCAGATGGACATGGCCACGAGACACAGTTTTCAGTCCTCCCACACCCATAGCTGCTGCTGCCGCTGCTGCTTGACGCCAGCCACTCAAAGACACGAGCAGCCAAAGCCTCGAGTCGCACCCTAAACTTTAAGGCGAAGTCCCTCGTAGTTGGCGCTGTGTTGCAGACACTCTCCATTACTGCCTTAATGTCGGGCTCCTCCTGCCGGTGCTCCCACCGATGGATATGGGTAATTTCGACACACTCCCAGCAACTGCCTCAGACGTCGAGTGTCTCCTATTGCATCCCTCGAGGGATTGGGGGGTGTGGGGGGGGGACGTAACGGGGTGTCACTTGGCACTTCTCACAGTGTCACCAAGTGTTGCCGACGTCGGCTGGACGAAGCTGAGCACGAAGCTTTGGGATGTTTTTTTTCACATAGTCGTCGTTCGAAAAATTTCGTTCAATTTTTCACTGGACACGTTAAGGGACCCGTCATCTTGTAGGTCATGACCTGTGATAACTGTAACATTTTCCGTAACATGACCTGTGTTACCTGTAACACCTCCCAGAGTATATGACCTGTGTTACATGTAACACTGTGGGTAACACTCTCTTCTGTCCTTCCTCCAAGTCTTCATGGAGGCCCTAGTGTTAATGTAGTATGTCGACCAGCTGCTGTCATAAGTCAACCAGCTGTTGTAATGTGTCCACCAGCTGCTGTCATAAGTCGACCAGCTACTGTCATAAGTCAACCAGCTGTTGCAATGTGTCGACCAGCTGTTCTAGCGTCTGCCATCTGATGAAGTGTGTCTACCAGATATTGTAGTTTGTCTGCCAGCTGTGGTAGTGAGTCGACCAGTTGTTATACTATGCCAATCAGCTGTTAAAGAGTGTCGACCAACTGTTGCAGCAGTTCAGTCAGTTGTTGGAATATGAAGCTGTGTTCAGGGGGGCCGCCAGAGGTCGAGCGCATAGGGTCGAATCTTGGTTGCGACAGTCAGTCCACAGTCAACCCAAGCTGTTCATCTTTCCCTAAGGTTGGTCGATAAAATGGGTACCTTACTTAGACTATTGTGTTTGTGTGCATACATACACAGGAGTAAAGATATTATGGTACACACACACACACACACACACACACACACACACACACACACACACACACTGGCTTATGCAACAAAATAAAAGCCATCGACCTTATCATTTCTTTTCCTCATGAACTGTTAACAATAGCCTCTCGGAATGTGTTTATACGTCATTTAAGAAAGTCTATTGGCAAAACAATATCTCCTGTAAGGCCCCGGGGGATAATAATACTGCCTATTTAACTGTCAAATTATTAAGTGAAATTGTGATTCTGACCCTTAACTCAGCGGTATTTTAAGGGTGTTTTTTACGTATGTATATCTCACTGCATGAGGAACAGAGGCATCAGGGCAAAATAGGCCTTAGGGCGGTGATGATTAAGGCTCATAATGGGCTGAGGGCGCCGCGGACTGCGGCAGTTATACAGCAAATAAGAGAACCTCGTTATAACGTCTTCTGAGGATTTAGATTCGTGTGTGCGTCTGTTTTATGTTTGTTCATTATATGAATATATATCTTCATGAGATGTTTACGATTTGCCAATGTGTACGAAATTAGTTTAATGGAAGCGATGTGGTCAGGGTTACGTTAGAGAGACGCGCGTGTGCCCAGACGTTTGGGACATGTGCGAAAGAGTGAGACAGAAGGATGACAAACACACACGCATGCACGCGCGCATGCACGCGCATGGTGCCACGCTGGTGATGCACGCACACACAGATGCACACGCACGCGGCGCGTGTTGTCGCGGAGTAGTGGAGGAGAGATGTACTAAAGTGGATAATATCTGGCCTAATATGTCTCGAGGGTAAATGGTAGATAAAGGTGTAATAACTGGACAGGAGTGGAAGGTATCTGCTTATGTTAGCAGATGACGCTGTTGTCATGAGAGAGTAAATAATGATGCGGACTTGCAGTATCATCACCTTACAAAGGGGCTTGGACAGCCTGGAAGGTTGATATATGATACTTGGTTACTAAAATTCAATTCTGATTAAAGGAAAGGATGGAACAGGGCTAACACATAGGCCTGGATATGTATGTAATCCAGCGCGACGTATGTTGTAGCAATACCTGTGTGCGAGAGACGACATATTGTTGGTGAATGTTGAAATCACACATTAGTAGAAATGGACAGGTTGATGTTTAACATGTCAGTTTGTCTGCTTATGTTGCACCAGAAATTAATCATGTTTTTCGGGTTTGGTCACCTTAATTCAAAGAGGCAAACACACAGAGAACTAATAGAGAAGGTGCAGAGGAGGGTCACTAAGATGGGAGGAGAATAATGTTATCTAAGTTACAAGTGGGAGGTGAAGAGTAAGTAGAGATTTGATCACATCTAATGTAAAGCAGTTTGTTGATGCCAAAGTTCTTCGAACAGTGCAACACCAGAACAACTAGCGGCCCTTCATTGGGAAATCAAACAAGAAACTTGCTAGAAAAGATGTAAAGAATTATTGTTATGACATTTTATGAGCCGAATAACGAAATGGACTGAGTGATGACACTGTGAATACTGACTTAAAGATGCTGTGTATGAGTACTGACAGATCAAGGGATTGGGGGGGGGGGGATGAGTGTAGAACACCCCACCCCATACCATACACTGGTAATCACAAGAAGAATAATTACGCACGCACGCACACACTCACACACACACACACACACACACACACACACACACACACACACAGAGAGAGAGAGAGAGAGAGAGAGAGAGAGAGAGAGAGAGAGAGAGAGAGAGAGAGAGAGAGAGAGAGGAATTCTGAGCGAGAGAGGGAATGAGTGAGGGGATGAATGAGGAACTCATTAAGCGAATGAGGGACATGACATGTGGCACCTGGTCGTGCAAGGTATAAATGAGACGATCTCAAGTTATGAAGACTTTTAACGCTAGTAGTAGAACTCTGGCGCTCTCACTGGAACGGATAGTCGGCTTTTTATGACAGAATTGGAATGCATATGATTTGAACGCGGAGAATCCAAGTCCAGACAAATCTGAACGTAATGAACCCAGCTTCAAACTAACCTGGACACACAGTTTTGAAATGAACATACAGAAGATAGGCTAAAACTGATCTGACTGTATGAAACGTAAGTACAAATTATGTGAACGTGTTCAGTCCAGGATTACCTTTATGTCAACATATTGAAACGCAGTTCCACGTAGCTTGAACGTATAAACCCTGGTTCCTGACCAGAAAGAGTTTTACACTCGTGTTACTACATATCTTAACCTTGTATATATATGTACCATATCTTGACTCCTGTGTATATATGCACACACACACACACACACACACACACACACACACACACACACACACACACACACACACCAGTCCAAGCCAGCTACCCATCTATCGACCAGCCCCAAGGGGAGGATGAACACCTGGGTTGAGTGTAGGCCGACTGTCAGGCCCAGCATTCGAATCCATGTGGGTACGACCACAGGGCTGACCCGTGCTGACTCATGCATGGTCAGTGACACTAACCACAACTTCCTCAAAATCTTCACACGTAGTTAGAAAACGGGATGTGAGTGGTACCTGTCCCCTGCCCCCCTCTCCCCCCACTGGAAAACGAGTGTTTGGGGGTGCGTGAGGGGGTGGGGGGGAGGGGGTAGTAGTGTTAGGAGAGTGGTCGTCTAGCTGTTAGCTACGATCGTTTCGTTCCTGTACAGAATGAGGGAGAGACATTACAGGGGGAGGTTTATGGTAACATTATCCAAATCGAATAACAGTTTTGGTTGTCATATAACTCCCCGGCTGCCAGCCATCACCTGCTCCCCTGGGTGAGCGGTCTGCCAGGCGAAACACTGACAAAAATTACTGCCAATCTGGTTGTTGGGCGGTTTAATATGCAAAATGAAATGCTTTCACCAGATGTGATGTGCAATATATATTTTTTTACACCCCTCGCGATTGCTCATATGAATCGTGTGGGTAAAGATTGATGGGAAATAGATATGCATCAGTTGGGTAAAAATATGTACATGAATATGAATAAAAGGATGTTATGATTTTTGCTTATTACTGAATCAATATTTTTTGTGAAATTGGTAATTGTGATGAAGGTAGGATGGTAACCCTTGACCTTTGCTATGTCGTCCTCTGGGCAAAAGGAAAGGAGAAGGACGACAGAAAAAAAGGCTCATGATATTATAAACGACAGGTCCATAGTTAGCTCAGTCCCTGGAGACCTGGGGTAACCACTGCTCACCTCTGACCCTGAACTAAAACGGATGTGACCTTAACCCAGCCAGTTGTCAGCATTAACTTGTGCATGACCATCTTGTCTGCTGATGATGATGAG
Organism: Panulirus ornatus; assembly: GCF_036320965.1. Taxonomy (NCBI): domain Eukaryota; kingdom Metazoa; phylum Arthropoda; class Malacostraca; order Decapoda; family Palinuridae; genus Panulirus; species Panulirus ornatus. Next base: position 63,336,249 of record NC_092233.1, read on the forward strand.
TTGATGACACTGTCCTCCAGCAGGTGACCTCGTCACAGACCATCAGGTCTTCTGTTAAACGTCCTTCCCATGTACTGTCCCTCAGCAGATGACCACGTCATAGACCATCAGGTCTCCTGTTATATGGCATGACCATGTTCTCCCATGTTCCTTTATACTCCTATATCCTCCCATGTGGCCTCTTCTTCCACCCAGACCATCACCTATTACCATAACATATAAACCTCCTTCCATCTTTCCCTCCCCTACTCTAGGCTCCTTCACGTTGCCTTCATTAGTGTGAGGGAGCTGACTTGTCTCCCCCTCCTCCATCATCACCCACCAGGGATATCTACTTTCGACATACCTGACCCCAGACCTCACTAGTCCTAGATCTGATATTTTTCTTTTTTTGTGATGAATCTTTCTTATTTATGATGATAACAGGCCAGTAGCCTGTAAGAACTATTAGATCCAGAGGGAGATATGATAGTGGGCCTCACGTCAGCAGTGTGTGTGTGTGTATGTGTGTGTGTGTGTGTGTGTGTGTGTGTGTGTGTGTGTGTGTGTGTGTGTGTGTGTGTGTGTGTGTGTCTGTGTGTGTCTGTGTGCGTGTCTGTGTGTCTGTGGCGTAGCCTGCTCTTGCCCCAGATTCCAGTGTGGTGACCACGGACTGTGGAGGTGAAGGAAGAGAACCCACCAACCAGCACCCCCGGCCATTATACGCTCCCACGCCCATTCATTGACCACCTCTCTCTCTCTCTCTCTCTCTCTCTCTCTCTCTCTCTCTCTCTCTCTCTCTCTCTCTCTCTCTCTCTCTCTCCAAGCCACCGCCTATATTCTCCCATGTGCCGCTAGCACCACTCCCCAGTCATCTTGCACCCTTTATCTCCCCAGTCAATACAGGACTACTCGACTACCTCTCCTGTGTGCCACTCCTTCCACCACCTGTACCTCCTTCTCCACCACCTGTGTCTTTTTCCACCATCTATACCACTCCCTCCACCACCTGTTTCACCTCCTTCACCACCAGTATCTCCTTACACCACCTGTATCTCCCTACACCACCTGTATCTCCTTACACCACCTGTATCTCCCTGCACCACCTGTATCTCCCTACACCACCTGTATCTCCCTACACCACCTGTATCTCCCTACACCACCTGTATCTCCCTACACCACCTGTATCTCCCTACACCACCTGTATCTCCCTACACCACCTGTATCTCCCTACACCACCTGTATCTCCCTACACCACCTGTATCTCCTTACACCACCTGTATCTCCCTACACCACCTGTATCTCCCTACACCACCTGTATCTCCCTACACCACCTGTATCTCCCTACACCACCTGTATCTCCCTACACCACCTGTATCTCCCTACACCACCTGTATCTCCTTACACCACCTGTATCTCCCTACACCACCTGTATCTCCCTACACCACCTGTATCTCCCTACACCACCTGTATCTCCCTACACCACCTGTATCTCCCTACACCACCTGTATCTCCCTACACCACCTGTATCTCCCTACACCACCTGTATCTCCCTACACCACCTGTATCTCCCTACACCACCTGTATCTCCCTACACCACCTGTATCTCCCTACACCACCTGTATCTCCCTACACCACCTGTATCTCCCTACACCACCTGTATCTCCCTACACCACCTGTATCTCCCTACACCACCTGTATCTCCCTACACCACCTGTATCTCCTTACACCACCTGTATCTCCCTACACCACCTGTATCTCCTTACACCACCTGTATCTCCTTACACCACCTGTATCTCCCTACACCACCTGTATCTCCTTACACCACCTGTATCTCCCTACACCACCTGTATCTCCCTACACCACCTGTATCTCCTTACACCACCTGTATCTCCTTACACCACCTGTATCTCCCTACACCACCTGTATCTCCCTACACCACCTGTATCTCCCTACACCACCTGTATCTCCTTACACCACCTGTATCTCCTTACACCACCTGTATCTCCCTACACCACCTGTATCTCCCTACACCACCTGTATCTCCCTACACCACCTGTATCTCCCTACACCACCTGTATCTCCTTACACCACCTGTATCTCCCTACACCACCTGTATCTCCCTACACCACCTGTATCTCCCTACACCACCTGTATCTCCCTACACCACCTGTATCTCCTTACACCACCTGTATCTCCCTACACCACCTGTATCTCCTTACACCACCTGTATCTCCCTACACCACCTGTATCTCCTTACACCACCTGTATCTCCCTACACCACCTGTATCTCCTTACACCACCTGTATCTCCCTACACCACCTGTATCTCCTTACACCACCTGTATCTCCCTACACCACCTGTATCTCCTTACACCACCTGTATCTCCTTACACCACCTGTATCTCCTTACACCACCTGTATCTCCTTACACCACCTGTATCTCCCTACACCACCTGTATCTCCCTACACCACCTGTATCTCCCTACACCACCTGTATCTCCTTACACCACCTGTATCTCCTTACACCACCTGTATCTCCCTACACCACCTGTATCTCCCTACACCACCTGTATCTCCCTACACCACCTGTATCTCCCTACACCACCTGTATCTCCCTACACCACCTGTATCTCCTTACACCACCTGTATCTCCTTACACCACCTGTATCTCCCTACACCACCTGTATCTCCCTACACCACCTGTATCTCCCTACACCACCTGTATCTCCCTACACCACCTGTATCTCCTTACACCACCTGTATCTCCCTACACCACCTGTATCTCCCTACACCACCTGTATCTCCTTACACCACCTGTATCTCCCTACACCACCTGTATCTCCCTACACCACCTGTATCTCCCTACACCACCTGTATCTCCCTACACCACCTGTATCTCCCTACACCACCTGTATCTCCCTACACCACCTGTATCTCCCTACACCACCTGTATCTCCCTACACCACCTGTATCTCCCTACACCACCTGTATCTCCCTACACCACCTGTATCTCCCTACACCACCTGTATCTCCCTACACCACCTGTATCTCCCTACACCACCTGTATCTCCTTACACCACCTGTATCTCCCTACACCACCTGTATCTCCCTACACCACCTGTATCTCCCTACACCACCTGTATCTCCCTACACCACCTGTATCTCCCTACACCACCTGTATCTCCCTACACCACCTGTATCTCCCTACACCACCTGTATCTCCCTACACCACCTGTATCTCCCTACACCACCTGTATCTCCCTACACCACCTGTATCTCCCTACACCACCTGTATCTCCCTACACCACCTGTATCTCCCTACACCACCTGTATCTCCCTACACCACCTGTATCTCCCTACACCACCTGTATCTCCCTACACCACCTGTATCTCCCTACACCACCTGTATCTCCCTACACCACCTGTATCTCCCTACACCACCTGTATCTCCCTACACCACCTGTATCTCCCTACACCACCTGTATCTCCCTACACCACCTGTATCTCCCTACACCACCTGTATCTCCCTACACCACCTGTATCTCCCTACACCACCTGTATCTCCCTACACCACCTGTATCTCCCTACACCACCTGTATCTCCCTACACCACCTGTATCTCCCTACACCACCTGTATCTCCCTACACCACCTGTATCTCCCTACACCACCTGTATCTCCCTACACCACCTGTATCTCCCTACACCACCTGTATCTCCCTACACCACCTGTATCTCCCTACACCACCTGTATCTCCCTACACCACCTGTATCTCCCTACACCACCTGTATCTCCCTACACCACCTGTATCTCCCTACACCACCTGTATCTCCCTACACCACCTGTATCTCCTTACACCACCTGTATCTCCTTACACCACCTGTATCTCCCTACACCACCTGTATCTCCCTACACCACCTGTATCTCCCTACACCACCTGTATCTCCCTACACCACCTGTATCTCCCTACACCACCTGTATCTCCCTACACCACCTGTATCTCCTTACACCACCTGTATCTCCCTACACCACCTGTATCTCCCTACACCACCTGTATCTCCCTACACCACCTGTATCTCCCTACACCACCTGTATCTCCCTACACCACCTGTATCTCCCTACACCACCTGTATCTCCCTACACCACCTGTATCTCCCTACACCACCTGTATCTCCCTACACCACCTGTATCTCCCTACACCACCTGTATCTCCCTACACCACCTGTATCTCCCTACACCACCTGTATCTCCCTACACCACCTGTATCTCCCTACACCACCTGTATCTCCCTACACCACCTGTATCTCCCTACACCACCTGTATCTCCCTACACCACCTGTATCTCCCTACACCACCTGTATCTCCCTACACCACCTGTATCTCCCTACACCACCTGTATCTCCCTACACCACCTGTATCTCCCTACACCACCTGTATCTCCCTACACCACCTGTATCTCCCTACACCACCTGTATCTCCCTACACCACCTGTATCTCCCTACACCACCTGTATCTCCCTACACCACCTGTATCTCCCTACACCACCTGTATCTCCCTACACCACCTGTATCTCCCTACACCACCTGTATCTCCCTACACCACCTGTATCTCCCTACACCACCTGTATCTCCCTACACCACCTGTATCTCCCTACACCACCTGTATCTCCCTACACCACCTGTATCTCCCTACACCACCTGTATCTCCCTACACCACCTGTATCTCCCTACACCACCTGTATCTCCCTACACCACCTGTATCTCCCTACACCACCTGTATCTCCCTACACCACCTGTATCTCCCTACACCACCTGTATCTCCCTACACCACCTGTATCTCCCTACACCACCTGTATCTCCCTACACCACCTGTATCTCCCTACACCACCTGTATCTCCCTACACCACCTGTATCTCCCTACACCACCTGTATCTCCTTACACCACCTGTATCTCCCTACACCACCTGTATCTCCCTACACCACCTGTATCTCCCTACACCACCTGTATCTCCCTACACCACCTGTATCTCCCTACACCACCTGTATCTCCCTACACCACCTGTATCTCCCTACACCACCTGTATCTCCTTACACCACCTGTATCTCCCTACACCACCTGTATCTCCCTACACCACCTGTATCTCCCTACACCACCTGTATCTCCCTACACCACCTGTATCTCCCTACACCACCTGTATCTCCCTACACCACCTGTATCTCCCTACACCACCTGTATCTCCCTACACCACCTGTATCTCCCTACACCACCTGTATCTCCCTACACCACCTGTATCTCCCTACACCACCTGTATCTCCCTACACCACCTGTATCTCCCTACACCACCTGTATCTCCCTACACCACCTGTATCTCCCTACACCACCTGTATCTCCCTACACCACCTGTATCTCCCTACACCACCTGTATCTCCCTACACCACCTGTATCTCCCTACACCACCTGTATCTCCCTACACCACCTGTATCTCCCTACACCACCTGTATCTCCCTACACCACCTGTATCTCCCTACACCACCTGTATCTCCCTACACCACCTGTATCTCCCTACACCACCTGTATCTCCCTACACCACCTGTATCTCCCTACACCACCTGTATCTCCCTACACCACCTGTATCTCCCTACACCACCTGTATCTCCCTACACCACCTGTATCTCCCTACACCACCTGTATCTCCCTACACCACCTGTATCTCCTTACACCACCTGTATCTCCCTACACCACCTGTATCTCCCTACACCACCTGTATCTCCCTACACCACCTGTATCTCCCTACACCACCTGTATCTCCCTACACCACCTGTATCTCCCTACACCACCTGTATCTCCCTACACCACCTGTATCTCCCTACACCACCTGTATCTCCCTACACCACCTGTATCTCCCTACACCACCTGTATCTCCCTACACCACCTGTATCTCCCTACACCACCTGTATCTCCCTACACCACCTGTATCTCCCTACACCACCTGTATCTCCCTACACCACCTGTATCTCCCTACACCACCTGTATCTCCCTACACCACCTGTATCTCCCTACACCACCTGTATCTCCCTACACCACCTGTATCTCCCTACACCACCTGTATCTCCCTACACCACCTGTATCTCCCTACACCACCTGTATCTCCCTACACCACCTGTATCTCCCTACACCACCTGTATCTCCCTACACCACCTGTATCTCCCTACACCACCTGTATCTCCCTACACCACCTGTATCTCCCTACACCACCTGTATCTCCCTACACCACCTGTATCTCCCTACACCACCTGTATCTCCCTACACCACCTGTATCTCCCTACACCACCTGTATCTCCCTACACCACCTGTATCTCCCTACACCACCTGTATCTCCCTACACCACCTGTATCTCCCTACACCACCTGTATCTCCCTACACCACCTGTATCTCCTTACACCACCTGTATCTCCCTACACCACCTGTATCTCCCTACACCACCTGTATCTCCCTACACCACCTGTATCTCCCTACACCACCTGTATCTCCCTACACCACCTGTATCTCCCTACACCACCTGTATCTCCCTACACCACCTGTATCTCCCTACACCACCTGTATCTCCCTACACCACCTGTATCTCCCTACACCACCTGTATCTCCCTACACCACCTGTATCTCCCTACACCACCTGTATCTCCCTACACCACCTGTATCTCCCTACACCACCTGTATCTCCCTACACCACCTGTATCTCCCTACACCACCTGTATCTCCCTACACCACCTGTATCTCCCTACACCACCTGTATCTCCCTACACCACCTGTATCTCCCTACACCACCTGTATCTCCCTACACCACCTGTATCTCCCTACACCACCTGTATCTCCCTACACCACCTGTATCTCCCTACACCACCTGTATCTCCCTACACCACCTGTATCTCCCTACACCACCTGTATCTCCCTACACCACCTGTATCTCCCTACACCACCTGTATCTCCCTACACCACCTGTATCTCCCTACACCACCTGTATCTCCCTACACCACCTGTATCTCCCTACACCACCTGTATCTCCCTACACCACCTGTATCTCCCTACACCACCTGTATCTCCCTACACCACCTGTATCTCCCTACACCACCTGTATCTCCCTACACCACCTGTATCTCCCTACACCACCTGTATCTCCCTACACCACCTGTATCTCCCTACACCACCTGTATCTCCCTACACCACCTGTATCTCCCTACACCACCTGTATCTCCCTACACCACCTGTATCTCCCTACACCACCTGTATCTCCCTACACCACCTGTATCTCCCTACACCACCTGTATCTCCCTACACCACCTGTATCTCCCTACACCACCTGTATCTCCCTACACCACCTGTATCTCCCTACACCACCTGTATCTCCCTACACCACCTGTATCTCCCTACACCACCTGTATCTCCCTACACCACCTGTATCTCCCTACACCACCTGTATCTCCCTACACCACCTGTATCTCCCTACACCACCTGTATCTCCCTACACCACCTGTATCTCCCTACACCACCTGTATCTCCCTACACCACCTGTATCTCCCTACACCACCTGTATCTCCCTACACCACCTGTATCTCCCTACACCACCTGTATCTCCCTACACCACCTGTATCTCCCTACACCACCTGTATCTCCCTACACCACCTGTATCTCCCTACACCACCTGTATCTCCCTACACCACCTGTATCTCCCTACACCACCTGTATCTCCCTACACCACCTGTATCTCCCTACACCACCTGTATCTCCCTACACCACCTGTATCTCCCTACACCACCTGTATCTCCCTACACCACCTGTATCTCCCTACACCACCTGTATCTCCCTACACCACCTGTATCTCCCTACACCACCTGTATCTCCCTACACCACCTGTATCTCCCTACACCACCTGTATCTCCCTACACCACCTGTATCTCCCTACACCACCTGTATCTCCCTACACCACCTGTATCTCCCTACACCACCTGTATCTCCCTACACCACCTGTATCTCCTTACACCACCTGTATCTCCCTACACCACCTGTATCTCCCTACACCACCTGTATCTCCCTACACCACCTGTATCTCCCTACACCACCTGTATCTCCCTACACCACCTGTATCTCCCTACACCACCTGTATCTCCCTACACCACCTGTATCTCCCTACACCACCTGTATCTCCCTACACCACCTGTATCTCCCTACACCACCTGTATCTCCCTACACCACCTGTATCTCCCTACACCACCTGTATCTCCCTACACCACCTGTATCTCCCTACACCACCTGTATCTCCCTACACCACCTGTATCTCCCTACACCACCTGTATCTCCCTACACCACCTGTATCTCCCTACACCACCTGTATCTCCCTACACCACCTGTATCTCCCTACACCACCTGTATCTCCCTACACCACCTGTATCTCCCTACACCACCTGTATCTCCCTACACCACCTGTATCTCCCTACACCACCTGTATCTCCCTACACCACCTGTATCTCCCTACACCACCTGTATCTCCCTACACCACCTGTATCTCCCTACACCACCTGTATCTCCCTACACCACCTGTATCTCCCTACACCACCTGTATCTCCCTACACCACCTGTATCTCCCTACACCACCTGTATGCTGGAAGAATTGCATTGCACTGGAAGCCTGGATGTGAACTAAAAGCTTAGACGTACACTGGAAGCTTAGCTGTGTGTTAGAAGCTACGCTGATGTGGTAGCAAAATGAGATGCAAATTGGTTATAAATAATATCTATAATGAGAAAGATAACTTTATATAGTGGCTTGACTAATTTGCATATGCAAATATAAAAGAATCTGTTGAAGATTTGATTCAGGGAAAGTGAGGCATGACTGGGGATGAGGAGGTGTGAGGTGTGAGGCATGAGTAGAGTTGAGGGATGGGTGAGGAGTGAGACATGCTTGAGTGGTGAGGGATGTATAAAGGGTATGAGATATTTGAAGAATGAGGGATATATGAGGAGTTATGGATGGATGAGTGAAGTATGAGAGGTGATGGATATATGAGGAATGAGGGGTGAATGTGTCTGAGAGATGTAGGAGGAGCGAGACATAAGTAGGGATAAGGGATGTATGAGAAGTGAGGCATGAGCAGTGCTGAGGGATGTACGAGGAATGAGATAAGACTAGGGATGAGAAATGTAGGAGGAGATACGAGTAGGGAATGAGGGATGTATGAGTAGTGAGTTATGTAAGACATGTGAGTGATTCATGCGGCGTGAGTGATATATGAGAGGGGGTTGGTGCACGAGGAATGAAGAATGAATGAGGAGACAAGAAACATCTTGATATATATATATATATATATATATATATATATATATATATATAAAATCTTCATTGATTATCGAAGGTTAACCATTAAACAGCTTGGTTAATGTAACATTTCAAGAAGGCATACAGTACAAAACCTGCTGGTAAAACCAGATCATAATTAACTGTTCCGTTATTACCTCCAGCTGCTTTGATTAGCCCAAGTGAGTGAGCGAGGGAGAGATTGGAAATGACTGGGCAATATTGCGATTGGTGGATTGTCAAAATATGGCTTCTAACTACGACAGCTAACCAGCTACGGCTTCTGACTAACTAAGGACTCCTAACTATGGCTTCTAACTAACTAATGATCTTAACTAGGGCTTCTGTCTGACTGAGGCTTTTAACTAACTAAGGCTCCTAACTGCGGCTTCTTACTAGCTGAGGGTCCTAACTAACTACGGCTTCTAACCACATCCACTACGTGGATCACGTCCTAAACACGTGCAGTATGTAGGTCAACGATGTTATGTAGGTCTTCTCATTGACCTGTGACCCGGTGGTAGCAGGGTGGCTGAATGGTGCCACCTCGGCTGCCGATATTAAGGTAATTGGTTCGATTCAGCGAGGATTCCAACGTCACAGCCAGAGAGAGAGAGAGAGAGAGAGAGAGAGAGAGAGAGAGAGAGAGAGAGAGAGAGAGAGAGAGAGAGATTGCCTGACGCAGTGACTTCATTGATAGAAATTTAGAAAGAAATGAAATTTATAGAATGCACTGAACTTTATGTGTAATGACATTTTGTGACCTGCAGAGAGTCTGTTAGTTTCACCGCCTGGCGGTATGACCTTTGACCTGACCTGTGTGTCGTGTGTATGGCTCGTAAAGGTTGTTGCAATGACCTTGGGGGGGGGGGGTTCAGGCTTACTGCACTGTTGACCCTAATTAGTATTGTTGAAAGGTCATGTATATTACATGCTTATAATACTTATGTATATATATATATATATATATATATATATATATATATATATATATATATATATATATATATATATATATATATATTATCCCTGGGGATAGGGGAGAAAGAATACTTCCCACGTATTCCCTGCGTGTCGTGGAAGGCGACTAAAAGGGGAGGGAGCGGGGGGCTGGAAATCCTCCCCTCTTGTTTTTTTTTTTTTATTTTTCCAAAAGAAGGAACAGAGAAGGAGGCCAGGTGAAGATATTTCCTCAGAGGCCCAGTCCTCTGTTCTTAACGCTACCTTGCTAATGCGGAAAATGGCGAATAGTTTGAAATTATATATATATATATATATATATATATATATATATATATATAGATATATATAGGAAAGGATCACAGTTTTGCGTGTGATCAAGTATATTCCTATGAGTCCACAGGGAAAATGAAACACGATAGGTTCCCAAGAGCACTTTCGTGTAACAATCACATCATCAGGGGAGACACAAGAAAGAAATATAAGTCAGTTGATATACAACGAAGAGATGTAGCTTGGACGCCATTTGGTAAACATGCATGTTTACACTTCACTTCTACTGGCAGTAGTGCAGCCTTTAGAAAGAGGTCATGGGCAACACCAGGACTGTTTCATGGAAATTTGTTCTGGAGTGATTGTAGATAATTATAAAAGAATAGACAGAGATAGATAATTACTATGTCTACACACTCATACAACATCTGATTACATCATCTCACACTAATCAGTCGACCTCTATATATTATGTCCGAATTACCCTCAGCCCAGACCGCATCATTTGTTCGGTGAATGTTTACCTCTCTCTCTCTCTCTCTCTCTCTCTCTCTCTCTCTCTCTCTCTCTCTCTCTCTCTCTCTCTCTCTCTCTCTCTCTCTCTCTCTCCATGAACACAGCGGGCGTGAGGCTTCCTCTCTCTGTCTTAATTAAACCAATAATTCTCAAGAGGAGACCAGTGTGTGAGACAAGAGACAAGAAAGCGGGGAGAAGTCTGTCATTTGGAGAAGTTAAATCTGTGAGAATAATTGGTTCCTGCGGTTGTTTTAGGTGCAACAACACCTTGACCAGACCATCACGGATTTCTGGAACGAACCAGGTTCCATGTTTCACCCTGCACTTGACGGATCTGGTTATTGTTTGGTAGATACAACGTTCCTCTTGTACAGTACAGTCAGTATGGATCAGATGGACAAAGAGAGAAGCAGATGTTTCCTTAGGTAGATTGAAAATATGCAGTATATATAAGACAGATTCGATTGAGAAACTGCAGAAGTTGGTGGCTGAGACTGGGAGAGTGTGTGAAAGAAGGAAGTTGATAATAAATGTGAATAAAACAAAAGTTTATTAGGTTTAGTAGATACGTGGGGATGGACATGGCAGCGAACAGAACCATGGAATCGAAAGTGAGTCATAGGATGGGTGAGGGGGCGAAGGTCCTAGGAACACTGATGGATGTGTGGAAAGAGAGATCCTAATTTGGGAAGGCGAAAATGGGTATGTTTGAAGGTATAGTAGTCCCAGCGATGTTATATGAATGCTAAGCATGGAATATCGACGTGGATGTGCTAAGGAGGGTGGATGTGTTGGAAATGAAATGTTTGAGAACAATTCGTGGTGTGAGGTGGTTTGATCAAGTAAATAATGAACCCCCCTAGTGTGGACTCCTCACCCCTCATACCCAAACACCCCCTATTATCAATCCCTCTAACCCCCCCTTATCCTGCTTGTTAAACTTCCCTTTAATCCCCCATCCCCATACTCTATTATCAGCCCCTAGTATGACCCTGCCGTACATCACACTCCCATCCTTGTTGACCTCTTTTGACTATGACCCTATCATCCATCACGCTCTACCACCATCGACCCCTTTTGATCCCTCTTATACACCTGTATGACCCTTGCATCTCCAGTTGCCCCCCTTCCCCCACTCCTAGTAATAGACTAGGCAGTGTTGCTGTTGCACCATCAACCCCCCCCCCCCCACCACCCGGCTTCGACCCGCTCCACTCCCCCTCCCCTCCCCTCCTCCCCCTCCCCTCCTCCCCCTCCCCTCACGTCCTAATTTGTTCCTCACAAACAAGGTCGTTATGGAGGCCCAGGGTCAACTGGGACAATGCTCCTCCCTCCCTCCTGATGCCCCTCCCTCCCTCCTGATGCTCCTCCCTCCCTCCTGATGCCCCTCCCTCCCTCCTGATGCTCTCCCTCCCTCCTGATGCTCCTCCCTCCCTCCTGATGCTCCTCCCTCCCTCCTGATGCCCCTCCCTCCCTCCTGATGCTCTCCCTCTCGCCTCCTGACTGACCTCCCTTTACCACAGGTACTACCAGGCGTTTCGGACTATTCCCCAAGTGTGTGACAATACAAAACATTATCGTGAATAACCACATAATGATAATCAGAACCTACCTTAAGTCGTGCAAGCCAAACACAAAGGACACTTTGGTTACAACGTATTTTGAGCTTGATATTAGTTTATCACAGCTACCGAATGAATGATTCTTCAAGACGACTTGATGCTGACACATTCTAGATACATACTTGACACTGGTATACATACAACACTAACATTCATGATGTACTAACGATCCAGGGAAAGTGTAGAATGGTATTACAGAAATGAGACGAGTCACACTCACTGCAGGTGAGGTCGCACAGGAGGATATGAATCACTCACGATCTAACCCAGTGTTGTGACGACTCACGGTCGTCCACGTATGTGCAAGACGTATCATGACGACCCACGGTCGTCCACGTGTGTGCAGGGCGCATCATGACGACCCACGGTCGTCCACGTGTGTGCAGGGCGCATCATGACGACTCTCGGT